>NC_041227.1:110518929-110576143 GCF_002837175.3 Physeter macrocephalus
TTTTTTTTTTTTTTGCGGTACGTGGGCCTCTCACTGTTGTGGCCTCTCCCGTTGCGGAGCACAGGCTCTGGACGCACAGGCTCAGTGGCCACAGCTCACGGGTCTAGCTGCTCCGCGGCATGTGGGATCCTCCCGGACTGGGGCATGAACCCGTGTCCCCTGCATCGGCAGGCGGACTCTAAACCACTGCGTCACCAGGGAAGCCCTAAACCTCATCTTTTGAGACAATCTTTGATAATATATCTTTAACATTTTATGCATCCTTTAATCCTGTTTTTTCCTTCTACATGTGGACACATGGTCAACAGGCAAGTGCAGCAAGCCTCTGATTGAAGCTCAGGAAGCACTGCTTTTGACATGCCTACCGACTTCCAATTTTTGTTTCAATTAGGTTAGATTATAAGATTTACACTTCCTCTCATTAGATTCAGCTCTTTCATTTTTCTGTTTTCCACTCATGTTCACAAAATAATGGGGAAATGCAGCGAAATAACACAGCAATTAAACAGCATGACAGTACAGGCAGTAGTTCTGACAAGCTGAACTAGTAGCTGGTAAGTGAAGCCAACGCTGCCCTTCCCAGGGGCCATTGGTTAGCAAGATGAGGGAACCAGAATTTGTGGTGTCAAAATAAAAAAAGCAACAGTGCAAGAGAGATGTCACACAGTGCTATGTGACCATTCCACTGTGGTTTAGAGAGATCTGTCAAACACACGAAAGTGCCAGTGGTTCAAGAGACACATATTCCAAGGTCCAAGAGCATTTGAGCAAAGACCTGGAGGGAAGAAGTACCTGAAGAACAAGAGATTTAACATACAACTGTGACAAGAGGGCAGGGCAGGAGTCGGAGTAATATCAACATTTTAAATAAAGATGGATCAGTGCTGGACTGAACCACACTGGAGCCTGAGGCAAAAGGAAAAATCAGTAATACTGTTCCTTTGTTTATAATTTTGAAGTTTTGTTCATCATGAATTTTTTGGCATTAAAAGTTTTGATTTTTTTAAATAGTGCATTAAAACATTTATTTTGATTACTGGATTTTTTGGTGCCCCCTTAAATTTTGTACAGAGATGAGTGCCTCACTTGCCTCAGCCTAACACCAGCCACGCTAGAATGTAGGGTGCATGATAAGATGTATTAAGAAAGGTGTCTTTGAAGTCAGCTGGCCTGGGATCAAATCCTGGCTCAGCTCTACTCTCAGCCTTATCCTGAGTATGTTATCTTGGGTAGTTTACTTCCCCTTTGGTTGGTTTCATCCTCAACAAAAGAGTAATAAAACCTAACTCATGGATTTGTTAATTTTTCTATTAGTAAATATTTATTGAGCACCTATTATGTGCTTGAGGGGTAGGGGATACAGCAGTTATCAAAAACAAAACCAAGTGTTTGCTCTTATGGCATTTTTATTTTAGGTTGGGAGAGTAATGGTCAATAAAAATAAATATGTAATATTATGTAGCATAGTTATGGTAAGTACCTAGAAGAAAAACAAAGCAAGGTAGGGTGACTGAGAGTGATGGCAACAGAGAGGGAGAAGATGGAGGTGGGAATAGTTTACAGAAAGGTTACTGAGAAGACCAAAGGAGGTAATTATTTCTATGTGCATTGTAATGTCTAATATATCTTAATGCCTTAACAAATGATTATTATTTATCTTACTCAAGTAGGGAAAGGTAAGTTTGGAAAGGCAGGTAGACCAATGGACATGCCTATACTGCCATCTTTGAAGCTGAAACTCCAGGATTCTAGACAGTTCTACCACAAAATGTACAGATACAGCATTAAAGTATTAACAGCTATCTTCATCACTTGGTTCAGCCCCAGAAGCATGGGGGTCTCTGGCACTGAGGCCCAGAAAATGCAATTATCTGAAAAAAGTTTCACACTCCTCTCCCTCCATAATGAGCACACTTGGGCTTCATCCTTATTCCTTACAGAGAGAACAGAGGATAAAGACCAGATATGCTGAAAAAGTAAAAAGATGAGCAGAACTGGAAATCAGCACCTTGGTAACTTGGTGTACCAGAGGGAACATGATTCCTCTCCAGAGCAGCATCCAACCATGGCAGAAAACATCAACAAAGCCATTGTCCTTAGTTGGAGCCAGAGCCCCCTGCCCCACCCCTTGACTTCCTGCAGGTTGGATGATCTGGTCTGGCCTGGCCCAGTGGCCCTTTGCCAATACTCTGGATGTGGCTATCTGGCATTTCACCAACTTATTTTCTGGTGTTTGGGTTCTGGCAAAGCAGCATATAAAGAAAGAAATGAAAGTTTTCTTCATCTGGGCTTTTTATGCCTGTTAAAAA
The DNA here is from genome assembly GCF_002837175.3 of Physeter macrocephalus. Lineage (NCBI taxonomy): Eukaryota > Metazoa > Chordata > Mammalia > Artiodactyla > Physeteridae > Physeter > Physeter macrocephalus. The sequence goes on from NC_041227.1 coordinate 110,521,239, forward strand.
CCAAGGAAAACAAAACAGAAGAGGAAAACAAAAGTAAAGAAAATAAAGTGCTACCTAGGTTAGAAAGAGCAGGGCTCAGAAAGAATATTTTAAGAATCTCTCAGTTGATAAAACCTCTAGTGAATTATCAGGGATCAAAAGAACATGAGGACGATGGGAGTAAGGCTACATCTCCTCCTTAGACTGTGGTAGAAAGATTTTGACCTTCTTTCCATCTAGAACCACTTGAAGTTCCCCAAATGCATCATGGTTTTTCATTCTTTGGGGTCTTTGCACATAATATTTATATCCTCCATTGAATACACTCCTCCCCCATTTTCTGTCTAGTTAATACCTTTCAATTCTTCAAAACTCAGAGCAGGTGGTACCTTCACCAAAAGGGACTCATGACCCCTCCCTCTGCTCCACCAAGTCCTGTGAGATGCCCCTTCTCTGTGCACCACCCTTTACATTCTATCTCTTTATATTCATTGAATACCTACTGTGTGCCAGGCACACTTTTATATATTAGGAAAACATCAGTGAACCAAACCAACCATCATGGAGCTTCCATTTTATGGAATGGAGGACAGTGAACACCTAAACAATTAGATATATACCCAGTGGTGTTAAGTTCTTAAAAGAAAAATTAAGTAAGAGGGTATCAATAATGGGAGAGTATGGGTGCTCTTTTACATTTGGTGGTCAAGAATGGAGTTTTTAATACAAGATGTGAGCAGAGGGCTGAAGAAAGTGGGAGCAAGCCACATGAGTATCTGCCAACAAGATATTCTAAACCAAGATTTGTGTCAAAGCATCTGTAAAAACTCTAAGACGGGCATGTGTTTGGAGGAGTTAGGGCAAAGCAAGGAGGCCGATGTGTGGGCTGAGCTAGGAAGAGAGGGGTAGCAGTGAGCAGAGAGTAGCCAGAGCCAGATTGTACAAAGCCTTGAACCTGTTGTTGGAACTTCAGGTTTTACTCAAGTGAGGTAAGAAGGCACCAAAGGATTCTGAGCAGAAGTGTGACATGTTCTGACTTTCACTTTCACAAGTTCTAGCTGGAAGGGGAGAGGGTGAGGAGAAGTGGAGAAGTTAAGGATGATTCCAACATATAGTAGATAGTCATGATACACGAGCCCTCCTTCTCTCCATCTATTTCATAGCACTTGACCTACTGCATGGTGGTTGGGGATTCACCTGTCTCTATTTCCTTCTAGACTGTGGGATCCATGAGGGGTAGGAGCTCTGTCTTATATGGTTTTGCATGTCCAGTATCTAGCAGCTGAATATCCAGCATTTAGCATCTACTGCCTGCATGCATTAAGCACACAATAAATATTTGAAGAAGTGAAGAATTTTAGAAGGAATTAGCCACAGCCCCTCTACTTAGTAGTTTGACCTGGGAAAGGTATCCTCAAGATTTCTGCTGATTTTGCTATCCAAAATGAACCACAATTCAGTTACTCTACCAAAAGAAACACTTCTGCCACCAGCTGGTGGTCAGTAAGAATATTATAGCTGATGTATAATTTGATACAATGTATATCATCTAACCCAATGCTCATACAAGTTATGTGAGGTGGTCTGGGTGGGCAGATGCTACTATCCACATTTTACAGATGAAAAAAATTGAGGCTCAAGAATCTTGAGCCAATTGCCAATGGTCACACCTAATAGGTGACAGAATGGGACTCCAGCTTTGGTCTTCTGACTCTCAACTCCAGGATTTTCTCCTCTGTTGAGATGGATTGATATTAATTTGGGTATAGGTAGAAATTTTCAAACATGGCTCAGACTAAAGGAAGTGAGTTTACATTGCTGTGTCAGAGATTTCATCTAGATACGAGAAAGAATTTGTCTGGTATTCAGGAAGAATGGAATAGCTTCAAACTTTGAGCTCAACATTGTTCAGAGAACTCCAGCTGGGGAGGTGGCATCCCTAGATGTATAAAATAGGATGATTATCTTCAAGGAATTTATAACCCATGGAGTCATGAAGCAAATATTTATTGAATGCCTACTGTGTGCCAGTTGGGGACGTCCATTACACGCACATAAGACAAGGACACACTGAAGTGGGGGTGGAGTGGACGCAGACTGAGGACATTCTTAAGTGTTCACAGTTGAAGACTGCTACATGGGGTGTCTCAGGTTCTGGCATCAGACTTTTGGGGTTCAAATTCTGGCTGTACCACTTACTAGCTGTGAGACTTGGGAAAAGTCCTTTAACATCTCTGAGCCTCATCTATAAAACAGGAATAATGGCAGTGACCACTTTATAAGGTCCTTATAATGATTAAATGAGAAGATGCATATGAGAACTCAGCATAGGGTAAATTGTCAAACAAGGACAGAAAGAGAAAGAGTGCACACTTCTGGCAAGGAGTAGGATTTGAGCAGAGCTCTGGAGGTTGGATCTAAATGTAAAAAAGAAGAGAGAGGAGGGAACTCCATTGGACAGAGCTCTCAATCTAAAGAAAGTAAAAAGGGGCACCAGGAGCCCCTACAGTCTCCAGGCTCAGGCTCAGCTGAGGAGGAAGACCACACTGTGCCACTTCTTCCTGGAGGAAACATGAACATGGGACTTTGAGGCCTTGGGAAACTGCTGGAAAGTTACTTTATTTTCAGGTTGCAAATCTGCTAAGTGATTTCAGAAGGTGTCTACGTTTCAGTTTCATTTGCTCATCAAGAGTTTCTTAATGAGGCTAATTAGTCCCAAACAGCTCCCCCTCTCCCTCCCCCAGTGCTCCACTGAGAGCTTGGTTATGTGTAAACTAGTGAGCCTGTGACCTCAGTCCATGGCTAAGAGGCCTGGTTTCTGGGCATCAATCTTACCAGAGCTTAAAGCTTAAAGACATTTCATAGTTAGTAAGGATTTACGGTGGCCCTGGATCCAAGGAAGCCACCGAGTGCTCAAGACCAGTTCTGTGGCCAGAAGGAGGCTGCCTCTGTGGGGACCTGTGTGCAGATTAAATCAAACGTCAAGGGCCAACTCTTGGCTGGAGAGAAAACACCTGCCGAAGATTTATCTCAGGAAGTTTAAGTTGTTTATGGGTGATTACTTCAGTACTCATACTTGCTGACATCAAAACATGAAATAAATACATATTTAAACTCCCATTTTGTTATACCAAGTAAGAGACCTAAATTTGCAGTGATTTTCTTAAATGCAGCTTTTCTCAATCATAAAAGTGGGCAGATAGCCATGGCTACTAATATTTACCTTGTTTCTTAACATCATTTTTATAGATCTCCACATGACACATCACAGCCTGTTTTCTGCCCCATGAGTGGACTGCACTTGTAGATCCTTACCTTAGGTTGCTAAACAATAGCTGTAATATAGCTAGCATTTATCAAGTCTTACTATATGCCAGGAACTTTATTATACATGTTTTATCTATATCATCTTATTTAATCTCTCAATACCTTATGAGGTAGATACTACAGATCTTCTTCAACTTATAAGGGGGTTACATCCCGATAAACACATCGTAGGTTGAAAGTATCATAAGTTGAAAATGCATTTAATACATCTAACCTAGAAACATCATAGCTTAGCCCAGCATACCTTAAACATGCTCAGAACACTTAAATTAGCCTCTACAGTTGGGCAAAATCATCTAAGAAACAGCCTATTTTATAATAAAGTGTTGAATATCTAATGTAATTTATTGAATACTGTACTGAAAGCGAGAAATAGGATGGTTGCTGGGTACACAATGGTTGTCAGTATATCAGGTGTTTGGCCTGGTGACGGCGTGGCTGACCAGGAGCTGCAGCTGCTGCCCCACCCAGCATCACAAGAGAGTGTCATCCCCCATATCACTAGCCTGGAAAAGAGCAAAATTCAAAATTCCAAGTATGCTTTCTCCTGAATGCATACCACTTTTGTGCCATCATAAAGTCAAAAAATCATAAGTCGAGTACTGTCTGTATTATTATCCTTATTTTACAGGCAAAGAAAGAAAGACTCTGCATAAGAGGGAAGACGTGAGCCCAAGGTCTCATCTGTCAATGGCAGAGGCACATTCAAAGCCAGACCTTCTTCAAGCCAAAGCTGGAAGATTTAGCATTGTGTACCTACCCCCAAAGGAAAGGGACACATTGATGATTATGACTTTTAAGCTTGAACAATCATCCCCAAAATTGGGTACTCTCATCAAGTCCCTCCTTCAGGAGGCAATGCAGTAATGCAGAGAACACAGTCCCTGGGAATCAAAGACTGGATTTCCAGTCTCAGCCCATATTTCCTGGGACACCCAAAGCAAATCACTTTGCCTCCTGTGACCCATGATTCCTCAACTGCTAAAAGAAGGGTTGGCTTAGAAAGATCTCTTAAACTCCCTTCTAGCTCTGGCATTATACCATTCTGTGATGTGCAAAGTAATGGAATCTAATAAGATACATTTTTATAAAAAGGAAAAGAGTCAGATGCTAATTTTGGCAGCTGTCAGTTTTGTGAGTCTTTCAAAGAAAAATACTTTTTTCCAGTGCTGAGACTAAAAAAAGAAAAATCTACTCAACTAATTTACTTCCTTTCTTCTTTCAATGAGTTCTAAATTACCCAGTCAGGTAGGATAAAAATTATGCTTCTGTTTTTACAGTTGAATGAACTGAGGCTCAGAGATGTTAAGTAACTTATTTAGGATCACATAGCAATTCAACAGCAAAGGACAAACAAGAATTCACCATGTATGATTTGAAAGACCACTCTGGACTGGCATATGGCAGAGACTTGTCACTCAGTAACCACATACATCACACAAAAGTCTTTGATAATGACGCTGCTGGCAGTGAAAATGATGGCAGAGAGCAGTATAGGGCAGTATACACTGTATGGGCATGGAACCACTTGGGGTTAAAAGCCCAGCTCTGCCACTTGCTAATCACACTAACTTGGGCAAATCTTGAGATTTCCGCCATCCCCCCACCATCCAATTCCTGAGTTCCTCATAGTAGGGTTTTAAGGGACGTACGTGATGATTGAAGGCACTTGTCCATTATATGGTAGTTCCCTTCTCACACTCCCATAACCTATTATGACTCGGTTTCCTTAACTGTAAACCTCACCTCTGCCATGAAAGCAGCCTCAGACAATATATAAACAAGCAATGGGCCTGTATTCCAATAAAATGTGATTCACAAAAACAGGTGGGTCATTGTTTGCTTTTTCCTGGCTTAGGGAAAAGCAACCCCACTTGGTAATTCATAATAATCCCTTCATCTTTGGCACATGGCATACATGTTCTCCCCTTTACTCCTCCCAGCCACCCTGTGAAGAGATGCGATTATTTCCAAGAAGTGTGGAAGCCAGGCTTAGAGCATTTGAGAGGCTCGGCAGGGTTAATCATTGTGGCTGTCGCAAACACCCCTCAAATCTCAGTGGTTCGACACCGGGGAGTTTTCTCCCTTGCACATAGTATGGCCCAATGTGGGTTGGCGGGCCCCCCACCAAGGATGGGGTGGGGCTATGGTGTGAAGGACTCTGATCCATGCAGTCATTCAGAGAGCAGGGGCTCTGAACCTTTTTGTGACACGAACCCCTTTGGCAGTCTGGTACAGCCTATGGACCATTCTCTGAGTAATGTTTGTAAATGAATAACAAAATACATAGGATTATATAGAAAACCAAACTTGAAATAGTTATCAAAATATTAAAATTAAAAGAAAAAATTGTAATGTAGTAATATGTGTGCTTCTTTATTAGTGCATTTTTAAACAGACCCAGCAGCTACCCTGATAACTACTATAATTAAAAAGTAGTGATGAGCAAAATTGATATTTTGATATATGGATGTAATAACTGCAGTGTGATATGAAAACATCTCTGATTTCTATTAGAGAAGAAGTCACAAGTGCTGTTAACACTGCAATGGTTTGGTGCTTGCACTCATACTTGAAAAAATGCTAACTTTCAATTAGAGGTTAGCAAAGAAAAAGAGGTAGTGTTTCCCTTCCCAAGATCCAGCATCCTCGGACACTGGATAGAATCCCTGATCCAATATCTAGATCAGGCCTCAGAATCTGCCACTGGATTCTCTGCTGGCAGGTGGTGGAAGGGAAGGTGTCATGGGTGGCTTCGGGGCCAGGCTCAGAAGGGGTCCCATCACTTTACCTCTGTCCACCACCAGGTACTAAGGCATAGGCTTTACCAATCTGTGGTAAGGGACAGGGAGGGGCTTGCTGTATGAACTTTCTCTGCATACCAGGAAGGAGAGGAGAACTACATGGCAGTGAGCCCTAGAAGGCTCTTTCACACTAGCAGAGCCAAGATTTGAACTCTGGCTTTCAGGCAAATGGTCAGATCTCTTTCCACTACTCCATGCTGCCTCAATAATGTGGCACAAGCCCAAACCGTCTCACTTCCTGTAGTCCAGGGTTTCACCACCTCAGCACTATTGACATTTTGAATTACTTGTGGGGGCTGTCCTGTGCATCATAGGATATTTAGCAGCAATTCTGGCCTTTACCCACTAGATGCCAGTAGCACCCCCTAGTGGGGACAGCTAAAAATGTCTCCAAACACCTCCAAATGTCCCCTGGCAGGAGGCGCTGGGGGTGGATTGCTCCTGGTTGAGAACCACTGTTTTAGTCCCCTTACCTAATCCTTGGTCTTTGGTATCTGGAGTATATCTCTGGAATGTTCAGAACTGCTTAGAAAGAAAAACCAGTGAGACCCCAGGAGTCATGTTTACAATGCGTGATCCTTTTAGACTTGAAAGACTAGGTCACAGAAGCCTCAATATACCTTTTCCCAAACTCCCACTCCTGTACTTTTGCTGGATGTTTAAGTCTGGAACAGCCATGCAGTGATGTGAAGTTAGCTTGGTACCAGGAACTCAGCATTTCATTGGCAACAAGTGAAAGTCAATAGTGACTGGAGTGGCTGCCCAACCCTATTGGGCCAAGGCAGACAGGAAACTGACCAATACAAGTAGTTAAATTTATTATGAACAGAGGGCTGAAATATGTTTCTGCTAATGACCACACCACTGCGTATTGACTCAAAGATAGAAGATCAGCTCTCCCAGTCACACTACCTTGATTAAATAGTTTAGTCCAGATAATCCTAAAGGTCAATTCCACAGATCATGAGCTGCAAAGAAACCTAGTTTCACGAAATATTAATAGGTTTTCAGAGATGGAGCTATCTTTTGTGCTTATATATATATATATATATATATGTTTTAGAAACTAAGTAAAATCAACCCAGTTTCCTTACTGCAGGACTTACCAGGGCCTTTAATGTGCCTTGCACTTTTAACTTTCTAAGCAGGGACACGGCACGCAGTATTGCCCACTCATGCCTTTTTCCACAGAGTATCTCCAGAGATTAATATGCTCCCAAAATATACTTTATAAAATGCTGCTGGCGTCTCTCTAGGCCTCAGTTTCTTCACCCTCACAATGGGGCAGGACTGTCTGCCTCACCAACTATACAGAGCTATTGGCAGAAAAAATGAGAAAACACTTGAGAAAGTGCTTTGTAAACTCTGAAGAGTTATAAAAGTTTAAAGGGTCATTATTAATGCATATTTATTAATAATTTACTAATAATAAAATCTTCCCTGCCTCACTTAGACATTGAGTTGATGAATATGATAATTGAAGTAACAGAGGCCCTAAGAGGTTAAGGTCTTGCCCAAGGTTGTGTAGCTAGAAATGGAGTCACAGCACAAATTAAGATGACAATACAGACACACTCTGAGCTGAGGAAAGCACTCTGCAATGTCAGTTGCTTTTGCTCTCTGGATGGTTATTATTTTGACCGTAGTGGAAAACAAGGCAGCAGGAAGTCAAATAGCGGCAAAAACCACCCCAGTTTGGAAATAATGAGGAAAGGGCACTAAACTGAGTTGGAACTTGGCTTGAGCTCTTCTGCAAGTTAATTGCTTGGCCTTTTTTGAGGCTTTGTTTTCCAATCTACAAAGTGGGAGTTTTTAATAACACCTGCCTTCTAGAGTGCTTGGAAGAATTGGAATATCCATGGGGTATCAGGATTGGTACAGCAGGATATAGTGTGAGAGTGGAGACACACTATTTGGAGGAGAAACTTTCACTCTTATCATGCAATTGCACACAGCTTTTTGGACAATCCTCTAAAGGCTTCAACTTTGTGATGGATAGACCCTATGCAGAGGATGCAACAGAGGCAAAGGGCATGATTCCTGAACTCAAGGTGAAACATGCAAATGACAATGCAAAACAACATTGACCCAAGGGTGACTTAAGGGGTAGAGAGAGAGTTGCTGGGGTTCTGAGGAGAGCCTAGTGATCTATCTAGAAGGGCTCCCTGCAGGAGGTGGTACTCACACTGACACCTCCCTCTTCACATGTAAGTGTAGGCCTAGTCTTCCTCACACCTCTGGCCCTCACCATGGCTGCCCAGGTGAGTGATCTGGGTGTGGAATAGGCCAGTGCCTGATGAAGCCAGTGGATTTACGCCAAGACTGCAGAGCTGAAACCTCCCTACCATTTGAGAATCCCACTGTGAGCAAGGGTAATGAAGCTCCATGTGCTGGTGCAATGGCACAATTACGTCTCAGCACTGATGCAGTGCTTCAGGCTTTTAAAGTATTTTATAACCATTAATTTCCTATGCCAGAGACTATCATTAGAGGAAGCCCCTTCCTTCAGAGCACAACACTCTTGTTCCTCCCCGAGTTGCATAATTTTTCATCTGTTATATATGACTCTCTCTTTTTTTTTTTTTTGTGGTACGCGGGCCTCTCACTGTTGTGGCCTCTCCCGTTGCGGAGCACAGGCTCCGGACACGCAGGCTCACGGGCCCAGCCGCTCCGCGGCATGTGGGATCTTCCCGGACCGGGGCACGAACCCGTGTCCCCTGCATCAGCAGGCGGATTCTCAACCACTGCGCCACCAGGGAAGCCCTATGACTCTCTTTTTAATCTTTTCTATCTGCTCTGTGCTTTTCTATTATCTGACTTAGTCTAAGTGAAATTTTAATGCTGATTGAAAATTTTAAAAAGTAAATAAATTTTATGCATCCTTATTTCTAAACCATCCCGAAAGTAAATAATTTAAGACACAAAGTGGTGCTTGTTCTCTCAGGTTATGATGAGCTACTTGGAAGATGGCTAAGCAGGATCCCCTCAACCTGACGGCTCCTACCAGTGCTCTGAGGCCAGCAGAACTGCCTGAGCTTCTTCCTGCCTTTCCAACCGAAGGCCAGAAATCAGCCTGTGAGCAGGCAGGGCCCAGGACAGTATAAAGAGAATCAGGAAAGGATATCTGGATACCTAAAGATAGGACTCCTTAAGCAAAGGAAACTCAAAGTGTCATACTTTTCATACCAGAGGGTAGGAGAAAAATTCAGATAATTAATTAATAATTAATAATTCCCTTCTCTGTCAGCTCTCTTGTCACCTGTATAGTTCTTGAATCTACCCAGTGATCCCCTGCCCTGCTCTTAGTGCCTCAGTGCAAGGCATCAACATTTGTGGATTAGCCTAACAGTGGGGTGCTGGTTTACCAAACAGCTGGAGATGGAGAGAAGCCTTGATTTCTAGCGTTTGTCAATTTTCCATGGTGTAACTACTTCCACTATGGAAAATCTTGAGCTAACAATATGATATCATTAAACATGGAGTAAGGAAGAGATGCAATTTTATACCATTTTCACCATACAGGTAAAATAGATGCTAATAATCTCCAGAGCAGAGATAACCATAAAATGTAATAAAAGAATAAGGAAGTAATGAATTTTGAAGATGCATTGCTGTTGTTTCAATATAATTAAATTAAATTGAAAGTTTACATAATTTAATTATTAATAATGATGTGTTTGACAACTAGCTTGCAAAATTCCTAAAAATTTAACAATAGGCTCTCACAAGATGGTACAGGTGGACTCTAGCACCTAAATTGTAGCAGACTTTTAGCTATGTCATTGCCTTCCAGCCAAAGGCCACCAGGAACACATCTGCAGTTGAATAAATCTAGTTTATTGCTCCTTCCAATGAGGCAGGATGGATAACATTGGATATCATGAGGCATCTCAGTATGAGGGGCTAGGAAGGACTTATTATAGGATTGAAGCTTGTGTTAGGTGTTTGGAGGAAGGTTCAAGAAAATAGGACGTGGCTCTGGACTGTGTGTTGTCAGGAAATGGGGGTAATTCTGAAACTGAATATCTTAGTAAATCTTATCTATAATACTGGAAGAATGAAGCAAGGTTAAAACTGTAATTGGTAAAGCAGCATCAGCCACTGACACTAACCAAGGAAGGGGGATGTTTGGTCATTTTTGTAGTTTGGACAATGTTTGTGCTTTATGTTTGTGTTCGGATAGGATTATGAAGTGGCCTTGGTTTTGACTTGACCCATCACAGGCAGAATGGCCTTGTCTGCTGTGGTCTGTGAAGGGGTTTATGTTTATCTTCAACACCAAGTCCTGGCTGACAGTTTCAGGCCAGCCCCTGGGGGTCAGGGGCCACTTTTCCCTTTCCCATCTGAAATCCTCACCCCAGTCTTGTGTCACCCAAATGTGTCTTTCCATACTGCCAAACTTTCTAAAACACAGATCCAATCATGTCCCACCCCACTTAAAACACTCAAACTGATTTCCTTTAAATGGAATCCTAATAAAATGGAGGCTTCCAAGTCCTGCTGGAATCTGGTCCCAGCCTCATTTTGAGCATCATCTTTAGGAATGCCCTGCTTCACACTTTCCAGCTCTTCTCCCATCGTTTTTCTCCACCATGCCTTTTGCCTGTGCTGTTCCCATGCTCCCATGACTTCTTCCACTTTCCTCAGCCCTCCTACTCCTACTCAGACTCTGCAGACAACCTACCCATCCTTTAAGGCCCATCTCAACTGCCACCTCTCACAGAAAGCCTTCCTGACATCCACCCCCATTTCTATCCAGGCTGGGAACCCTATTTGGTGCTCCCATAAAGTCAATTCATTCATTCAACAAATATTTCATGAATGTTTTCTTTTCCAGGATTTGTTCTAGGCTCTAAGAATTCAGCTAGGAATAAGACAGACATGGTCTCTGTTCTCTTGGATTTCACATTCTGATGGACATTTATTTGCTTCCTATTAGTTTCCATTATAAATAATGCTGCAGTGGGTGTTTGTGTGGATATTCTTCCTCAAAAACAAAACAAAACAAGAACATAAGTTCAAGAAACTGTGATGCAGATGTAAATCTGAAATTGCTTCCAGAACTCTTTGCTGTAAAGCAAACTGTATGAAATACTTTTTTAAGTAATCCCTTAGATCCAAAGTCTATTGGCTCCATTGCTATAGGTTGAAAAGTCAGAAAAAGAAGACTTCAGGAGTTAATTGGGAAATAACAAGCAAGTTGAGTAAATTGCCTAATCTAAACCCATTAGATAAGCATTTATTACAGTGCAAAATCTTGATATTGTAATTAACACATTTATAGTCTATAGGAAGCTTAAAGACTTCTCTCTATTGACTGAAGCCTTAAAGCCAATAGCCTCTTAAGCAGAGCTGTGGCTGGGCAGCACGTTCCATGGACTGTGGAGTTGGTCACCAAATTCCCTGAGCCTAATACCCCCAAGACTGGTCTTAGATCTCAGAGCTGTTGTGAGAGGAACAGGAGATGACAACTGGAACCTTCTTCTTTTTGTTTTTCATTCGTCAAATCTATTGAGATATAACTTGCATTCAAAAACATGCACAGATCTTAAGAGGACAATTGGAGGACGTTTTATACATGTTTACACCTGTGCTACCTCCATTCAGATGAAAACAAAGAACATGTCCAGCACCCTGGAAGACTCCTTCATGCCCCATCTCAACCAGCTGCTCTGTATTGTAACTTTACCTCTATCACTATTTTGCTTGGACTTCACATAAGCAAAATCATCCAGTATGGACTCTTTTTTTGGTCTGACTTCTTTTACTGGTTATTATATCTGTTAAGATATTCTGATGTTGTTTTGTGAAACAGCAGCTCACTGTTTTTCACTGCTTTATAGTATTCCATTATGTGACTATATCCATTCTACCATGATGGACATTTTTGTTGTATCTACTTTTTGGCCATTATGATTAAAGGCACTATGGACATTTTCATATGCCTTTTGGTGAACAACAGGTATAACCTTTTAGGTGTTTAACAAGTTAGCAGTGAGAACAGTAGACCAAGAGTTAAGGAACCTGGGTTCCTTTAGGAGCTCTGCCATTTCCTCGTTATAATTTTATGCAAATCGCTTCACATGTCTGGATCCAAGTTTCCTCAACAGTGAAATAAATTAGGACTTTTCACTCTGAGAGTTCATGGCTTTTCTAACTAAATATCTGTGTAACATGAAGGAAAGTCATTTCATTTCTCTGGGTCTTGGTTTCCTTATCTGTAAAATAAAGTAGTTGAACCAAATGCTCCCCAAGGTCCCTTCCAGCTGTAAATTTCATGTTTCAAGGAAGTACAATATTGTCTGCATCACAGATACAATCATTGCTTTCCATAGGGAAACACCCAAGTGTCATGAATATAGCAGTTCTTTCCAAGAGCCACTATTCGGCAAAGGGATTTGGAGGCAGAAGTCACAGATTTGAGTCTCAGTGCATATCTTAGATATGCATCTCAATCTGCCTTGGTTTTTCCCATCTGTAAAATGGGGATAATGAGGTTTGACTTACTCCCCTTTCAAGCCTGTTGTATGATATTGTGATCCTCGGCTTCCTCCAACAAGACCACAGCCCCATGCAGGGAGACACTTACTATCTTGTCAAACCCTGTACCACCCACTAACACCAAACACAGTTCCTGGTATGTGGTCTGGTCAGTACTGAGCAACTATTTCCTGAATGAATGAAAGTGCTTTGAAAACTATACATTGTTATACAAATGTTAACTTTCATTATTACCTCGTTATATTCCATGTGCTGATGGAATCAAATATCAAGGTAGATTCATTTGTGTAATTGAAATTATACATTACCTCTCTTGTGCACTAAATCATGCTACTTGCTGAGGGGGTTCAAAACATAAGGCATGGTCTCAGCCCTTGAAGAGATGCACTATTCAATTCAACAAATATTTATTTCCTGAACACCTGTTACTGCACCAGGCATAGTGCAAGGTGCTAGTAATAAAAGTGTAAATAACACATAATTCTTTTTGTTATTCTCCTCGTTGTTTGTTATAGTTTCCATTAATTTACTTATTTGGTGAGTTTTTCCCCCAAACGATCCACCAAAGGCATGCATAATCTATAGGGAAGACAGACAAGTAAACAGATTATTAAAAATCCCTTACAATTGGTTTTTAATGGAAGTGTGAATGTAGCTCTATGGGAACAAAAGTGGGGACACCCAAAGAGAAAGCCACCCAAAGTAGGTCACATTTAATCAAGCCTTAAAGGATGAGTAGAAGCCAGCCATGTCGATGTAGCCTCCTGTCTCTCTGCTTCTCTCTTTGGTCCCTCTCTGATCTCAGCTCTGCAAAGCTGCTAGGAATCTTTTAAAGGAGAATCACATGTCGCACTCCTACATAAAACCCTCAGTGATGTCCCATTGCTCTCAGAGGAAAACCCAAGCTCCTCAACAAGCCACAAAGCCTGGAATGTTCTGGATCCTGCCTCCTGCTCTGCTCTCAACCTTGCTCATTATGCACAGGCGGCCTCCTTTCTGCTCCTGGGCCACAACAAGCTCTTTCACTCCTATAAGCCTTGCCTCTGCTGTTACCTCTACCAAGAGAGCTATTCTCCACACTCCTTGCACAAATGGTTTATTTTCATCCTTCCAATCTAGCTTAGCTGCTCCTTCCTCTCATTTACTCAGCCTTAGTGTTTCTCAGTCCAACATGCACATTAAAACTATCTGGCAAATGAAACACCTAGAAAAGGCAAATCTGTAGAAAGCAGATCAGGGGTTGCCTAAGGCTGCAGGTGAGAATGGGGAGTTACTACACATGGGCAGGAGGGATTTTTTAGGTGATGGAAATGTTCTAAAACTGACCTGTAGGAATAGTTGCACAACTTCGTAGTTTACTAAAATCATCAAACCATATGCTCACAATGGGTGATATAAATTATACCTCAATAGAACTTTTTAAAAAAATTACCTGAGGAGCTTTTAAAAAAATACTGGTACCCCACTCTTAGAAATTCTGGGGATGAGGCCTAAGCACCTATAAGTTTTTAAAGTTCTCCAGGTGATTCTGATGTACAGCCATAACTGAGAACAGCTACTCTGTCTTATCAACCTGTTTATTGCTTTCATAACACTAATTATCTTATTTATTCAATTGCTTACTTGGTTATTGTCCTGACAACACATAGTAAAAGTTCCCTAATAGAAAGTCTTTTACTGGATCACCTTTGAATCTCCAGCATCTAAACACATAGTAGCTTCTTAATATATGTTTATTAAGTAAATGAATGGAAAAGTGGAGGATAGAGGGAAAGCCCTTGCTAAGGCACAGAAACACAAAGAACATGGTGTGCTAACATGCCACGTTATGCCCAGAACGGCAAATATAGAACTGGAAATATATGTCTGTAAGAATCATTCAGTCATTGCTGAAAGGGACTGCTGAGACCACAGGTCCAGTGAGATGGTCACATAATCCTGTGAAGCAATGTGGAAAGACCCCAGACACAGGAAATAGAGGTGTTCAGTAAAGGAGCCCGGAAATATGGAATGGAAAGTCTGGGAATGTACTGTCTCTCCCCTTCCTGACACCCTCAGTGTAGGAAAATTTACATTTGAGGATTTAAAGACCTTATGTCACTATCTCAAGAGTTATCTGCACTCCTATGTTCAGTGCAGCATTATTTATAACAGTTGAGACATGGAAACAAACTAAGTGTCCATCAACAGATGAATGGGTAAAGAAAATGTGAAATAAAGATACAATGGAATATTATTCAGCCATAAAAAATGGAAACACTGCTGTTTATGACAAAATGCATGAACCTTGAGGGCATTATGCTATGTGAAATTAATCAGATGGAGAAAGACAGATATTGTACGAGCTCACTTAAATGTGGAATCTAAAAAAACCAAACTCATAGAAACAGAGAACAAATTGGTGGTTGACAGGGGCAGGGGGTGAGGGGTGAGGAAAATGGGTGAAGGTGGTCAGAGGGTACAAACTTCCAGTTAAAAAAGTTCTGGGGATGTAATATACAGCACGATGACTATAGTTAACAATACCATATTGTACATTTGTAAATTGTTAAGTAGTAGATTTTAAAAGTTCCCACCACACACACAAAACTGTAACTATGTGAGGTGATGGATGTGTTAACTAACCTTATTGTGATCATTTTGCAATATACATATATATAAAATCATTCTGTTGTACACCTTAAATGTGCACAATGTTATATGTCAATTATATCTCAATAAAGCAGGGAAAAAAGACATTATGGCAAAAAGAAGGTTAAAGAAAGTGCTCTTATCTGTAAACCTATGGAAACCCTATGGGTGTTTTGCATTCACTGAGATAGACAGCATCTGACAGATGACTAAATAATAAAATATAAAACATGAATGACGGTGCATACATTTTTTTAAAATAGATCTTTATTGGAACATAATTGCTTCACAATACTATGTTAGCTTCTGTTGCACAACAAAGTGAATCAGCCATATGCATACACATGTCCCCATATGCCCTCCCTCTTAAGCCTCCCTCCCGTCTTCTCTATCCCATCCCTCTAAGTCATCGCAAAGCACCGAGCTGATTTCCCTGTGCTATGCTGCTGCTTCCTGCCGGCCAACTATTTTACATCCGGTAGTGTATATATGTCGATGCTACTCTCACTTCGCCCCAGCTTTGCCCTCCCACCCCATGCCCTCAAGTCCATTTTCTATGTCTACCTCTTTATTCTTGCCCTGCAGCTAGGTTCATCAGTACCACTTTTTTTTTTAGATTCCATATATATGTGTTAGCATATGTCACAGATGAAGGAGAAAGGTAAAAACATACATTTTTAATTAGTAAAAATGGTCTAAAAAAATGGTCTAGAAAGTTTTCAGGCTCTTCTCCCTCCATTTTCAATTAGATGTGTGTAACTTCATTTTGCATTGTTGCAGATAATTCTCTCCTAGGAAAGCAAATTTATTTTTTCTCTTTGGTGCTCCATCCAAGTTAGAAGGGTGCAGATGAAACTTCGGCCAAGTCTTGGTGAGGACTGAGAGTACAGATAGAAACAAAGGCTTATTTCAAAAAGGAAAAAACTAAAATGTCCAAACTGAGGTCAAAAGTTGACTCTGAACAGGCTGCAGGGGCAGGTTTCAAAGGAGAGGGCCCATAGACAGAAACGGGAGTCTAGGACTGGGGAGATAAAGAGCATAGGGTAAGCAAGATGGGATAGAACTCGCCCAGAGCTAAGCAAGAGAGTAGCTGCCTTTCTTTCCTGCATATGTGATTCCCATTTGGTACTCTTTATCCCAATCCCCTGCCTTAAAAAAAGACTTTTGTGCTAGTTCATGTTACTACAGACGGCTTGGGCTGAAAATTAAGCAGGAACGCAAGAAGGATAGCTAACAACAAATTGATCTATTGAACCAAGTTAATGAAAACATTCCAGTTATATTTTGGAGGATGTCTGTGACAAATAGTGCTTTTAACTTTTAGTAACAGTTGATAGTCAAGCAAACAACTGTGTGAGGAGTTATTTAGCAAAACCATAGGTCAGTTTTAGCAACTCCTAGTGTGTGACATCATAGAAGACAATCCTTCTAATTTCTATGCCTGAGGAGTTTGAATGCAGGTGATTGTAAAGCTATTTAAGGTCATAAATATGTAAGCTAAGAAGAAGAGGTTTCCCAGTATAGCCCTTTGTTACTAAATATAATTATCTGATTTCTTAAAAGAGGATGCACGCTGACCTTAGGTCTCCTAATGGAATTGCGATGCAGATTTTGTCTATGTCAGTAACTAAGAATCTGCAACTTAAATTCATACCAGGTCAAGTTAAAGGCCAAGAGGAGGTCAATGAAAGCAGCAAAGATTTTGTATTATTCTTGAAAAGTTTTTCACAAATGATAACAAGTATAACAGCTGTTGAAAGAAGATTAATTTTGCCTAAAAAAAACCCATTTGCTCCTCAAGAAAAATATTAGCACAAGAAACCCTGACCCATTGTTTAAAAAGAAACTGTTTTTATGTTTTGTATATCCAAGCTTTATGGATATGTGATATCCAACAAATTTTTTATAGGGAGTTAAATCATATCCTCTACGAAGATGGGTAAATTATACACCAAATCCATTCAGGTGTGATAATGCCATGATATTTGTGAGGGTAAACAGGTTGGCAAGGGTCAAGTCTGCCACTCAGAAAGGACTTGAACTCTTCCTGGAGCCAGGGAGTCTTTATCTGTTAATTAGATTATGCTAACAGTTTATTAATCAGATTGTGGTATGTGGATTACCAAGCAAGCAGCATATTTACACCTAATGCTGAAAAGATACCTCCCAGTGCATGACTAAGAATGCAGCCAGGAATGCAATCTGTGACTCTGCCTAAGGTTCCTCCTAGAGCAAGGTGGCCAAGGTCTTTTCTTTCTTTTTTCTTCCACCACCTGCCAACTTCACATTCCTCCATATTTTGAAGGCTTATGAAAGAAACTGGTCTATTGTGGAAGTAACTCAAGCATTTTAGATTTTAATGCTTCTGTCTTCTCAAGACTTCTATAACTGTTCACAAGAAGATCTTTACCTGATCCAAATTAAGAAATGAGCCAACAACTCTAGTCACTTGCAAAATTTCAGTTGTCAGAATCTATGAAGGTGACAAGAGAAGAACATTGGAAGCAGAAATATGGACAGCAATAGGTCACAAATTAAGAATGATTGGCTAATCCTGTGTGGCAGATGCTATCATCAATGAGTTTGGGTTCTTATTATCTTTTTTTCTGCAGATCCATTTCTAGAAATTTGTATTTTTGAATAGGCTTGATATTGGAAGAGATAAGTTCAGAAAGAGTAAGAATTGTTTAAAAATCATTATAGATAACACTGACTTAGCACTTAGTATATGCCAGGCAACATTTAAAATTTTCTATAAGACTTAATTTATTTGTTCCTCATGATAACTCTATGAGATAGGTACTGATTAGTATGAAGAAACTGAGACACAGAGAGGTTTAGTAACTTGGTCAAGATCACACAGCCAGTCAAGTGTCTAAGTCAAGCTTTGAACCAGACAGCCTAGCTCCTAGGTCTATACACTTAGCTACTGCATGTTTCATATAAAATACAATGTGGGAAGAAAATCTCTTTTATTATTGTTGTTTTGCCTGCTTTTTATTCACTGGCAAAAGGAAACATGCTAGAATCGTTGTAGCTTAGTAACTTAACAACTGAATTTCTGGTGAAAGTTAAAAACATTGAAAAGTAAATTTAATTAGTTCACTGGTAATTATTGTCTGACTAAATTATACTTTAAAATTTAATAAACCAATCACCACTTAATTAGCAAACCGAGTTGTAGGGTAGCCTTATGCTCCTAAATTGACTAAAACTGGTGCTTAAAGATTTCTGCTTTTCTTAAAATGTTGTATTTCTTTGCTTATTCCTCCACACTATTTTCCCCCCAACACCAATAAATAAATAGAGATAAGGTAGAAAAAGTAGAAATAAACCAAAAATTTTCCATGACTTGAAATCTCCATAAATTTTTCACTGTTATATTAAATCGTATAGCTGGGAGAGAGAGATACAGAAATCAGGATTTAGAGGAAACAGGCAGTAAAAAGGAAATGAGGTCAGATTTCCCCACGAGAGGGCTCCCAGAGGGAATCGGAATCCTGCCACCTAAAGCGTCCGGAAGCAGTGGTCGATCCCGGCCTCCCAGCTCCGTACCTCCTGGGGCCCTCGCAGCAGCCCGGCCGGGCCCCTCTACGCGCGCCAGGACCAGGGATGGGAGAGCACGGCCGCAAACACTCTGATCTTCCTCCGGGTCCGTCCGGGCTCCGTCTGGCCCCGCCCCGTAGCATCCATCCCGCAAGACCTATTTTGGTGGCGGAGAGCGGGCTCCAGCCGAACAGCGCCTCCAGAGGCCGGCGGGGAAATGACGGCCGGGACCTGGGCTGGGTGGTCGCCAGAGCACAGGGTTCTAGGCTCCCTTGACAGGCCGGGTGCTGTTTTGGTGACTCAGATGCCCATATGTTATTTCTCTAAAGGCTACTACAGTAACACTTTGTTTACTCAGTCATTTATTCATCCAATATCTTCTGAGCTGTAGTAGGGGAAGCTGCTAAGTTCCACCTGCCATTTAGGGACAGTGAAGGCTCAGGGAGGGGACACTCAGTCTCAGGAGGATGGAGGGCAGGGCTACTTCTGCTTCAGGAAACCTTGGACAGAGTTCTCCAACCTCATCAGCTTCTCAGAGCCAAACCTCAAACTCACCTTCCTGAACAGCCCTTTCAGCTAGACTGTTAGTTTCCTACAAGTTCAGAGGTTTGAGCACTATTCATTTTCTGGTACAATTTCAAGAGATGTCAGGGAAAGTAAGGGAAAAACTGGCTTGTACTGCGACAGGCTTATTCCCCATTTAAACCAGGAGTAGCACGTTAATCCTTTAGCCAGAAGGGTGTCTGTGCATGACTGGCTGGGTCCTGAGATGTTAGACTATGAGTCTTACTGTCTGCTACTCTGCATTTAATGTCAGTAAGATGGCTGTTTCATTGTTATTGGTGAAGGGATAGGGCACTTAAATGTGGGAAGATTCAGCAGAACCTGGAAGCAGATATAACTTGGTTACTTGAAAGCAGGCAAAAGTTGCAGAATTGTGCTAGGTATCCTGTCCTAATGGGCATAGAATGGAGGTGGCTGGGTGTTTCCTCACCACAGCTTCCAGTATCATCTGCACATTAACTTGTGGTGGGGACACTCTATGGATGCCCCTAGCCATCTGCCACAGACTGAATCCAGACTCAGCAACCCCCTCTCAACTTAGACTTATCTTCAGTTGCCCTTTGGCGCATGGGAGCACTTCTGGGTTTTCAAGATTTCAGGTACAAGTCCTCCCTCTAAGCAGAGCCTGCAGAGTACATTAGGCTGAGTTCAAAGGACTGAGGAGGAAGAGTTTTCCCAAGTGGAAAGCATCTTTCTTCTGCAATGTCAGGGATGGATTGTGCTAGGCACTTGTGAAGACCACATAAGTTGAAATATGCAAAGCACTTTTGAACAATGCATGGCACTAAGTGAGCAATGTATAAGAGATCACAGTTGTTATTACTTCATTTGTAAATGAGAAAATGAAGCCTCAGGGAAATTAAATAATTTGCCTCACTGACATGTGACAAAAAGCAAAACCAGGATTGAGACCATGTGTGACTGATCCCAAATGTTTCCCTTCTAGGATGCTGTCTCCCTGAGGGAAACTAATGAGAAGCATAAATAGCAGACCTACTGGCCCTACCATAAGACCAGCCTTGCTAAAAGCATAGGTAGGCATGATCAATAATACTGCACGTTTTCCAGTTGAAGTTCTGAAGCAGCTTCTGAATCCTTCTCAACGTGGCATGCCAAGCAGCCACTTCCCATCATTTAGAATCCTGATGAAAAATGAAGCTATTTGCCACCTCTGAGTTGTGATAACCAACTATTAGGTATCCACCCTCTGTGAACCACGCCTTGTAATCCTTCCCTGAAGCTTAATCAGTTGTGGTCCTTTGGGCTTGTTCTCTGAGCAGTGTCTCCAGTAGGGCTGAAATTAAGACTTCAGAATGACAGTCTCACACATTTCAAGTACAAGTACTGTTATGAGAATTATACATCTCAAACACCATGATCAAAGCTTCCTGGTGTCACTGGGCTAGATATATTTCATAAAACATGGATTGTCTTGCACTTTAATGCCTTATTCATATCTCAATGTAATTTTTGTGAAGTTATACCTTAAATCTGGAATCATTCAGAACAAAATGCCAGCCCCAGGAGAACTATCATAATGTAGACATGGCATCCACAATGCTACTCACTGCTCTCTCAAGATTTTGTTTCTGAGAAAGATTGCTTCTCTTCACTATTTTTTATTAATTGCTTTTCCTCACAAGAACATGCTATAGTTCACACAAGGTTTGTATATAAGGAAGATAGAACTGAAGAACTTGGGTTTTTTTTCTTCTTGTGTGAAAATTAGAAAGTACATTCATGCTGTTAAGAAAGTGCAGGAGAGCCTGCCTATGATGAAGTTATTCTCCTATCTGTCCTAAGTGAGGCTGGTAAATTTCAAGAGGGAGAAAAGAATTCTTCCCACTTCCCAAGGGGGACTGCAGATTTACTGACAACCAAAAGATGGATGGGTAGTACTTTTATTCATTCCATTGTCTGTCAGTCAACAGCTCTGACTGCTCATTACCCCACCAAAAGTGAAAAAGTATGTGGTTTTTCACTCTCTCCTCAGTGGAAGCTGCCACCGGGAGCCAGGTGTCTCTCACCACAACAAAGTCCTCTCCTTGTTTATCCTGGTCACATCCCATCATGGGGGAGAGAAAAGATGCCTGAAGGGCTTTGGAGGCAGAAATGACCTCCAGTCCCTGAGGGAAAAGCAGGCTTGAATAAAGCCTCCCTCCCTACAAAGAGACAAGAGATACTCAGGCAGTCCAGGGAAACCTAGGACAGGGCTACAGTGGGAATGGCATGGCAGGTTAGACCAGCGAGGGTAGGTACTTCACCCGGTCGCACTTGAAGTTGATGGAGACTGGTAGTCAAGATTGGATATCCAAAAACCATTAATCTAAGAAAGGTGTGTGAGCATAAGATTTGAATCTGGAAGAAAGAAATATCTGTCTTTTTGTGGAATAGTTTTAATTTCAGAAGCTACAAACATTTCTTCAATGTGCACCGTATTTCATTGGTTCTAAGACACATATTTTTCTACAATTGAACATCTCTGAAATCAGAATACACCTTATAACTGATTATCTGTCATAGTTAACTTGGCAGTATTTTTTTTTCTTGGTGATACATAAGATAATGGTGCATATTACAATCTGCAGCATCACAGATTTCATGAATTATGGTTAACATGGCCAAGTACTATGCCAGTACCTTCACAGGAATTATCTCATTTAATTTATTTTTTCTGGTAGAAGCTTTATTGAGATACCATACAATTCACCCAATTGAAGTTCACAATTCAATGTTTTTTGTATATTCACAGAGCTGTGTTACATCACCACAATTTTAGAACATTTTTATTATCCCATAAAGAAGCCCTTTACCCATTAGAAGTCACTTCCATTTCACCCAGCTCTAGGCAACAACAAATCTTCTTTCTAACCCTTTAGATTTTCCTCTTCTGGACATTTTATATAAATGGAATCATATCATATGTGGCCCTTTGTGTTTGGCTTCTTTCATTTAACATGATATTTTCAAGGCTCACCCATGTTGTAGCATGTATACTGATTAATTCCTTTTTATGGACAAGTTATTCTATTGTATGGGTATACTACATTTTATTTATCTATTCATCAATTGATGGACATTTGAATTGTTTCCACCCTTTGGCTCTTTTGAATAATGTTGTTGTGAACATTCATGTATGAGTTTTTGTGTGGACATATGTTTTTATTTCTCTTGGGTATATACCTAAAAGTGGAATTGCTAGATCAAATGGCAACTCGATGTTTAACTTTTCGAGGAAATACCAGACTGTTTTCCAAAGTGTCTGTGCCAGTTTACATTCCTACAAACAACATATGAGGGTTCCACTTTCTCCATATCCTTGCCAACACTTGTAATTATGTGACTTTTTGGTACTAGTCGCCACAGTAGGTGTGAAGTAACATCTCATTGTGGTTTTGATTTGCATTTCTCTGATGACTAATGATGTTAAGCATCTTTTCACCATGCTTATTGCCATTTGTATACCTTCTTTGGAGAACATTCAATTCATTTGTTGTGACAAACATTTATTGAGCCTTTACCATATTCTAGGCATGTGGGAGACTGATTGCATTAATGACCCCAATTCTTCACTGCTCTCTGTATTCATACCCTTTGCCAACTAATTTGGTATTTGGTAGTACCAGTTTGGTAGTACCCTCTCATTTGGACTCAAAACTTAGCCGTATGTCTTGCTTTGTCCAATGAGATGTTAGGAGATCATACCCAAGCTAGCCTGCTGAAGGATGAGATATGTGGTGAAGGGCTGAGTTGTCCCATCGTCCCAACCAAGACTATCCTAGATCAGCCAATAGCCAGGTAACCCCCAGATATGTGAGTGAACCCAGAAAATTTGGCAGAGATGTAGCTAACCACAGACACATGAACAAATTCAGCTCAGATCATCTGAACCCTTAAGACTCATGAGCTAAATAAATGTTTAATGTTACCTGCCACTGAGGGTTTGTGATTCTTTGGTGGCATTTTTATGGGACCAGATGATTAATACAAGACAGTATCTTAAATACTGAGGATAGAAAAATGAAAGACACAGTTCCTGCCCTCAGGGTACCATACTGAATTAGAGAAGGCAGAAAAAATGTCATAGAGTAATAATATAGTTCAATCTGTGCTGTGAAAGACACTCCTTTGGCCAAATAACCATCACTGCCCATTTTGCAGAAGAGGCTTTAGGACCTTAAGTGACAAAGCTTCCTGCTCTTCCCACAAATTTCTCCACCTTGTGCATTTAACTCTCTCCCTTGATGTTCAGAGAAACATATCCTGTAACTACATCATGCTCTGCCTTGGAGCCATTAAGAATGTTTGTCAATGGACAGAGTTGGCATAAAATTTGAAATATGAATCTTGGTTACTCAAATTAGTGTACTAGCATAACTTTTTAAAAAAACATCTTTATTGCAGTATAATTGCTTTACAATGGTGTGTTAGTTTCTGCTTCATAACAAAGTGAATCAGGTATACATATACACACATCCCTATATCTCTTCCTGCTTGCATCTCCCTCCCTCCAATCCTCCTTATCCCACCCCTCCAGGTGGTCGCAGAGCACCGAGCTGATCTCCCTGTGCTAAGTGGCTGTTTCCCACTAGTTATTTGTTTTACATTTGGCAGTGTATATATGTACGTGCCACTCTCTCACTTTGTCCCAGCTTACCCTTCCCCCACCCAGTATCCTCAAGTCCATTCTCTAGTAGGTCTGCGTCTTTATTCCCGTCCTGCCCCTAGGTTCTTCATGCCCATTTTTCTTTTTTTAGATTCCATATATATGTTAGTATACAGTATTTGTTTTTCTCTTCCTGACTTACTTCACTCTGTATGACAGATGAGTTGTTTGTTTTTTGATATTGAGCTGCATGAGTTGCTTCTAAATTTTGGAGATTAATCACTTGTCAGTTGCTTCATTTGCAAATATTTTCTGCCATTCTGAGGGTTGTCTTTGTAGATCCACCTCACTACAAATAACTCAATTTCATTTCTTTATAAGGCTGAGTAATATTTCATTGTGTACATGTGTCACATCTTCTTTATCCATTCATCTGTCGATGGACACTTAGGTTGTTTCCATATCCTGGCTATTGTAAATAGAAATGCAATGAACATTGTGGTACATGACTCTTTTTGAATTATGGTTTTCTCAAGGTATATGCCCAGTAGTGGGATTG
The DNA here is from genome assembly GCF_002837175.3 of Physeter macrocephalus. Classification (NCBI taxonomy): domain Eukaryota; kingdom Metazoa; phylum Chordata; class Mammalia; order Artiodactyla; family Physeteridae; genus Physeter; species Physeter macrocephalus. The sequence continues at coordinate 110,545,756 of NC_041227.1, forward strand.
CTGGGTCATATGGTAGTTCTATTTTTAATTTTTAAAGAACCTCCATACTGTTCTTCTCCATAGTGGCTATATCAATTTACATTCCTACCAACAGTGAAGAGGGTTCCGTTTTCTCCACACCCTCTCCAGCATTTATTGTTTGTAGATTATTTGATGATGGCCATTCTGACTGCTGTGAGGGGATATCTCATTGTAGTTTTGATTGGCATTTCTCTAATGATTAATGATGTTGAACATTCTTTCATGTGCTTCTTGGTCATCTGTATGTCTTCATTGGAGAAATGTCTATTTAGGTCTTCTGCCCATTTTTGGAATGAGTTGTTTGTTTTTTGATATTGAGCTGCATGAGTTGCTTCTAAATTTTGGAGATTAATCACTTGTCAGTTGCTTCATTTGCAAATATTTTCTGCCATTCTGAGGGTTGTCTTTTCGTTTTGTTTATGGTTTCCTTTCCTGTGCAAAAGTTTCTAAGTTTCATTAGGATCCATTTCGAGTTTATTTTCGTGCATGCTGTTAGGGAGTGTTCTCATTTCTTTCTTTTATATGTAGCTGTCCAGTTATCCCAGCACCGCTACTGAAGAGGCAGTCTTTTGTCCATTGTATATTCTGGCCTCCTTTATCAAAGATAAGGTGATCATATGTGTGTGGGTTTATCTCTGGGCTTTCTATTCTGTACCACTGATCAATATTTCTGTTTTTGTGCTAGTACAATACTGTCTTCATTACTGTAGCTTTGTAGTATAGTCTGAGGTCATGGAGACTGATTCCTCCAGCTCCGTTTTCTTTTCTCAAGATTGCTTTGGCTATTCGGGGTCTTTTGTGTTTCCATACAAATTATGAAATTTCTTGTTCTAGTTCTGTGAAAAATGCCAGTGATAGTTTGATAGGGATTCCATTGAATCTGTAGATTGCTTTGGGTAGTATAGTCATTTTCACAATGTTGATTCTTCCAATCCAAGAAGATGGTATATCTCTTCATCTGTTTGTATCATCTTTAATTTCATTCATCAGTGTCTTATACTTTTCTGCATACAGGTCTTTTGTCTCCTTAGGTAGGTTTATTCGTAGGTATTTTATTCTTTCTGTTGCAATGGTAAACGGGAGTGTTTCCTTAATTTCGCTTTCATATTTTTCATCATTAGTGTATAGGAATACCAGAGATTTCTGTGCATGAATTTTGTATCCTGCTACTTTACCAAATTCATTGATTAGCTCTAGTAGTTTTCTGATAGCATCTTTAGGATTCTGTATGTATAGTGTCATTTCATCTGCAAACAGTGACAGCTTTACTTCTTCTTTCCCAATTTGGATTCCTTTTATTTCTTTTTTTCCTCTGATTGCTGTGGCTAAAACTTCCAAAACTATGTTGAATAAGAGTGGTGTGGGTGGGCAACCTTGTCTTTTTCCTGTTCTTAGTGGAAATGGTTTCAGTTTTTCACCATTGAGGATGATGCTGGCTGTGGGTTTGTCATATATGGCCTTTATTACATTGAGGTAAGTACTCTCTATGCCTACTTTCCAGAGGGTTTTTATCATAAATGGGTGTTGAATATTGTCAAAAGCTTTTTCTGCATCTATTGAGATGATCATATGGTTCTTATTTTTCAATTTGTTAATATGGTGTATCACATTGATTGATTTGCATATATTGAAGAATCCTTGCATTCCTAGGATAAACCCTACTTGATCATGGTGTATGATCCTTTTAATGTGCTGTTGGATTCTGTTTGCTAGTATTTTGTTGAGGATTTTTGCATCTATGTTCATCAGTGATAGTGGCCTGTAGTTTTCTTTCTTTGTGACGTCTTTGTCTGGTTTTGGTATCAGGGTGATGGTGGCCTCATAGAATGAGTTTGGGAGTGTTCCTCCCTCTGCTATCTTTTGGAAGAGTTTGAGAAGGATAGGTGTTAGCTCTTCTCTAAATGTTTGATAGAATTCGCCTGTGAAGCCATCTGGTCCTGGGCTTTTGTTTGTTGGAAGATTTTTAATCACAGTTTCAATTTCAGTGCTTGTGATTGGTCTGTTCATATTTTCTATTTCTTCCTGGTTCAGTCTCGGCAGCTTGTGCATTTCTAAGAATTTGTCCATTTCTGCCAGGATGTCCATTTTATTGGCATACAGCTGCTTGTAGTAATCTCTAATAATCTTTTGTATTTCTGCAGTGTCAGTTGTTACATCTCCTTTTTCATTTCTAATTCTATTGATTTGAGTCTTCTCCCTTTTATTCTTGATGAGTCTGGCTAATGGTTTATCAATTTTATTTATCTTCTCAAAGAACCAGCTTTTAGTTTTATTGATCTTTGCTACTGTTTTCTTCATTTCTTTTTCATTTATTTCTGATCTGATCTTTATGATTTCTTTCCTTCTGCTAAATTTGGGGTTCTTTTGTTCTTCTTTCTCTAATTGCTTTAGGTGCAAAGGTAGGTTGTTTATTCGAGATGTTTCCTGTTTCTTAAGGTAGGATTGTATTGCTATAAACTTCCCTCTTAGAACTGCTTTTGCTGCATCCCATAGGTTTTGGGTCGTCGTGTCTCCATTGTCATTTGTTTCTAAGTATTTTTTGATTTCCTCTTTGATTTCTTCAGTGATCACTTCGTTATTAAGTAGTGTATTGTTTAGCCTCCATGTGTTTGGGCCTCATAGAATGAATTTGGGAGTGTTCCTCCCACTGCTATATTTTGGAAGAGTTTGAGAGGGTAGGTGTTAGCTCTTCTCTAAATGTTTGATAGAATTCGCCTCTGAAGCCATCTGGTCCTGGGCGTTTGTTTGTTGAAATATTTTTAATCACAGTTTCAACTTCAGTGCTTGTGATTGGTCTGTTTATACTTTCTATTTTCCTGGTTCAGTCTCAGAATGCTGTGCTTTCCTAAAAATGTGTCCATTTCTTCCAGGTTGTCCATTTTATTGGCATAGATTTGCTTGTAGAAATCTCTCATGATCCTTTGTATTTCTGCAGTGTCAGTTGTTACTTCTTTTTCATTTCTAATTCTATTGATTTGATTCTTCTCCCTTTTTTTCTTGATGAGTCTAGCTAATGGTTTATCAATTTTGTTTATCTTCTCAGAGAACCAGCTTTTAGTTTTATTGATCTTTGCTATTGTTTCCTTCTTTTATTTTTCATTTATTTCTGTTCTGAACTTTATGATTTCTTTCCTTGTGCTCTTTGGGTTTTTTTGTTCTTCTTTCTCTAATTGCTTAAGTTTAAGTTTAGGTTGTTTATTTAAGATGTTTCTTATTTCTTAAGGTAGGATTGTATTGCTATAAACTTCCTTCTTAGAAATGGTTTTGCTGAATCCATAAGTTTTGGGTCATCGTGTTTTCATTGTCATTTGTTTCTAGGTATTTTTTAATTTCCTCTTTGATTTCTTCAGTGATCTCTTGGTTATTAAGTATTGTATTCTTTAGCCTCCATGTGTTTGCATTTTTTACAGTTATTTTCCAGTAATTGATATGTAGTCTCATAGTGTTGTGGTCAGAAAAGATACTTGATATGATTTCAATTTTCTTAAATTTACCAAGGCTTGATTTGTGACCCCAGATATGATCTCTCCTGGAGAATGTTTCATGAGCACTTGAGAAGAAAGTGTATTCTGTTGGTTTTGGATGGAATGTCCTATAAATATCAATTAAGTCCATCTTGTTTAATGTATCATTTAAAGCTTTTGTTTCCTTATTGATTTTCATTTTGGATGATCTGTTCATTGGTGAAAATGGGGTGTTAATGTCCCGTACTATGATTTTGTCACTGTCAATTTCCCTTTTTATGTATATTAGCATTTGCCTTATGTATTGAGTTGCTCCTATGTTGGGTGCATAAATATTTACAATTGTTATGTCTTCTTCTTGGATTGATCCCTTGATCATCATGTAGTGTCCTTCTTTGTCTCCTGTAATAGTCTTTGTTTTAAAGTCATTTGGTCTGGTATGAGAATTGCTGGTCCAGCTTTCTTTTGATTTCCATTGGCATGGAATATCTTTTTCCATCCCCTCACTTTCAGTCTGTATGCATCCCTAGGTCTGAAGTGGGTCTCCTGTAGACCGCATATATATGGGTCTTGTTTTTGTATCCATTCAGCCAGTCTATGTCTTTTGTTTGGAGCATTTTATCCATTTTCATTAAAGGTAATTATCAATATGTTTGTTCCTATTACCATATCTTAATTGTTTTGTGTTTGTTATTGTAGGTCTTTTCCTTCTATTGTATTTCCTTCCTAGAGAAGTTCCTGTACCAATTGTTGTAAAGCTGGTTTGGTGGTGCTGAATTCTCTCAGCTTTTGCTTGTCTGTAAAGGTTTTAATTTCTCCCTCAAATCTGAATGAGATCCTTGCTTGGTTGAGTAATGTTGGTTGTAGGTTTTTCGTTTTCATCACTTTAAATATGTCCTGCCACTCCCTTCTGGCTTTCAGACTTTCTGCTGAAAGATCAGCTGTTAAACTTATGGGAATTCCCTTTTATGTTATTTGTTGTTTTTCCCTTGCTGCTTTTAATATTTTTTCCTTGTATTTAATTTTTGATAGTTTGATTAATATGTGATTTGCCATGTTTTTCCTTGGATTTATCCTGTATGGGACTCTCTGTGCTTCCTGGACTTGATTAACTATTTCCTTTCCCATATTAGGGACGTTTTCAAGTATAATCTCCTCAAATATTTTCTCAGCCCCTTTCTTTTTCTCTTCTTGTTCTGGGATCCCTATAATTCTAATGTTGGCATGTTTAATGTTGTCCCAGAAGTCTCTGAGACTGTCCTCAATTCTTTTCTCTTTATTCTGCTCTGCAATAATTATTTCCACTATTTTATTTTCCTGCTCACTTATGAGTTCTTCTGCCTCAGTTATTCTGCTCTTGATTCCTTCTAGAGAATTTTAATTTCATTTATTGTGTTGTTCATCACTGTTTCTTTGCTCTTTAGTTCTTCTAGATCCTTGTTAAACGTTTCTTGTATTTTCTCCATTCTATTTCCAAGATTTTGGATCATCGTTACTATCGTTATTCTGAATTCTTTTTCACATAGTCTGCGTATTTCCTCTTCATTTGTTTGCTCCTTCATCTGCTGTGTGTTTCTCTGTCTTCTCATTTTGCTTTTGTGTTTGTGGTCTCCTTTTTGCAGGCTGCAGGTTCATAGTTCCCATTGTTTTTGGTGTCTGTCCCCCATGGCTAAGGGTCGTTCAGTGGGTTGTGTAGGCTTCCTGGTGGAGGGGACTAGTGCCTGTGTTCTGGTGGATGTTGTTGGATCTTGTCTTTCTTGTGGGCAGGTCCTCATCTGTTGGTGTGTTTTGGGGTGTCTGTGACCGTCTTATGATTTAAGGCAGCCTCTGTGCTACTGGGTGGGGTTGTGTTCCTGTCTTGCTAGTTGTTTGGCATAGGGTGTCCAGCACTGTAACTTGCTGGTCGTTGAGTCTTTCTGGGTCTTGGCATTGAGATGGAGATCTCTGGGAGATTTTCACCATTTGATATCACATGGAGATGGGAGGTCTCTGGTGGACCAATATCCTGAACTCAGCTCTCCCACCTCAGAGGCACAGGCCTGACACCTGGCCGGAGCACCAAGACCCTGTCATCCACACAGCTCAGAATAAAAGGGAGAAAAAATAAATAAATAAAATAAAATATATTAAAGTTATTAAAATAGAAAATAATTATTAAAAATAAAAAAATTTTAAGTAATTAAAAAGAAGAAAGAAAGAAGAGAGCAGCCAAACCATAAACAAATCCAGCAATGATAACATGCACTAAAAACTATACAAAAAACAAAAAACAAAAAATGGACAGACAGAACCCTAAGAAAAATGGTAAAGCAAACCTATACAGACGAAATCACACACAGAAGCATACACATACACTCTCACAAAAAAGAGAAAATGGAAAAAAATATATACATCATTGCTCCCAAAGTCCACCTCCTCAATTTGGGATGATTTGTTGTCTATTCATATATTCCACAGATGCAGGGTACATCAGGTTGATTGTGGAAATTTAATCTGCTGCTCCTGAGGCAGCTGGGAGAGATTTCCCTTTCTCTTCTTTTTTCACACAGCTCCTGGGGTTCAGCTTTGGATTTGGCCCCGCCTCTGCATGTAGGTCGCCTGAGGTTGTCTGTTCCTGCTCAGACAGGACGTGGTTAACGTAGCAGCTGATTAGGGGGGTCTGGCTCACTCAGGCCAGGTGGAGGATGGGGTACAGGATGAGGGCAAGCCTGCGACGGCAGAGGCTGGTGTGACGTTGCAACAGCCTGAGGCGTGCCGTGTGTTCTCCCCGGGAAGTTGTCCGTGGATCACGGGATCCTGGCAGCAGCGGTATGCACAGGCTCCCGGGAGGGGAGGTGTAGATAGTGACCTGTGCTTGCACACAGGCTTCTTGGTGGCTGCAGCAGCAGCAGTGCTAGCGTTTCATGCCGTCTCTGGGGTCCGCGCTCGTGCCTGTCTCTGAAGCTCTTTTAGGCATTGCTCTGAATCTCCTCTTCTCACACACCCTGAAACAATGTTCTCTTGCCTTTTAGGTGGGTCCAGACTTTCCCCCAGACTCCATCCCGGTTAGCTGTGGTGCACTAACCCCCTTCAGTCTGTGTTCACGCCGCCAACCCCAGTCCTCTCCCTGGGATCCGACCGAAGCCCGAACCTCAGCTCCCCGCCCCCGTCCGACCCTGGCGGGTGAGCAGACAAGTCTCTCGGGCTGGTGAGTGCTGGTCGGCACCAATCCTCTGCAGGAATCTCTCCGCTTTGCCCTCTGCACCCCTCCGTTGCTGCGCTGTCCTCCGTGGCAACGAAACTTCCCCCTCCGCCACCCACAGCCTCCGCCTGCAAAGGGGCTTCTAGTGTGTGGGAACCTTTCCTCCTTCACAGCTCCCTCCCACTGGTGCAGGTCCCGTCCCTATTCTTTTGTCTCTGTTTTTTCTTTTTTCTTTTGCCCTACCCAGGTACGTGGGGAGTTTCTTGCCTTTTGGGAGGTTTGATGTCTTCTGCCAGCGTTCAGTAGGGGTTCTGTAGGAGTTGTTCCACATGTAGATGTATTTCTGATGTATTTGTGGTGAGGAAGGTGATCTCCACGTCTTACTCTTCCGCCATCTTGAAGCTCCTTAGCATAACTTTAATTAAAAGTAACTGCTTCCTATTCCTCCCAAGTTCTGCCCTGATAAAAGGTTTACTATCCTTTCAAGTCCATGTCTTAAGCCTTCTCTGGCTTCACCTGCCTTTTCCTTGAGGTATTTTGGTTTGGCCATACTTTTGCTTCACATTAGTGACAGTGAAGCTTTAAGCCAACTTAATTTTTTTTTTCTTAAGGTGCATTAGCTTTTATGATCATGTCTTCTATGTTGACACTTTATCAAACACTTTCACTATGCCTAGCACAGCTATATGTGCCAAAAAACAGTAGGTTAAGCTAGCTCTCTAAAGTAGACTTCTTTTTCTCTTTCTTTCCTTTTTCTTTTTTTTTAAATTTCTAAGCCACCTCCTTCAAAACAATAGGCAAACAAATTCTTATCATGGATATTATAAACTAGAGGTTTTAGCCACATTAGGTATAAGGTAGATGCCTTTGAACATCTGATGAAAGCTATGAACCCTCTTCTAAAAAACAAGCACAGATGTGTGTATACAACAGTATTTATACATTTTTCAGAGGTTAATCTCTAAAGCCTTAGCGTCTCTCTAAAGCCTTTCAGTCCCTGGCCTACAGGACTCATGTTGTAGAGAGATGAGCTTCCAAAAGGAGGTCAGGTTAGATTAAATGTTTTTTATAAATTAATGTGGTTGCCTAGCTAAGTGCACATATGTTGTATTGTGAATGTGAGAAAAATAGGAAGAAAAGTTTTGCCATTAATAAGGGACAGGGCAGTATACATTGTAGAAAGGAGCAGAACATAAGAAGTCACTGACCCATCTCCATCAGGGCTTTGCCATGGGTCCAACACAAGTCACTTCCCAAGGCCATTGCATCCTTTTCAATAAAAATTATAGTGGTGGAGGGAGCGTATTTGAACTACAATCAATGGCTCCAAAATGCTAACCCATGGATGCAAGCTGAGCTGGCTATGGCCAAATCATTTGGAAAAGCTTGGAAAGCTTGTTCAAATATAGATTTTTTTTTCCTTTACCTCTAGATATTCTGATTCACTAGGTCAGACAGTGGGGTCCAGAAATCTGTAATTTCTAAAAGCTCCCGAGGTGGTGTAGGTACCACTGGATTAAATGATCCTGGGTCATTTCTAGCATCACCACTCCACAAGTCAGTAATTGTGTGTGTGTGTGTGTGTGTGTGTGTGTGTGTGTGTGTGTGTGCGTGCGCATGCACCTGGAAAGTCCACAAAAACATCATCACTTCCCATAGCATAGACAAATGCACGTCCATGTTCATGCTGTCTGCCCTCAGCACCTATTCCATGCCTAAATTGGCTGTGTCAGCCACCAACAGCTGGGACTGTCTGTGACAGGTCTGCCTGCCTCCCTGATGCCAGAGCTTTGCAAAAGCTCTCTGGGTTCTTCTCCCAGCTGATGGGCAGCTGTTCTGGCAGACACAGCTGGCAGATGGTCTGTGGGTAGGAAACAGCATACCTTGGATGCTTCTGGGGAAAAGAATAAAAAAGATATCTTTAAAGGTGAGGGTAATGACTGAATAATTGTTAGCAAGGTCACCATCCTCATCTTTAAAGACACTTATTCTATGTTTTATAGAAAAAAGTGCCAACGTCTCTGACAGCTATGGGAGTTAGCTTTGCAGTGACCTTCCCAGGCTTTGGTGGCATTAGGGAAAGCAGCAGTGCTCTTGGCAAGTATGCTAGAGGACTTGGCAACAAACAGAACTTTGGGGAGTTGGAAAGGAAGGGGACAGAATAACAGATGCTACACTGTAATTAGGAGATGGCTTCCTTGTTTTGAAGTGCTCTAGGCAACCCAATTCCAGGTAGGGAAAAAGCCCAGAGCAATACAGTTTTATGACTATTGTGAATTTAGCTTTAATCCTAAGCTAAAGTGGTCTGGGCCTCATGAATTTTACTTGAATTACCCAAAAAGATTTAAACCGGAGATGTAGCTCTCCTTGTCTTGTCTGTTGACTTAATCTCCTTCTTATCTCCTTTACCACAAAGGATATATGTTTCTCTGCATGGTGCCCCAGCATGTCCTCAGACATGGCCCTTGAACTTGCAGTTCCTTGGAGTCATAGGAGCATGTTGGTCCTCTTTAAAGACTGGCTATCCACAGACTCTGCATACTGAAGTAAAAATGGCACTGGGCCCATGATAGGAGAGAGAAGCTCTGGTCAGGCTCTCTCACTAATTTCCATGAGATCCTGGGAAAGTCCCATTTTCTTCCTGGTCCTCTGTGCCCTCCTCTGAAAAGGAATAGAACTGGAACAAGAAGTCTGTGAGATACCTTCCCTCTGTAACATTCAACTTCATGTTAGTTGTCTAGGAATTACTCTGGAAAGAGGGTCAAGAACCAGGTTTTCAGAGATGGCAGTAAAAACCTGGATGAAAAATTCATCCTTAGGTTCTGATCACACTGCTGCCGTTACCTCTGTCCCTTTCCAGACTACAATTTCTCATCCTATAAAATAAAGTATCTAGATAAATTGCTCTGACTTCTAGGACTTTATCAAAAACAATAGAGTTTATTTTTTAGAGCAGTTTTACTTTCACAGCAAAATTGAGAGGATGGTACAGGATTTCCCATATACTCTCTGCCCCTACATATATATAGCTTTATCAACATCCCTACTAAGGTGGTATATTTGTTACAATTAGTGAACCTATATTGACACATCATTATTACCCAAAGTCCATAGTTTACATTAATTAGGGCTTACTCTTTATGTACATTCTATGAGTTTGGACATATGTATAATGACATGTATCGATCATTGTAATATCATAAAGTTTTTTCACTACACTAAAAATCCACTGTGCTCTGCCTATACATCTCTCTCTACTCCACCCCTGGCAACCATGATCTTATTACTGTTTCCAAATTTTGCCTTTTTCAGAATATCATATATTTGTAATCATACAGAGTGTAGCCTTTTAGATTGGTTTCTTTCTATAACTTTTTTATCCCATGATTTTCTTGTGCTTTAGATCCCCCACAACCTACCCTCCAAATCCAACTTTGAAAAGTAGGGGTTATTTGACACGTTCAGAAGTATTAGCATATATGCTCACCAGTTCTTCCTTACAACTGCCCAGCACAACGCTGCCCTCTGGCCACCATGAGTGTGGTAAAGACCTTGAAGAGGACATTTTGTGCCTTCCCAGGATCAGCCCTGTGCTCTGTCAGCACTGGTACAATCCCGGAGCAACTATTTTTAGTAAGGGCATTTGGGTCCTTTACCTCCTGGAGGAAGCCGATGCCAAGAAACAGTCCTTCCTCCAAAGGCACCTTTATTAGGTTAGTATAAAACAAAACCTCAACCACCCACAATTCTTGCAGCACCGTGTTAGTTGAATCTTCTGATTGACTTTTCAATGGCTAAAAGTTTTTCTAAAATATGTAATTCCATATTCTCTTTTGTTAAGTGGAAAACATCAGTGAGAATGGAATCTTTATTAGATGGTTGTAGCTCCCCTGGGGACTTGTCACATAATTCTGAATGCTGGTTCTCACTATTTCGTCTCATGAGGGCGTTGATGCCAGATACAACTCTGAATATGAATCAAACCCAGGAAAGTCCTCTGGAAGTTCAGTTTTAGAAGTGAGGAAGAGCATGAACACTTATTGAGCAGATGCGGTGTGCCAGCCTCTAGGCTGGGTATCCTGCATATACTGTATCATCCCACTCACACAGTTAAGCCTTGCATTGGCCTTTTACAAGCGATGAAACTGAGCAGCAGAAAAGTTAAGGCTTCTGGAAAATCTGGATCTGAATCCAGGTCTTTTCCAGGTGCCATTCTGCCTGATATGTCCTATATTCTTTGTGGTTTGTCTCTCTCTTCCAAAGCAGAACTAGCAACACAGTTCTGATTAATTGAGAGTCCTGGATAATTCTCTTGTAGCTAACTGAGATTCACCATAAACCGTACTTAAAATGAGCATCTTTTAGATATTTTTTAAAAGTCTCAAGTGTCTTGCCTTATACTTGTGGAAATATCCTTGATTTTGCTGTAATCAATACATTTCCTGGGTTGCACTCTCTACTTTTTTCTTTCCCTACTTTCTTCTCTTTTTCTCTCTATTCTTATAATAGTTATATTATAAATTTCTAATATTGAAACTCTATCTCTATTCCAGAGTTTGCGAAAAGGTCCTAAATTAATATTGGTTGAAATAATGAAGAAATTTATGACAATGTATATTTAACATATATATTACACATAATGCTTATTTGGTTTTATTTGTTGATATCAATGTTTAAATATCATACAGTTGAATTTAAATTGTATATAGAAAAGAACACTGCCTTACTAAGAGAAAGTGTCTTAGAGCCCAATTCTTAGAAATTAAAATGAATACAATATAATGGGATGACACCTGCTGACCCAGAGGTAAAAAGACCTAGTCTCCACTTCTACCTCTGCCACCAATTAGCTATATGAACTTGAGCCAAGCATGTAACCTTTCTGACCTCAGTTTTCTACCGGTAAAATGGAGAAGGTCCATCCAGCAGCTTGTCTTCCAGCTCTATATCATGTCTATACTTGTAGGTGCCCAGGCAGCATAATGCCCTGTTTACACACTCATTTTGGCTAACAATGGAACCAGAAACAAACTAAAAATACACCTTTCCCTCTTGTGATACTCAAGAAATTCAAAGTGACTGCTGTAATTAACTTCTCTCCTTGGTCCTTGTGAGACCCAGCAAAAACCCTGGCAGAAAAGCAGTTGTTTTAATTTGCAAATATCTGTACTGCCTAGTTCAATTCAGCTTTCTTCCAACCACCAGCATCTGTTGATTTTGCAGGGGTGGGTCCCACAGTCACCGTTTGCTGTTTGATTTATTGTGTACAAAGAGAAAAGGACTCTAAAAGCAAATCCCCATCAGATTACATCGGATGTCCAGAATCTGGGCATGCTGAGGCATTCTAGGGCAGAAGGAGGCACAGCAGGTAGATAAAGGATAGCCCTACCCTGAATGAACAGTTGACAAAGAAAGGTCATAAATGAGGTGGTAAGGAAAGAAAGCACAGGAACACCAAACATCTGTCTAAAAGATGCAAGGAGAAAATATATTGTCTTTCCTCCACATATATCATGTGTGTCTGTGTACTAATTTACCAATCAGTAGCTGTTTGGCATTTCCACTGTCCACTGACAAGAGACAGGTTTATTACCAAGTTACAGTAAATTTCTCTAAACCCAACCTCTAGTCAAAAAATATTGTTTTACCTTTCTGTCTTAGCCAATAGTTTCAACATGGCAAAACTTGGTTTCTGTGGGGTACCTGGCCTCCCAGGTAATATTGTAATAAATCTGAACCAAATTAAAGATTATCAAGAATATCGTTCCAATCATGGCCCATTATTCAGTTTTGATGCAATCTATATTCTTTCCTCATTTTTCAACCAGCAATGACTTCTGGATTTTAATATACATTTGTTATGTAGCTAACCAATGGGAGCAGGCAAGTAATCTTAGACCCATCTCATCACATAAAACCACACCAGATAGTTTTCATAAGAGGCATCTTTGTTTTTGTTTCTCTGAATTATTTTCCCCAAAAGGTCACTGATCCAAAGGAATTTGTCATGAATTCTAGACTCTATAAGAAGTTCATGGCCCAGAATTCTCTCTGCCCTCCCCTCTACCCCATTTATTTTAAACCATGAAGCATCATTTCCTGTTCCTTTAATTCAGGTGGACTCAGATGTAAGGCATGCTGTGTCCTCGGTAGCATAAGCCATGCAAAAAGGATGGAAGATGGAATAGCATAAGATAGGAATAAAGTGACTGGATAATCAGTTCTCTCCATGAACATCACTAGGAACAACAAAACTTTTGGAAGAAAAGCAGTTCCTTGAAAGTCTGCATTCTCTTTGTTGCTTTTCCATTAACTATGGACAACCTTGGGCAAGATACCTGAACCTCTGAACCTCTGCTTCCTCACCTGTGAAATGGGGGTGATAACACATACCTTATAGTGTTCTTTGAGGATTAAAATTGATGAGGGGTTTGAGACTATGTTTAAGCTACAAATAGCTGCATAAATATAAGATATTGTTATAATTGTAAAAGTAACATTGGGCAAGACATTGATCATCCCTAAAGTTCACTCACACATGATTTATGGCTCTTATCTGCATAATGTAGGCCAGCCTCCTCTCCATTGGATCTGTTCATCTTGGTACTCATTTTCCTATTTTTTTTCTTTTCCAGATGCATAAAAACATAATTAATAGCTACCAGTCAATTTGCTTTTGATTTAAACATAATTAAAAATGCTATGCTTTGCATATACCCAGCAACTGAGGCTGAGCTTCTACACTAAGCTTCATTCATTAATTCAATCTTTGCTTCCTATTTAAATGAATTGGCTTCTCATAATGTAGTTACTCTGACAAACATATGCTGCCACCCATCCTCCCTTGCTCAAGTACTTGGAAGCCGTTAAATGGGATTTGATTATGTTTAGCTATGATCGCATACCCTCAATCTGTTATTGGGTTTATCAGGTCACGGTTCAACAATTACTAAGCCTCTATTAGGTGCAAAGCATTAGAAGGGAGCTGGTAAAGTGGAAGAACAGGCTTTGAAATTTAAAAAATTGGGCTCTATTTCTAGCTCCACCCTTTGCCATCCTCAATACTTAGAGCAAGTTGCTTAACCTCCCTGTGCCTGTTTTCTCTTTGGTAAAATGCGAGAAGTAATATCTGTCTCTCTGGTGAGAACTACTAATAATATCTATTAAGTACCTGGCATAATACCTAAAATAGGAGTAGGTACAATGTAGTATCGTTCCACTTATTTATCTTTAATTTCTCTCTCCTACACATCATGCATGATGTTTCTCTGTTTAGAGAGGAATAGTGTTTATTTTCAAGAATTTACCATCTAGTAGAAAAGAGAGAAATATACTCAAGTAATATTCATGCAAAGCAGAATTAAATAGGTTATAAAATAGACATTCAATCAAAGTTCTGTAGCATCACAGATGAAGTACATTAGTACCTGAAATGGAAAGTCTAAATTGCCTTCAAAGGCTAGCAGGATCCTAATAAGTGGAAAAGAGAGAATATTTACTTAGGTAGTTAACCCAGAAGAGCTGATTCCACCATAAAACCATGAAGAATTCATTTGTGTCTGGTCATCTGAGTTGGTGACACCACAGTGTTGATAATTCCCAGACACAGGCTTCCATCTCCTTATGGGCCATGGAAGAATTTCTTTAGGTTCTTGATCATAGACAGTTCCCCTAATATGAGCCAGAGAGAGTGGGATTGGATCAGGCAGCCCAAAAAGTCATGTCAATATACTCCTGGTGTAGTCAGTGAGAAAGTCTAGTGCATACAAGACAAGGAGCTAAGAATCCACAGGTTGTTGTATTTAACAAACATTAGTTGAATAGCTACTGTGTACCAGGCACTGTACATTTCAATCAAATAAATATATAGATGAGATATTAGTTGCACCTTTGTATATGAAGATAGATATATGAGAATTCATTGTAATATTGTCATTTGATCACATGAACTGGTTTTGAATAGAAATTCAAAATGGCAGACTCTTCGATTAGCAACATTAGACTAGTACAGTAGACAAATCATGAATGGAGTACATAGGTCTTAGTCTACCTCTACTATTTACTAGGTATGTGATGACTATATTCCTACTATTACAGTGTACAGAGAGAAACTATATTCTGAGTACTTACATAATCTCACTTATTCTTCCTAAAGCTCTTTGAGGTATGTATCTGGGTTTCCATTATCTAGGTTTAGAAACTAAAGCTATAAGAAGTCAAGTAACTTGCCCAAAGACACATGTTACATAGCTGAGAGAGCCTGGACTTAAATCTCAAGCCATAGCTTGTCCTCCTGACCAATATGTTATGCTGCTTCCATGTGAGCTGGATAATGTCCTTTGCCCCAAAAGCGGAGATAATATATATGAAAGTGGTGATGTGTTGGAAAATAGTATACAGATGGTTATTATTACAAGTGACATTTAGCGCATTGTTAACAAACGTTAATATGACCAAGATGCAAAAGTAGTAGAAACTTTAAAATTGATCCACCTATTCATCTAAACTTTTCATAGTAACAGATGAATTTGAGATCAAGTTTATCTGGACAAACAATTAAGGTAACACATATTTGTTAAGCCCACTATGTTCCCAGAGTACAGATAGACAGAGTCCCTGCTCTCAAAGTTTTCTCAACCTAGTAGGGAAGACACACTGGCAAGCAAATAAATTACAATCATTTTTGGTAAATTCAGGAAGAGAATTGTGTTCAAGGCAGAGAAGTAGCCAGAAGGGAGAGAATGCTCACTTGAGCTAGGAAAATGACAGGGGAAGAGGGCAAATCATTATGGGTTTGCCAAATGCAAGTGGCACAATCTCAGTTACCTGTAACTTAAGGCAGAGATTTATTACTTGCAACTCAGAGGACAGTTGTTACAACAGGAGCACCATCCTATCGGAGACAGGAGTTAGGCCCAGCTGCAGACACACTAGACTGTCATGTTCTTCCTGAGCTCCCCTTTATTCTTGTCACTGTGGCACAGTTATCAGGGGCCCAGCCACACAAGGGAATTCAGGCACCGGGGCTCCAGTAGAGCAGCACGTTGAGCCGGGGTCCCAGGCACCCACCTAGAATGAGCTCTTGTTCCCCACTCATTGGTCCGTACAAGCATGTAATGCACAATGGCTCCTCCCATGGCCAACAGGAAAGGAGGCAGCTAAGAAGTCAACCACTGACCAGGCTTTACCTAACAGGGCAAGGATGGGGCTGGCTGATGCTGGTGCAAACTGTGGACCCACTGAAGGGGCTGAAAGATAATAGGGAGGTGAGATTCATGCCTCGTACTGAGAAGAGTTATGTCTAGAGGAATCACCAATCTTCATCCTTTGGAGAGCTATCTCTCCAGTATCACCTAAGGCTAAGAACCAGAGACATTTGCTGGGATTCACATGTAGAAGGTGAGGTGCACCTACTATTCTGGGCATTTAAAATGGAAAATGACAAATGAGACTGTGGAGGGGGGTGTAAATACTACCTGTGTACGAGTGCTCGGCATGTGAAACAGGCTTAGGGCACCATTACAAGCTGGGCTCAGGGAAGGCTTCCCCAAGGAAATGTTAGCCAGGTGGAAGCGGGTGGGGACCAAGAGAGGGCAGAGAGGCTGGTTTCCCAGCAGGGGGCAATACCATGTGCACACACTCAGAGGTAGAGGGTTACAAGCTCAGGGAGCCATAAACCATGCAACGTGTACTGGAGTGTTTCATGCAAGGGCAGAATCAGAGAAGAAGTTATCAATACATGCAAGGTTTGTCTGTGGCGCATTGAAGAAGCTAATGGTGAACCTGTTCCTTTAAGCTGTGGGCTGTAATCTGATAAAAAAAAAAGTGAATCACAAATAAATACAGCATTATAATGGCACCATAATGTAAATGTCTTTTATTATAAAACTGTCTAATTGAGAACTAAATTATCTGACAAATACTATAAGTGCCATTGAATGTCAGAGGAAAGGGGGAAAAAAGGGGGGAAAACTAGATTTATTTAGTTATTATTCAGTTGTATATTCTATCCAGGTAGATTTTTTCATCCCAGTTTTTCAGAGGAGGATACTGAGGCTCAGGCAGGTAAAGTAACTTGCCCAGAATCACACAGATAATCGGCGATAGAGCCAGGACTTTAACCTGGGTCTATTCATTTTTTATCAAGCCCCATGAGAGTGGTCAGGGAAAAACTTCCAGGAGGAGGAGAAATGGGGTTCCCTGGAAATTCTCCATAGTAGATATTGATGAGAGCCTTTTTAAACAAATATTTTTAATGAAAACTTCCTTAATTCCCAGAACCAGACGTAACTGCCTCCCGTATTCCTCTTACACCTTCCAAGGCTCTGGCACCATGGAGTCCTTTCTCTTGGGGTCTCAGGCTCTGGGATGGTGGATGGATTGGGGTGCTCCTTCCTGGCTGAGAAGGTAACATTGCCACCCACCCAAGCATTCACACAGTCTGGGTTTGCCAGCTCCCAGGGGTCTGGCCAACTCCTCAGAAAAGTTATTCCAGAGTTTGCACTTGGCATCTGGCCCTCAGCAATGAAAGCTGTCCAGTTGGCTTCCCAGACTGAAAAATGGGAATTATGATACTTAACCCACTGGGCAAGGCCAGGGGCAAGGGAACAGAAGGGATTCCAGGTATTGTTGACACAGTGCTGCCAGCCTGGCAGAGCTAGTCTCTCCTTGCGCCATCACACCCTGCAACCAGCCTCCCAGGCAGTCCTGTTCTGTAGATCCTTCCCCTGCTGTCTAGTCAGCAGCCTCTCAAGGAACTGAGAGACAGGCTCTGAAGACAGGGATCCAGGCGAGCTCCTCATTCTTGCTTGGACACAGCTCAGAGAAACACTGTGCTATCAGCTGAGGGCCTCCACACAAGCTGACTCCCACCGAGCACGGAGGGGCAAACCCCACTGAGAACATCAGCACCCAGCACAAGCTGCCCTCACCCTCTGTTTGCACGCAGGAAAGGATACCTCAGGAGATTCTCAGTTGTCCCGGTAAGGGGACTCATTCTGAAACCTACCAGGTCTTTTCTTCACTTCATCACCTTCTCTTTTCTTCTCTCTTCTTTTTATTCCTTCACTTCATTTTCCTCTCATCTTCTCCTTACCTGCCTCAGGATAGGGAGGGGAACAGCATGAATTGGATGGACTTCAGTAACCCTTACTGTGAATTTCAGCTTCTCTGTTAATCATGTATGAGACCTTGAGAAAATGACTTACCCTTGTTGAGTTTCAGTTTCTCTATCTGTATAATGTAGATAATAATAGCTTGTTTGTGTATTGTTTATGAAGACTAAATGTCATGTGCCTGGTAGCTACTATTTCAGACAACACAGGTATAGAACATTCCCATCATCCTGGAAAGTTCCCCTGTGCTCCTTACAGTCAGTATTCTCCAAAAGGTAACCACTTTTCTGACTTCTATTATCATAGACCAGGGGTTCTTCACCTTGGCATGATTACCTTTGGGACCAGATAATTCTTTGTTGCAGGGGCTGTCTGGTGCACTATAGGGTGTTCAGCAGTGTCCCTGAGCTCCATCCACTAGATGCCAGTAGCAAACCATCTCCCCACCAGTTGTGACAACCAAAGATGTCTTCAGACAGTGCCAAATGTTCCTCAGTGGGGGGTGGGGATTCACCCCTGGTTGAGAACCACCATCTAAATTAGTGTTGCCTGTCCTGAAACTTCATGTAAATAGAATCATACAGTAACATAAAAAGACTAAATGTGAAAATACCTGAGTTTTTATCTAGCTGTTAATAGGGACCAATTAATTAATTCATTAAGCAATCAAATATGTATTGATTGAGTATCCAGTGTGTTCAAGATACTGTTCTACATTTCGGGGATATAGCAGTGAGCAAAGAAAACACTAGCTTTCATACTTCTCTAATGGGTCAGTTGAATAACTATGAATTTCCAAATAGGTTCCTTCTCTGGGAGCATCTTCCTGCTCATCAACACCCCTGAAATATGGGAAGGAAGGAAATAAAAGTTTCCCACCAGCCAATGAAGCAGCTCTGGGAAAAAGAAGTTAATATTATAGACAGCTATTGACTAGGAGATTGTCAATAAAATTGTGTGTTCTGAACTATGTCACCCAGGATTCTTGGTTGCAAGCAATAGAAATAACTCTGGTTGTCTTAAGCAAAAAGGAGATTTGTTGGAAAGATTTTAGGGGGAGGCTAGAGGAGCAGACTTGGAACAAGGGATGCCAAGCATTGGAACAACCACCTCTGGTCAGGAGGCCGTCAAAGACTCTGAGATATCACTGTTGCCATCACCATTCTACCACCTCTAGGACAAGCTGACCTCCACCAAATCACCATTTACTATTGTGAAATGCAGTGTCCTACCTCCTGGCTGTACCAGGGAGTATCTCAAGGATCAGAGGCCTAGACTTCCAGAGTGTGAGACAAGCACTGAGAATTGCTCTCCTGCCAAGACCATATACACTAGAAAAGAGAGAGATTCCCTCTTAGGGGGCTTGGATTTTAGATAGTCAGAAAACCATCCCATGTCCATCGTGCATCTTGTTTCCATGGAGAATGGAGAGATGAAGAAAATAACCATGGTCTTTTCTTATCAGAAAAGAATGGGCCAATGCTTGACACCAACCAACACTATTAGAAAGAGAATTCCAGTCCAATGAGCCTTGATTTCAATTTAACTGAGAAAGTGTTTTCTCCAAGAAGATGCTTAGTATCAGGCCTGCTCCACAGAGAGAATGCACTTCTGAGCTGGCTTGTCATCTGTGATTATGACATCCGGATGCTTGTGTGATGGATGGCAGGCCTATATTTTCAGGCAGCTGTTATAATGCTGTTTAGCATATAAACAGAAAAATATTTCCACTCTTGCCATATGTCAAAAGAGTGGTAATTCCCAAAGGCCAAGAATGAGTTAGTAATGCATCCTTTGGAACAATCCAAGGGACCATGGGACAAAGGGCTTTTCAAGTTAAGTCTCCAGGCATTTAATAAATGTCAGCTTTTCCACCTTAGATTGGGTATTGAGAGAAAAAAATATTCAGAAGAAAAATCTGGTTGGGGAAAGAGACTGACTTACAAGGAATAACTTGGAACATCAGAAGATAGTGTACAAACAAACACCATGTGTCTTTCTAGTGCACAATTTCAGGCTTTGAAATCAGACAAGCCTAGTTCAAATGCCAGTCCTGCCACTTAGTAGCTGTAAAATTTGGAGCATGTATTCTAAGCCCCAGTTTCCTCATCTACAAAATAGGAGTAATAATAATACCTACCTCACTGTTATATAACCATATTGTTATATAATATCTACCTTGTATTACACAAGATACAGAATTGATGTACATAAATTATTGAGGATAATGCCTAGAATATAGTAAGAAGTCAAAAAATGTTACATATCATTATTGTTATGAGATCAAAAGTCTACACGGCATAGGAATAAAAGTGGGACTTAACGGGGAGAAGAGAAAGAAGGCACACAGATGGAATGACAGACACAAGGGCATCTGCATCAAACATTCATTGAGTTCTACTGGGTGCCGGGTGCTGTGGATACAGAGATGAATGGTCCACTTTCAAGGCACTCACATCCAGTAGAAGAAATGAACAAAGCAAAAAGTAGATTTGTTGAAGGGATATTAGTGGCTTTTCATTAGGCTAAATGTAAGTAAGGTCAGATAATAAGAGGCCATTTGACCTGGAGCCTCCAGGGAGATATCCCATTGAAGACTTCCCCTCTCATCTTACAGCAAAACAGAATCTCTCCTTATTAACCTGCTGGTGGAAACAAGGCACTTTGATTGTTGAGTCAATTCTGAAACCGTGGCAACTCCTCATTCCCATCTCTAAATGTAGCCTATTTGTGGAGCAATAGCAGCTAACATTTTACAGCACCTACCAAATGCCAGGAATTGTGCTAGATTTATCTCAGTTAATATCCACAACAGTCCTTCTTGGGGAGTTACTTTTATTCCCATTTCACAGATGAGGAAGCTGAGGCTCAGAGAAGATAAGTGACTCATGCAAGCATGTAAGTCTCTGTTTGATCTGGCCTTTACCAAGCTGACCAAATTCATCTTTTGTCATATTTTCCTCCTAGTTCTTCCTCCTCCAGATCTATGTTCCAACCATTCTGAACTACTTATATACTTTAGAACAGGGGTTCAGCAAACTATATCACACTGGCCAAATCTGGCTCATTGCCTAATTTTCTTAGAGCACAGTCATGCTTGTTTTCTTACACATTGTCTGTGGCTGCTCTCATGCTATTACAGAGTAGAATAGTTGCAACAGAAAACCTATGACCCACAAAGCCTAACATCTTTACTTCCTTGCTCTTCACAGAAAATGTTTGCTGACACCTGCTCTAGAGTTTTCACTCCTCCAGACTCTTGCACATGTTCTCTCTGCTTCTTTCATCAGGATGATGAGCTTTGACTTCTGACTCAAAACCCTCTGAGACTTTCTGATTTCTCAAGAAGTTAGTTGCTTCCTCTCTGGAGTTACCACTGTTCTACATATACTTCTACTCTGTAACTGTCCCATTATATTTCAGTTGTTCATTTACATGCCAGTGTGACCTAAAGGACAGCAGTCTTATTTTATGCATCGTTATATCTATCATACCACCCATTTCCTTGAATATATTAGGTTCTTATTTAATACTTATTGAAACGAATTGAAGTTCTTCCTTCCTTCCCTGCTCCCTAGCATACTGTAGTCGTATAATGAGAGTATCTCAGAAGCAGTAGTTGTGTCAGAAGGGGTCACTGGCAGCCAGAAACCAAGGTTCAGGAAACATGGTATCTCTCCTCCTGTCTTTGGATCACTTGTTTCATCACCTGAGTGGCCTTGAGCAGGTGCCTTATCTCTCTGAGCCAGCATGCCTTCACCTGCACTATAAAGGGGTTGGACTCCATTCTCTCCAATATCCTGCTTGTCCTAAAAATTCTATGAGCCAGGGAGGCATCTAAGTCACAAACTCTCCTCTGTCGTTGTCAAGGGAGGTTTTATTTGCAAGAATGCCAAGAACGTGCCAGATATCCAGGTTGGGTTTCCATGATTACATTCCCAAAGCTATTTATTTTCTTATTTATTAAAAAAAAAAGAGAATTAATTGGCAAGTCATGATATCTTCATCTTGTTTTCATGCTTATTGGATTAAACCACTACTCACTCAGAATCCACAGAGAGATACAGCCTTCGATAAACCTATGGCAAAACCAAACCAGAAGGGAGGTCATTTGCATGTCCTATCATCATCCATCTCCACAGATGACATTTCACAGCCGTGATCAGCTCCAGCCTTTACTTGGAGCACATTCCCCAAACTTGTCTAGTGACAGGTCATATGAGTTATTTTTAAGCTACAGATTTCTAGGCCCCACAACTGAATTCCTTGAACTTGAATCACCAGGAGTGGGGAATCTATAAATTCACTTGCCAACAGGCAAGTCTGGGAATCCTGACTTAGGAGTCTGAATCCAAACCTGAACTTCTATTGGCCTCATCATCAGCTTCATTTGTCACTCAAAAAGAAAAGTGTAATGCGATGAAAGTGCTTGAGGGCGGGGAGGCATTTTTCAAGTCATTCTGCAGGACCTTCAGGTAGATCTCATTTGCACACCTGCATATTTTTCTCAATTTTCCAGTGTAACCTTCTGTGAAGAATTGCAGTTTTGCTAATTGAATCTGAGAGCACCTGTTTCTTAATTAATATTAATGCAGCTCATGGACACAGAATTTGTAATGAATCATTCTGGGGCCAGGGGAATGATTAAATAATAAAAGCTTTCAGTGTTCATCTGCAGGGCAGAACCCCATCTGGGAAGGTAGAGGGCAGAAGGGGGCTGCTAGACAGACAGGAGCCCTGAGATGCCAAACCCTCAGTAGAGCTCTTACTGTAGCCACTATTGCCCACTAGTCTTTCCATCATTTTTGGAAAAGGGAAAACAGTGTCTGTGACCTACCTGCTCCTGGACCCCTTGTTGTTCGTTGCCCGTCCCTGGCTCTGACCACTTATTGGTTTTCAGTTTCCTTGCAACTCCAGGTCCTGCAGATCCTGCCACAAACTCTCTCTCTCTCTGGATGTTGTTGTGAATCAAAAGGTGCCCAGTTCAACCAACTGATGTATGACTGCAGCTTGCAGGAGGCGGGAAATGGGGATTTCATGACTCCCAGGGACCCCCCTCAACTCTTTGACCCAAGAACATGAGGCTTCAGAGCTCTTTTTCCCTCAACAGTTTCATCAGAAGTCACTTTCTTCAGGAAAACTTCCCTGTATTTTCCTCCCTGTACAGCTGGAGCTAGAAGCCTCATTTCTGTGATCCTCTCCATCATACCTTCTAGCACATTCTACCCTGATTGTCTGCTTATCGATTCTCCCTCCTGAGCAGAAGCAGAAACATCTCACCCTTGGGCTCCCATTCCTTAGCACAAGACCTTGGGAAAATGCCAACACTTTACAACTTCAAGTTGAACAGATGATTAAGTACTGGATTATTTCCTCTGTGTAAAGGTGTTAGATGTGATTTTACAGCTATCAGGGCCATTATTATGTGGTCAAGGTGTGTTTTCTGCAATCTCATCTAAACTGATGGAACAAAACCTTCTAACAAAGTGTGAAATCATGTAAGACTTCACTGTCTGTATCACCTAGAGTGGCCTTGTTCTAAAAAGCTGTCTGCAAGGTACCCAAGCAATGATTCATACCCCTGAACCTGCCTACAAGCCCACAAGCCAGCCAGCCATGCCTGACTTCCAGAAAACACTGGGTATGAAGGACTTGTAGGCTGTGCCACTGGTCCTCCTCTGATGTCTGTGGAGTCTGGGGAGAGATGCCTGTGAGCCTCGTACTGAGCTTATGCCATCGTCCAGGACACACAGTGTTGATGTATCCCAGGGAGACCCAGGTAAAATCTGACACTCAATTCAGTTATTGGGAAACTTCTAAGTATGTTTACAATTTAGGAGAATGAATCTACTTTTTCAACTATAACTTTTATGAAATATAAACACTTATCAAGTATTTCCAAAGACAATTTAGTATTTATTCAAAGCGAAATGTGCTGTAAGTGTAAAATACACACTGGATTGCAGAGACTTAGTATTAAAAGTGCACGTAAGATATCTAATTAATAATTTTTATTTTGACATGTTAAGAGATAATCCTTGAGATAAATTTGGCTAGACAATATATATGCATTTTAAAATTAATTCTTTATTATAGTTGATTTGCAATGTTGTGTTAGTTTCTGCTGTACAGCAAAGTGAGTTATACATACACATATATCCACTATTTTTTAGATTCTATTCCCATATAGGTCATTACAAAGTATTGAATAGAGTTCCCTATGCTATTCAGTAGGTTCTTATTAGTTATCTATTCTATGTATAGTAGTGTGTATATGTCAACGCCAACCTCCCAATTTACCCTCCCCCCACCTTTCCACCCTGGTAACCACAAGTTTGTTTTCTACAACTGTGACTCAACTTCCATTTTATAACTAGTTTCATTTGTAACATTTCTTTATATTCTACATATAAGTGATAGCATATAATATTTGTCTTTTTCTGACTTACTTCACTCAGTATTACAATCTCTAGGTCCACCCATGTTGCTGCAAATGACATTATTTTGTTATTTTTTATGGCTGAGTAATATTCCATTGAATATATGTGCCACATCTTCTTTATCCATTCATCTGTTGATGGACACTTAGATTGCTTCCATGTCCTGGCTATTGTAAATAGTGCTGAAATGGACATTGGGGTACATGTATCCTTTCAAATTGTGGTTTTCTCTGGTTATATGCCCAGGAATGGGATTGATGGATCGTATGGTAGCTCTATTTTTGTTTTTTAAGTAACCTCCATACTGTTCTCCATAGTGGCTGTACAAATTTACATTCTCACCAACAGTGTAGGAGGGTTCCCTTTTCTCCACACCCTCACCAGCATTTATTGTTTGTAGATTTTTTGATGATAGCCATTCTGACTGGTGTGAGGTGATATACCTCATTGTAGTTTCGATTTGCATTTCTCTAATAATTAATGATGTTGAGCATCTTTTCACATGACTCTTGGCCATCTGTATGTCTTCTTTGGAGATATGTCTATTGAGATCTTCTGCTCATTTTTTGATTGGGTTGGTTTTGTTTTTTTTTTGATATAGAGCTGCATGAGCTGTTTGTGTATTTTGGAGATTAATCATTTTCAGTTTCTTCATTTGTAAATATTTTCTCCCATTTTGAGGGTTTTTTTTGTTTTGTTTTGTTGATGGTTTCCTTTGCTGTGCATAAGCTTTTAAGTTTAATTAGATCCCATTTGTTTATTTTTGTTTTTATTTTCATAACCCTAGGAGGTAGATCAAAAGAGATCTTGCTGCGATTATGTCAGTGTTCTGCCTGTTTTCCTTTAAGAGTTTTATAATATCTGGTCTTACATTTAGACCTTTAAATCGTTTGGAGTTTAGTTTTTTGAATGGTGTTAGAGAATGTTCTAATTTCATTCTTTTACATGTAGCTGTCCAGTTTTCCTAGCACCACTTATTAAAGAGACTTTCTTTTCTCCGTTGTATATTTTTGCCTCTTTGTCATAGGTTAGGTGACCATAGGTGCGTGGGTTTATCTCTGGACTTTCTATCCTATTCCATTGATCTGTATTTCTGTTTTTGTGCCAGTAGCATACTGTTTTGATTGCTGTAGCTTTGTAGTATAGTCTGAAGTCAGGGAGACTGATTCTTCCAGCTCTGCTTTTGTTTCTCAAGATTGCCTTTGCTATTCAGGGTCTTTTATGTTTCCATACAAATTGTAAAATTTTTTGTTCTAATTCTGTGAAAAATGCCATTGGTAATTTGATAGGGATTACATTGACTCTGTAGATTGCTTTGGATACTATAGTCATTTTGACAATGCTGTTTCTTCCAATCCAGGAACATGGTATATCTCTCCATCTGTTTGTGTTATCTTTGATTTCTATTATCAGTATCTTATAGTTTTCTGAGTACAGGTCTTTTACCTCCTTAGGTGGGTTTATTCCTAGGTATTTTATTCTTTTGGATGTGATGGTAAATGGGATTGTTTCCTTGATTTCTCTTTCTGATCTTTCATTGTTAGTGCATAGGAGTGCAAGAGATTTTTGTGTATTAATTTTGTATTCTGCAACTTTACCAAATTCATTGATGAGCTCTAGTAGTTTTCTGGTGGCATCTTTAGGATTTTCCATGTAGAGTATCATGTCATCTGCAAACAGTGACAGTTTTACTTCTTTTTTTCCAATTTGGATTCCTTTTATTTCTTTTTCTTCTCTCATTGTCATGGGTAGGACTTCCAAAACTATTTTGAATAAAAGTGATGAGAGTGGACATCCTTGTCTTGTTCCTGATCTTGGAGGAAATGCTTTCAGTTTTCATAGGAGTGCAAGAGATTTTTGTGTATTAATTTTGTATTCTGCAACTTTACCAAATTCATTGATGAGCTCTAGTAGTTTTCTGGTGGCATCTTTAGGATTTTCCATGTAGAGTATCATGTCATCTGCAAACAGTGACAGTTTTACTTCTTTTTTTCCAATTTGGATTCCTTTTATTTCTTTTTCTTCTCTCATTGTCATGGGTAGGACTTCCAAAACTATTTTGAATAAAAGTGATGAGAGTGGACAATCTTTTGCTATTGAAAATCTTTTTTCAATAGAAAACTTTTGAATTTTTTTGAATCTTTTGATTTTTTTGCATCTTTTAAATCTTTTTCATCTCATCTGTTGAGGTGATCATATGGTTTTTATTCTTCAGTTTGTTAATGTGGTGTATCACACTGATTGATTTACGTATGTTGAAGAATACTGTGTCCCTGGGATAAATCCTACTTGATCATGATGTATGATAATTTTAATATATTGTTGGATTCAGTTTGCTAGTATTTTGTTGACGATTTTTGTGTCTTTGTTCATCAGTGATACTGACTTGTAATTTTCTTTTTTTGTGATATCTTTGTCTGCTTTTGGTATCAGGGTGATGGTGGCCTCGTAGAATGAACTTGGGTGTGTTTCCTTCCTCTGCAATTTTTTGGATAGTTTGAGAAAGATAGGTGTTAACTCTTCTCTAAATGTTTGATAGAATTCACTTGTGAAGCCATCTGGTCCTGGACTTTTGTTTGTTGGAAGTTTTAAAATCACAGTTTCAAGTTCAGTACCTGTGATTGGTCTGTTTACATTTTCTATTTCTTCCTGGTTCAGTCTGGAAGATTGTACTGTTCTAATAATTTGTCCATTTCTTATAGTTTGTCCATTTTATTGGTGTTATAGTTGCTTGTAGTAGTCTCTTATGATCCCTTGTATTTCTGTGGTGTCCATTGTAACTTCTCCTTTTTCATTTCTAATTTTATTGATTTGAGCCCTCAGTTTTATTGATTTGAGTCCTCTCCCTTTTTTTTTTGATGAGTCTGGCTAAAGGTTTATTAAATTTGTTTATCTTCTCAAAGAACCAGCTTTTAGTTTCATTGATGTTTGCTATCATTTTCTTCATCTCCATTTCATTTATTTCTCCTCTGAACTTTACAATTTCTTTCCTTCTACTAACTTTAGGTTTTGTTTGTTCTTCTTTCTCTAGTTTCTTTAGGTTTAAGGTTAGTTTGTTTATTTGAGATTTGTCTTTTTCCTGAGATAAGATCACATTGCTGTAAACTTCCATCTTAGAACTGCTTTTGCTGTGTCCCATAGGCTTTGGATCATCGTGTTTTCATTGTCATTTGCCTCTAGGTATTTTTTTGATTTCCTCTTTGATTCTTTCAGTGATGCAATGGTTGTTCAGTAACATATTGTTTAGACTCAATACGTTTGTGTTTTTTACAGTTATTTTTCTGTAACAGATTTCTAATCTCATAACACGGTGGTCAGAAAAGATGCTTGATATGATTTCAATTTTCTTAAATTTACTGAGGCTTGATTCGTGGCCCAAGATGTGATCTATCCTGGAGAATTTTCCATGTGCACTTGAGAAGAAAGTATATTCTGCTGATTTCAGATGGAATGTCCTATAAATATCAATTAAGTCTATCTAGTATAATGTGTCATTTAAGGCTGCTGTTTCTTTATTAATTTTCTGTCTGGATGAGCTCTCCATTGGTGTAATTGCGGTGTTAAAGTCACCCACTATTATTCTGTTGCTGTTGATTTCCCCTTTTATGGCCATTACCCTTTACCATATATTTTGGGGTGCTCTTACATTGGGTATATATATATATTTATAATTGTTATATCTACTTCTTTGATTGATCCCTTGATCATTATGTTGTATGCTTCCTTGTCTCTTGTAACTGTCTTTTTTTTTAAACATCTTTATTGGAGTATAATTGCTTTACAATGGTGTGTTAGTTTCTGCTTTATAACAAAGTGAATCAGTTATACATATACATATGTTCCCATATCTCTTCCCGCTTGCTTCTCCCTCCCTCCCACCCTCCCTATCCCACCCCCTAGGTGGTCATACCACCTAGCTGATCTCCCTGTGCTATGCAGCTACTTCCCACTAGCAATCTATTTTATGTTTGGTACTGTATATATGTCCATGCCACTCTCTCACTTTGTCCCAGCTTACCCTTCCCCCTCCCCATATCCTCAAGTCCACGCTCTAGTAGGCCTGTGTCTTTATTCCCATCTTACCCCTAGGTTCTTCATGACCTTCTTTTTTTTCTTAGATTCCATATATATGTGTTAGCATACAGTATTTCTTTTTCTCTTTCTGACTTACTTCACTCTGTATGACAGATTCTAGGTCCATCCACCTCACTACAAATAACTCAATTTCATTTCTTTTTATGGCTAAGTAATATTTCATTGTATATATGTGTCACATCTTCTTTATCCATTCGTCTGTTGATGGACAGTTTTCTCTAATTATTAATGATGTTGAGCATTCTTTCATGTGTTTGTTGGCAATCTGTATATCTTCTTTGGCAAAATGTCTATTTAGGGCTTTTGCCCATTTTTGGATTGGGTTGTTTTTTTTTTTTTTTTATTGAGCTGCATGAGCTGCTTGTAAATTTTGGA
Source organism: Physeter macrocephalus (assembly GCF_002837175.3). Taxonomy (NCBI): domain Eukaryota; kingdom Metazoa; phylum Chordata; class Mammalia; order Artiodactyla; family Physeteridae; genus Physeter; species Physeter macrocephalus. The sequence goes on from NC_041227.1 coordinate 110,574,446, forward strand.
CATTAATCCTTTGTCAGTTGCTTCATTTGCAACTATTTTCTCCCATTCTGAGGGTTGTCTTTTGGTCTTGTTTATGGTTTCCTTTACTGTGCAAAAGCTTTTAAGTTACATTCGGTCCCATTTGTTTACTTTTGTATTTATTTCCATTTCTCTAGGAGGTGGTCAAAAAGGATCTTGCTGTGATTTATGTCATAGAGTGTTCTGCTTATGTTTTCCTCTAAGAGTTTGATAGTGTCTGGACTTACATTTAGGTCTTTAATCCATTTTGAGTTTATTTTTGTGTATGGTGTTAAGTAGGGTTCTAAATTCATACTTTTACATGAACCTGTCCAGTTTTCCCAGCACCACTTATTGAAGAGGCTGTCTTTTCTCCACTGTATATTCTTGCCTCCTTTATCAAAGATAAGGTGACCATATGTGCGTAGGTTTATATCTGGCCTTTCTGTCGTGTTCCATTGACCTATATTTCTGTTTTATGCAAGTACCATACTGCCTTGATTACTGTAGCTTTGTAGTATAGTCTGAAGTCAGGGAGCCTGATACCTCCAGCTCCATTTTTCGTTCTCAAGATTGCTTTGGCTATTCGGGGTCTTTTGTTTTCCGAAGAAATTGTGAAATTTTTTGTTCTAGCTCTGTGAAAAATGCCAGTGTTAGTATAATAGGGATTGCATTGAATCTGTAGATTGCTTTGAGTAGTAGAGTCATTTTTTTCAATTTCAGATTTTTCATCACTAGTGTGTAAGAATTCCACAGATTTCTGTGTATTAATTTTGTATCCTACTACCTTCCCAAATTCATTGATTAGATCTAGTAGTTTTCTGGTAGCATCTTTAGCATTCTCTATGTAGAGTATCATGTCATCTCTAAACAGTGACAGCTTTACTTCTCCTTTTCTGATTTGGATTCCTTTTATTTCTGAGGAGAGTTCCCTCTATGCCTACTTTCTGCAGGGTTTTTTTCTTAAATGGGTGTTGAATTTTGCTGAAAGCTTTCTCTGCATCTATTGAGATGATCATATGGTTTTTCTCCTTCCATTTGTTAATATGGTGTATCATGTTAATTGATTTGCATATATTGAAGAATCCTTGCATTCCTGGAATAAACCCCACTTGATCATGCTGTATGATCCTTTTAATGTGCTGTTGGATTCTGTTTGCTAGTATTTTGTTGAGGATTTTTGCATCTATGTTCATCAGTGATATTGGCCTGTAGTATTCTTTCTTTGTGACATCTTTGTCTGGTTTTGGTATCAGGGTGATGGTGGCCTCGTAGAATGAGTTTGGGAGTGTTCCTCCCTCTGCTATATTTTGGAAGAGGTTGAGAAGGATAGGTGTTGGCTCTTCCTTATGTGTTTGATAGAATTCGCCTGTGAAGCCATCTGGTCCTGGGCTTTTGTTTGTTGGAAGATTTTTAATCACAGTTTCAATTTCAGTTCTTGTGTTTTGTCTGTTGATATTTTCTATTTCTTCCTGGTTCAGTCTCGGCAGGTTGTGCATTTCTAAGAATTTGTCCTTTCTTCCAGGTTGTCCATTTTATTGGCATAGATTTGCTTGTAGCAATCTCTCATGATCCTTTGTATTTCTGCAGTGTCAGTTGTTACTACTCCTTTTTCATTTCTAATTCTATTGATTTGATTCTTCTCCCTTTTTTTTCTTGATGAGTCTAGCTAATGGTTTATCAATTTTGTTTATCTTCTCA
>NC_041227.1:110576691-110605824 GCF_002837175.3 Physeter macrocephalus
TTTGTTCTTCTATCTCTAATTGCTTTAGGTGCAAGGTTAGGTTGTTTATTTGAGATGTTTCCTGTTTCTTAAGGTAGGATTTTATTGCTATAAACTTCCCCCTTAGAACTGCTTTTGCTGCATCCCATAAGTTTTGGGTTGTCATGTCTCCATTGTCATTTGTTTCTAGGTATTTTTTTATTTCCTCTTTGGTTTCTTCATTGATCACTTCGTTATTAAGTAGTGTATTGTTTAGCCTCCATGTGCTTCTATTTTTTACAGATCTTTTCCTGTAATTGATATCTAGTCTCATAGCGTTGTGGTCAGAAAAGTTACTTGATATGATTTCAATTTTCTTAAATTTACCAAGGCTAGATTTGTGACCCCAGATATGATCTATCCTTGAGAATATTCCATCAGCCCTTGAGAAAAATGTGTATTCTGTTGTTTTTGGATGGAATGTCCTATAAATATCAATTAAGTCCACTTTGTTTAATGTATCATTTAAAGCTTGTGTTTCCTCATTTATTTTCATTTTGGATGATTGTCCATTGGGTGAAATTGGGATGTTAAAGTCTCCTACTATGATTGTGTTACTGTTGATTTCCCCTTTATGGTTGTTAGTATTTGCCTTATGTATTGAAGTCCTCCTATGTTGGGTGCATAAATATTTACAATTATTATATCTTCTTCTTGGATCGATCCCTTGATCATTACATAGTATCCTTCTTTGTCTCTTTTAATAGTCTTTATTTTAACATCTATTTTGTCTGATATGAGAATTGCTACTCCAGCCTTCTTCTGATTTCCATTTGCATGGAATATCTTTTTCCATCCCCTCATTTTCTGTCTGTATGTGTCCCTAAGTCTGAAGTGGGTCTCTTGTAGACAGCATATATACAGATCTTGTTTTTTATCCATTCAGCCAGTCTGTGTCTTTTGGTGGGCTCATTTAATCCATTTACATTTAAGGTAATTATCGATATGTATGTTACTATTCCCATTTTCTTAATTGTTTTGCATTTGTTATTGTAGGTCTTTTCTTTCTCTTGTGTTTCTTGCCTAGAGGAGTTCCTTTAACATTTGTTGTAAAGCTGGTTTGGTGGTACTGAACTCTGTCAGCTTTTGCTTGTCTGTAAAGGTTTTAATTTCTCCATCAAATCTGAATGAGATCCTTGCTGGGTAGAGGAATCTTGGTTCTAGGTTTTTTTCCTTCATCACTTTAAATACGCCCTGCCACCCCCTTCTGGCTTGGAGAGTTTCTGCTGAAAGATCAGTTTTTGATAGTTTGATTAATATGTGTCTTGGCGTGTTTCCCCTTGGATTTATCCTATGGGACTCTCTGTGCTTCCTGGACTTGATTAACTATTTGCTTTCCCATATTAGGGAAGTTTTCAACTATAATCTCTACAAATATTTTCTCAGTCCCTTTTTTTTTCTTATCTTCTTCTGGGACCCCTATAATTTGAATGTTGGTGTGTTTTATGTTGTCCCAGAAGTCTCTGAGACTGTCCTCAGTTATTTTCATTCTTTTTTCTTTATTCTGCTCTCCAGTAGTTATGTCCACTATTTTATCTTCCAGGTCACTTATCCGTTCTTCTGCCTCAGTTATTCTGCTATTGATTCCTTCTAGAGTATTTTTAATTTCATTTATTGTGTTGTTCATCGTTGCTTGTTTCCTCTTTAGTTCTTCTAGTCCCTTGTTAAATGTTTCTTACATTTTCTCTATTCTATTTCCAAGATTTTGGATCATCTTTACTATGATTATTTTGAATTCTTTTTCAGGTAGACTGCTTATTTCTCCTTCATTTGTTAGGTCTGGTGGGTTTTTACCTTGCTCCTTCATCTGCCGTGTGTTTTTCTGTCTTTTCATTTTGCTTATCTTACTGCATTTGGGGGTCTCCTTTTTGGAGGCTGCAGGTTCATAGTTCCTGTTGTTTTTGGTTTGTGTCCCCAGTGGCTAAGGTTGGTTCAGTGGGTTGTGTAGGTTTCCTGGTGGAGGGGACTAGTACCTGTGTTCTAGTGGATGAGGCTGGATCTTGTCTTTCTGTTGGGCAGGTCCACGTCTCGTGGTGTGTTTTGGGGTGTCTGTTGCCTTATTATGATTTTAGCCAGCCTCTCTGCTAATGGACGGGGCTGTGTTCCTGTCTTGCTAGTTGTTTGGCATAGGGTGTCCAGCAGTGTAGCTTGCTGGTCGTTGAGTGAAGCTGAGTGTTGGTGTTGAGATGGAGATCTCTGGGAGATTTTCGCTGTTTGATATTACATGGAACTGGAGGTCTCTTGTGGACCAGTGTCCTGAAGTTGGCTCTCCCACCTCAGTGGCACAGCCCTGACACCTGGCTGAAGTACCAAGAGACTGTCCTCCACATGGCTCAGAATAAAAGGGATAAAAATAGAAAGAAAGAAAGAAAGATAGATAGATAGATAGATAGATAGAAAGAAAGAAAGAGGATTAAATAAAGTAAGATAAAATAAAATAAATTTATTAAAATAGAAAATAAAAAATAATTATTAGTAAAAAATTTTAAAAAGTAAAATAAAAAACGATGTATAGAACCCTAGGACAAATTGTGAAAACAAAGCTATACAGACAAAATCTCACACAGAAGCATACACATACACACTCAGAAAAAGAGGAAAAGGGGATAAAATAGTCTACCTTGCTCTCAAAGTCCACCTCCTCAATTTGGGATGATTCGTTGTCTATTCAGTTATTCCACAGATGCAGGGTACATCAAGTTGATTATAGAGCTTTCATCCGCTGCTTCTGAGGCTGCTGGGAGAAATTTCCCTTTCTCTTCTTTGTTTGCACAGCTCCCGGGGCGTTCAGCTTTGGATTTGGCCCCACCTCTGCGTGTAGGTCGCCTGAGGGCTTCTGTTCTTCGCTCAGACAGGATGGGGTTAAAGGAGCCACTGATTCCGGGGCTCTGGCTCACTCAGGCCGGGGGGAGGGAGGGGTACGGATGCGGGGCGAGCCTGCAGTGGCAGAGGCCAGCGTGACGTTGCACCAGCCTGAGGCATGCCGTGCATTCTCCCGGGGAAGTTGTCCCTGGATCACGGGACCCTGGCAGTGGCGGGCTGCACAGGCTCCCAGGAGGGGAGGTGGGGGTAGTGACCTGTACTCGCACACAGGCTTCTTGGTGGCTGCAGCAGCAGCCTTAGCATCTCATGCCTGTTTCTGGGGTCCTCACTGTTAGCCATGCCTCGCGCCCATCTCTGTAGCTCCTTTAAGCTACAGTTACTTGTATCCCCTCTCCTCACGCACCAGGAAACAATGAGACAAGGAAAAGTCTCTTCCCTCTTCTGCAGCTCCAGACTTCTCCCGGACTCCCTCCCGGCTAGTCGTGGTGCACTAACCCCTTCAGGCTGTGTTCACGCCACCAACCCCAGTCCTCTCCCTGCGATCCAACCGAAGCCTGAACCTCAGCTCCCAGCCCCCGCTCGCCCTGGCGGGTGAGCAGACAAGCCTCTCGGGCTGGTGAGTGCTGGTCGGCACCGGTCCTCTGTGGGAATCTCCCCGCTTTGCCCTCCGCACCCCTCCATTGCTGCGCTCTCCTCCGTGGCCACTAAGCTTCCCCCTCTGCCACCCACAGTCTCCGCCCACAAAGGGGCTTCTAGTGTGTGGAAACCTTTCCTCCTTCACAGCTCCCTCCTACTGGTGCAGGTCCCGTCCCTATTCTTTTGTTTCTGTTTATTCTTTTTCTTTTGCCTTACCCAGGTACGTGGGGTGTTTCTTGCCTTTTGGGAGGTCTGAGGTCTTCTGCCAGCGATCCGTGGGTGTTCTATAGGAGCAGTTCCATGTGTAGATATATTTCTGATGTATCTGTGGGGAGGAAGATGATCTCCGCATCCTACTCTTCCACCATCTTCTCCTGTCTCTGTCTTTATTTTAAAGTCTATTTTGTCCGATGTGAGTATTGCTATTCCAGCTTTCTTTTGATTTCCATTTGCATGGAATATCTTTTTCCATCCCCTCTCTTTCAGTCTGTATGTGTCCCTAGGTCTGAAGTTGGTCTCTTCTAGACAACATATATATCGATCTTGTTTGTATCCATTCAGTCAGTCTATGTCTTTCGGTTGGAGCACTTAATCCATTTACGTTTAAGATAATTATCAATATGTATTTTCCTATTACCATTTTCCTAATTGTTTTCGGTTTGTTTTTGTAGGTCTTTTTTCTTTCCTTCCTCTTTTGTTTTCTTCTCTTGTGGTTTGATGACCATCTTTAGTGTTGTGTTTGGGTTGCTTCTTTTGTGTGTGTGTATCTGTTGTAATTTTTGGGTTTGCTGTTCCCATGCAGTTTTCATTTAGCTGTCTATATATATACAAGTTTGTTTTAAGTTGCTGGTCTCTTTTCTGCCTAGAGAAGTTCCTTTAGCATTTGTTGTAAAGCTGGTTTGGTAGTACTGAATTCTCTTAGCTTTTGCTTGATGGTAAAGTTTTTGATTTCTCTTTCAAACTGAATGAGAGCCTTGCTGGTTAGACTATTCTTGGTTGTAAGTTTTTCACTTTAAATGTATCATGCCACTCCCTTCCAGCCTGCAGTGTTTCTTTATGAGGATTCACTTGTATGTTATCTGTTGCTTTTCTCTTGTTGGTTTTAATATTTTTTTATTTGCCATTAATTTTTGTCAGTTTGATCAATATGTGTCTCAATGTGTTCCTCCTTGTGTTCCTCCTGGATGGGATTCTCTGAGTTTCCTGGACTTGAGTGAATGCTTCCTTTCTCATGTTAGCGAATTTTTCAGCTATAGTCTCTTTAAATATTTTCTCAGGCACTTTCTCCTTCTCTTCTCCTTCTGGGACCCATATAATGAGAATGTTAATGTGTTTTATATTGTCCCATAAGTCTCTGTGTCTGTCCTCATTTATTTTCATTGTTTTTTCTTCATTCTGTCGTGTGGCAGTGATTTCCACCACTCTGTTATCCAACTCACTTATTTCTTCTTCTGCCTCAGTTATTCTGCTATTGATTCCCTCTAGTGTATTTTTCATTTCAGTTATTGTATTGTTCATCTCCATTTGTTTGTTCTTTAAGTCTTCTAGCTCCTTGTTAAACATTTCTTGTATCTTCACGATCTGTGCCTCCACTCTTTTTCTGAGATTTTGTATCATCTTTACTATCATTACTCTGAATTCTTTTTCAGGTAGATTGCCTATCTCCTCTTCATTTAGTTATTCATGTGGGTTTTTTATCTTTTTCCTTCATTTGCAACATATTTCTTTGTTGACTCATTTTGTCTAACACACTGTGTTTGTGGTCTCCTTTCCACAGGCTGCAGGGTCATAGTTCCTCCTGCTTCTCATGTGTATTCCCTGGTGGGAGGGCTGGTACCTGCCCTCTCTTGGGTGGAGCTGGGTCTTGTCCCTCTGATGGGCAGGGCCACGTCAATGGGTGTGTTTTGAGGTGGCTATGTGCTCAGTACAACTTTAGGCAGCCTGTCTTCTGATGGGTGAGGCTGTGTTCCTATCTTGGTGGTTGTTTGGCCTGAGGCTTTCCACCTCTGGAGCCTGTAGGTTATTAGGTGGGGCTGGGTCTTGGTGCCTAAATGTGGACCTCTGAGAAAGCTCACTCTAATCAATATTCCCTGGGGCTTCTGTTATCAGTGTCCTTGCCCCCACAGTGAGTGACGATCAACTTTCACCTCCCCAGGAGAACTCCTAAGACCCCTAGGTAAGTGTAGCCCTGGTTCCTGTGGAGGTACTGCTTTGTTTGGGTCCCAGTGCATGTGAGAACTGCTGTGCACCCTCCAAGAGTGGAGTCTCTGTTTCCTCCAGCCCTGCAGAGCTCCTGCACTCAAGACTTGTTGGCCTTCAAGGCTAAATGCTCTGGGTGTTATTCCCCCCGACGCCAGACCCTCAGACTGTCTTGGAGGGCTATATTTATGTGGGAACGTCCCTGTGTATACTGCATGGGTTTAATATATTTTGGGGGGAGGGCTGTTTTACTATAGATGTCTGCCATCTCTTTCTTCAGTTCATGCTGTCCGTTATCCCCTTAATAGGAGGTGTGACTGATGTTGTGGGTATAAGAGCCTTCACTGGATATTAAGCAGGACCTCCCCATCAGTCAGTGGTTGTCACTGTCCTGTCAGGGGTGGGGTCTGCTTCCTAGTTGTTGCAGTAGAGGCCCCCAGATCTGTTTCTTAGCTGTGTTTCTGATCTGTGGTGTGAGGTAGGTGGGATTGGAGCACTCCCACTGGGAGGGAAGCCACTGAATATCTCTCCTCTGGAGATGTTCACCTGTGGGTGTGTTGTGTTGTGTCACCTTTCACCCATTGTGCAAGCTCTCAGATTATACTGTTTTTTGGCACTGCTCTCAACCCCACCTTAACTGTGGGTATGCCAGAAATGGCCCTGGTGACTCTCAGGCATTGTTTTTACCAGTCTACCAGTGTATATCCACTGAAGTCAGGTCCCAGGATTGCACTAATCATGAATCTGGGTCTGCTGTGGGTGTTATGGGGGCACTTCAACTCTAACCTGGCCTAACTCCTATTTGTATGTGCCCACAAAGTCTACAGCTGCTAAAGCTAGACCCATCTTGGCTGCAGGAGCATTCATTTTCTGTTCATATCTTCTGTAGGCACGGAGTAAACAAGGCTGGTCACAAGGGTGTCAATTCATGACTTGCACAGCTGCAAGGAGTGATTTCAGGTTTTCTTCCTTAGTTGCATGTTCCCTGGGTTTCAGCTGTGGTTTCAGCCCCACCTCTGTGTGTGGACCACCCACAGGGGTCTGCTCCTGAGGTTGCCCTGGAGCACATGAGTCCACCCAGCAAGGAAGGGGCGTGGAGGCAGCACAGTGGCTGAGGTTGCAAGACCCCAAACAGTGACAGGTGCGTGGGAGAGACAGTGGTCATGCGCGTGTGCCAGCCAGCCCCAGCAGTGACAAGGTGCATGGGGAAGGTGGCAGCTGTGGTGCAAGAGAGCCGGCCCTGATGGGGGCCTTTCCTAGTGCCCGGGGAGGCAGGGGCTGGCACATGGGGAGAGAGGGTGCAATAGCAGCTCTACACACCAAGCATCACTTAACAACAGAACTTTGTTTCTATGGCAGGCCGGGTTTCCTCAACAGGCATTCCCAGTTGCAGATTTCCTCACTCCCATCCCTTCAGCTATCTCCTCACAGCCAACAGCAGTCCTCTCCCCACATTCCAGCCCCCAGCCCCCATCTGCACCAGCGGACACATGTCTCATGCTGGGGCATGCAGGGCTGTGGCATGGACCATCTGTCTGTGTAGGTCTCACTCTGTCCTGCCTGCCACAGATGGGTTGCTGCACTCTCTTCTGATAGCCCCCGGAGCTCCCTTTTTGTTCCAACTGATCTCTCTGCTGGTGAGGGGGCTTCCCTAGATGCAGGAACCTCTCCTCTCTTTCAGCTCCCCGCCACCAAATGGTGCCCTTCCCATCCTGCTTCCTCTCCTCTTCTTCTTCCCTTCTTTTTTCTCTCATCCTACCCAGTTAAGCAGGGATCTTTCTTGTCCTTTTAGGTGTCCAAGATCCTCTTCTAGTGTTCAGCCAGTTCTCTGTGAGAATTGTTCCATCTGTAGATGGAGAGATGAACTCCACATCCTCCTAATCCTCCACCATCTTCGACAATATATATTTTTAAAACTAATTTTACTTGTTTTCTTTTGCTTTTCTTAATGCAACTACTATAAAATCTTATATTACATATTTGGCCCTCATTTAATTTCTAACAGAGAGTGCTGCTCTAAGGTATGTGTCCTGGCAGGATCAAGTTCCAGGTACCAATAGTAGCTCGATTACTCACATTTGGTAACCTCCTTCCCTTCCCTGTCTCATATCTCTTTCCTATACTGGTGTTTCCAAACAAATACTTGCCAATCAAATTACTGTACTGGAATCTCAGAGTTTGCTTTGGGAGCAGCCCAAACTAATATAACTAAACCATCTCCATTGCAACAAGAAGCACCCCTGTTTCTAGTCTCATGTTTAGCCTATTGCAGTGTCCTCCTAACTGGGCTTCTGGCTTTTGTTCTTGCTCTGCTCTAATTTGTTCTTTACATAACAGCTATTGTGATCTTAGTGAAACCGACATTTCAACATAGTCACTCTTGCTTAAAAACCTTCCAATGCCTTCCTGTTGATCTTAGAAAAAAAACTATAATATCCTAAATTTGACACAAGATCCTACATGGTTGGCCTACCTTATTAGCTTCATCTTGTCATGTGCCCCAGTTCCCTTCCATTTTCCTGTTTCAGCCACACCTGCCTCCTTTCAGGTTCCCAGGCACCTTGTGCTAGTATCATTTTTCATCCTTCTTCACAGAAATACTTTGGTCAGTCTCCTCCTTGTCCCTCAGAGTCCAGTTTATGCCCCAGGGCTCAGAGAAGACAACCTTCAATTTCCAGAGAAGACCATGTCAGGACCCCCATTATACATTCTCCAAGTCTCATGTACTTCTTTCCTGAGTCCTTATTACAGTGTAATTGTGGATTTAACTGTTGAATGCCTTTCTCTAACATTAAAATATATGCTTGATGAAGACTCTTCATTTTAAAACCTATGCCCTGACACATAGAAGGCACCCACTAAATATGTGTGGAATAAATAAGAAAACATCTTCACTATTTAATCTTAGATTTGATTTTTCTTATCTGTGTTGGAGTGGACTAAACAATAACATTTCCAATACACTCTCCCCTTGCATCTAGCTTGGTTTAAATTAAGAGATAAACTCAGGAGTCAGATAGCTGGAGACTAAAATATCAGCTTTATTAATGATGAAAAACATGTTGGAGGATGCGGCTAAGGTGTGCTACGAAGTGGATTTGAGAACACTGCCCACCCCATTGCCCATAGGTCTGACCTCAGTAGGGACAAGTCTATATGACAGAAGTCTCAACATGACCAAGAGAACCAGCTAGTGTACCCTGTCTGTGGGTGGGTTGCTCTGAGCAGAGTATAAGGCACTGAGCGTCACAGGCTTACCTTTCTCTCTCAAACTCACAAATCAGAGAAGTCAGCCCTCTCTTTCTTGGGGAGGAGTGAGATGATGACAGAGGGAACAGAAGTGTTATTCTGGGAAGAGTCCCTCCTCGTGAATTGAGAGGCATGAGGAACAAGGGTCCCACCAAGACCTGGGAATCTGCGTACACATCTGTAAGAGAATGAGAATAAACACCAGTGTTAGGAGGGTCAAGTGAATAGAGGTACATGTAAGTGCTCTGAGGGTGCTATGAAAAGATAAGCTGTTATTAAGAAACTTTACACACACCTAGGCTAGCTGGCATCCTGCTTCCTTTCCTCACCTTTCTTTAAATTAAATAAGTAAAATTGTTTACTGTCTGAGAAACCAGGACTCTGGCCCATGGCCTTGAGCCTAGAAGGTGGCCTTGAATGAAGCAAGCTTTCCACCCACCCTTCCCACCAACCCAGAATTATATGGCTACCCCACATAACGAAGTAATAGCCAACAGATTGATTTGAAGGCTGGGGGAAAAAAACTCCAATTAAAAATGTGCTAAAGTCCTTTGAAAATTCAGAAGTAACAGCTAAGGATCTAGTCTATTGCTTATATTCTGACAGTCTGACAGCTTCACTGGGAAGCAGCCGCATAGCACGGGGAGACCAGCTCGGTGCTTTGTGACCACCTACAGGCGTGGGATAGGGAGGGTGGGAGGGAGGGAGAAGCAAGAGGGAGGGGATATGGGGATATATGTATATGTATAGCTGATTCACTTTGTTATAAAGCAGAAATTAACACACCATTGTAAAGCAATTATACCCCAATAAAGATGTTTAAAAAAAAAAGTAACTTTGAAACTTGCACAAATTGCAACTTTTATATTTTAAGTCACACAGGCATGACAACATGATTATTCATGACTCTGGAGAATGTTCTTGACAACAAGAAGACATTAATATCCCCAGCCCTGTACCAAATTAATAAGAAGTCCCAAGAATCAGAGAGAACAAACAAACAGAGCCCCTTCACCATAGAAGAGAAGGCCTGTGCTTTGAAATGTGCTGGGGCCTGGGGTTTCACCTGTTAAAAGACAGGTTTGTTTTCTCTGCCTTGTAGCTGATCAATATTCTCAGGCAGAAGCTGCTGAGAGACCCATCTCTCCACCGGCAACTGAGAGGACTTTGATTTGCTTTATGGTGCAAGTAGCAGTTGGGCTTCTGAGAGTTCTTAAATGAGGAAGAAAAGGTATCCAACATGCTAGAAACATACAGATGGGAAACCCAGCAGAAGAAAATGGAGGTACAACCTTAAAATGATAGCTGCAATTCAAAGAGGGTGTATTATGTGTTCAACACTGTGCCGAAGCAGGTGACATGGTATCCTAAGGGAGGTATGACATTCCTCATTTTGTAGAGGCAGAAACAGAGGCCTGGGAAGGTTGCACAATATTCCCACAGTCACACTGATGGTAAGAGACAGAAACTATTTTGTACCCTAGCAATATGGCTCCAAAGACCCAGCGAGCTCCTTCCTTATGCATCACTCTGCAGAAATATAGTGACTTCTCCAGCAGGCCATGAGGATGTCATCTCTTTGAATGTCTGCTTCATCCTTCTCTCTGCTTCTCAGGCAGAAAATAACTAGCCTACAGTTCCTGAGTTTACATACCCTTTATCTAAGAGACCAGCCCTGACTAAATCTCCTAGTCCTTTTCCCAAATTATTGAGAAAAGAATCCAAAAGTCCAGCTTCAGTAAGAGATCCAGATTTAATCAAATCACCTATGCTCAAGGGGGGCAACTTGAAGCTTAAACGTGGCTTCCAGAGGGCTCTACACACTGAGGACTTTCTCAGGGGTTCTGGCTTTACTGCTACTTCCTCAGTCTTGCGCATTGTGGAATCTCTCCCCTCCCCCAGGTTATTCAGTGCGTACTTACTATGTACAAGGCTGTATGTTAAGCACTGTGCAACTACAGCACTGACCCTGCCTTCAAGGAACTTACAGCCTGATTGCAGAGATCACTCGGGTGTACTGATAACACATTGATGCTGTGTGTGAGTGTGGTGTGTGCTACATGCTCTAAGAGTTCCTAGAGGGGAGAAATCACAAGCTGCTCTCCCATGATGCTCCCCAGATTATGATGCTATTGTTGGGGAGATAGAAAAAGCATGGGCTTTGGAGTAAAACCTCTGTGTTAAAATTCCATTCCATTCTGTGCCAAGTTGTTTAACTTCTTTGAGTCCCAATGTCCTCATTTGTAAAATAGGGATAATACCATTTATCTCACATGACAGTTATTGGAACTAAATTTCATGATTGTGTTAGCAGGTTCAGTAAGAAGAAATTACTTCTCTTGTCTCTTTTCCCCTCACCTCCTCCTCCCTGGTCCCATGACAATTATAGCCCTTGCTTCATTCTAACCTGCTTACCTGTGTATTTATCTGCCTCTCCATCTTTCACATTTGTGAATTTCTCAAAGGTTTAGTCCATATTTTAGTCCCCCTTGTGGCTTTAATTACTGAAACATAAACTGTTAGAACTGTGTATCAAAAACAATAAAGTTTGGGAAACCTTATTTTATATCACTTTTTTACCCCATATCACTTAACACTTTCATTTAATAAGCAAGTGCTTATGCTCATTTGCATGTATTTGCAGATTTATTTATAATTGTTTTCTATTTGTCATGTGGGAATCATAGTAGTAGAAGTAAGAGTAATACTGGTAACTAACCATTAGCAGTAACTAATACTAGTACCTAATGATTATTAAGTAATTACTATATCAGGCACTCTTCTAAGTATTTTTACATGTATTACCTTACTTAATCTTCATGACAAACCAACAGCTACTGCTGTTCTCCCCATTTTACAGGTGAACAAAGTGAGGCACAGAGAGGTTAAGTAATGTATGAGAATGAAAAAGAGGAAAAAAAGTAAGAGGAGTGATAGAACTGTAGCAGCAATGCAGAGCACTCTGTGTTGTATCACATGAAATGGTACCAAACCCTGATTCTGCAAGCAGTGTGACCATAGATGAGCTGCTTAAACTCTGTGAGAGGCTTGGTCCACATTTGTGAGATGGGCTGCCTGCTCCCACTTCAGAGCTTTCTGTCTGGGAACCCTAGGGTGCTCTGTAAATGATAAGGAACCATAGTGATGTTAGCCAGCCGGTATTGGTCAAGTCTCACCTAACTGGTTTCCTCCCCTGTTTCTCCCTCCACCACCCCAGGACATAGGAAAACATTGGACACAGAGCATGCTCAGTCACGGCTAACTGAATGAACCAGCAAAGGGCCAGAGCTGCTGATACTCACATTCTTGAATGTAGGAAGAGTAAGTGACAAGGCTGAGACATGGTGAGACAGCTGCCCATGACAAAAGTGGAAAAGTTGGAACTTCAGAGAATTCCAAGGGTATGACTATTGAGTTTCATGAAAAGTCAGAGGGTCCCCAAATTCACTGTAGCCATTATAGAGAATAGGCACTGCCAAGTAAGGCCTGGGGAAGCGCCCTTGACTTACTTCTGGGAAATGATATGATAGGGGAAAGGCTTTGCACCTGGACAAGGCTGGGTTGGTGACTTAGTTTTGTTACCTTCTAGCTGTGTGATCTTGGAGAGGTCAGTGATCCTCTCCAAGCTTCAGTTTTCATATCTATAAAGTAATGATAACATTAGTACAAGCTCATAGGATTGCTGTGATGAGTCAGCAGGATATTGTGTTCAATGCAAGGCCTGGCACACAGGAAGCATTCAATACAGTTTAGCAAGTATTAGTATTAACATTTGTATTAGTATTTGTATTAGATTAGCATTAGTATTAATGTTCATAGATTTTATGACCCTCCAAGCTCTTGGGGGACTTTGTATCTTATCTTTTTTGTTGTTTTAGGATTCTTTGTCCCTCCATAGTATAGGAAAGAACTTAGGATATCATAGCCACACTTGGTAACTGGCTGCTCACCACAGGTAACTATGATTGAAAAAACATGGAAGTCATGCCTTCAAAGCTTTTTATTTATGGGGAGAAAAATGCAGTTTTACAATGTGCAGCTACTGCACATTACTATGCATTAAAAATAGGTCCTCCCAAACCTCAATCCTTTAAGAGAACAGTGGCGATAGAGCTTCAGATTTGGGAGGAAGTCTCCAAGATCCCCTGTCTAGCCCTCCTGTACAAGATCCTTCAGTAATTGACCTTAAAAATATCTCAAAGTAGCAACTCATGACATCAGGCTAACAGAATGTATCTGCTCCTTAAGCACAAATGGACCCTCATGTTTTCCTCATTGCTTCACATTACTACTTGATTGTTGCCTGAGGGGAAATTGTGGCTGCCACCACTGGACCATGTTGTCTTCTCTTGTATCTCCACTTCACCCGGTCTGGGGAGGAGCAATCAATTCTTTTTGGTCAACTATCTTAGGATGCACTAGTGAGTGCCCAGGAAATAGAGTTTAACTTATTAGCTGTAAGTCAAATATTCGTGCTCTCTGGTCTGATTAAAACAGATGAAAGACTAAATGTACATCCTTGATGACTCAGGATTCATTTGAGCCTGCACCCATCCTTCTTTCACATGTAGCTGTTATCCACCAATTCTGATAGATCCAGATCAGACTTTATCTCCTTCAGGGAAACGTTTGGACACACACACACAGACTGGGTCACAGGCACTCTTTCATACACAGAAGGTCCCCCACTTACGATGGTTCAACTTACGATTTTTCAACTTTATGATGGTGCAAAAGAGATAGATGTGCATTCAGAAGAAACCATACATGGAATTTTGAGTTTTGCTCTTTTCCAGGCTAGTTATATGGGCGATGACACCCTCTCGTGATGATGGGTGGGGCAGCAGCCACAGCTCCCGGCCAGCCACGAGGTCACCAGGGCAAACACCCTATCCACTGACAACCATTGTGTACCCAGACAACCATTCTGTTTCTCACTTTCAGTACAGTATTCAATAAACTACATGGGCTATTCAACACTTTATTATAAAACAGGCTTTTTTTTGGATGATTTTGCCCAACTGTAGGCTAATTTAAGTGTTCAGAGCATGTTTAAGGTAGGCTGGGCTAAGCTATGATGTTTAGTAGGTTAGGTATATTAGATGGATTTCAACTTAACAATATTTTCAATTTATGAGGGGTTTATTGGAATGTAACCCCACTGTAAGTGAGGAAGATCTGTATTCCAATAGCATCCTTTGCAAACCTCTGTCATGGAACTTAACAACTTGTACGTACAGTAATTATAGATTTGCTGCTCAGTCCCCACCAGCCTACAGAGACTCTCGCTTTCAACTTCACATTTCCAGTCCTAGCACACTGCTTCACATATTATAGTTCCTTAAGAAATGTTGGATGAAGGATGCAATTTGACTAATGGTGGCAAATCTCTGCCTTCAGCTCTCTCATCCCACTAACCTGCCATGGAGCCTGGGATATTAACTCAAAGAAAGCCATCCACACATTTAAAAAGACTATGAACAAGCTAAATATTAGTCATCCAAATATTATTTTCTCATTGAGTTGCCTTAACAAGTGGCAAGAACAGATGGCATTCAAGACATGTTATCGTTATAAAAGTATGAAAATCTTATTTGTTTTTTTACAAAATTTTAAAAGAACCTGCACATAACTGCAGACTATTTCGAGAGCAGCCATGGGAAAACTGGTATGGGGAGAAACACTGTGCTTTGGCTTTTTCCTGTTCAATCTTTCCCTGTCATCAGTTTTCCTCAATGGCCCTTTCCTTTCTGTAAATGTGATGAACTCTCAAAATTGAGTTCTGAGACAAGTCTGATTTTATTTTGCTCTAGGACGAAAAGAAGCACAGATTACACACCCACTATGTGCCGTGTACTAGCTACAATGTAGATTCACAGGGCTCTTCTCCACATCCTTTTATAAGCATTAATGAAATTTTACTCTAAAGTTAAGGCAGCAGCAATGAAGAGAAGGTCACTATGATCAGTTTGGATTTGATATAGTGCCAGGAACTGAAATTTAGAATCAGGGACCCTGACCTCATAAATGTCCCTCCCCGTGTAAGTACACAACATCCTCCTTACAGAAAAGTCCCAGCCAGCAATTTTCAATAGAAAGCTAAGCACTAAGATCAATAGAGCAATATTTTATGAAATTCAGTTCATCAGAAGATTTATCGCTTTAAAGATGATGGAATGTTTTATTTATTGGCAATCATGGAAACTTCGGGAATGTTTGGTGCAGTGAATACTAAAGCCCAAAGTTGATTTGAAATTTCCTGTCCTTGAAAGAAGACAATGATGGAGAGTTGCTTTTGAAAGCTGAATCTCAATCCCAATACCTCATAGCCATGGTACAAGTGAGCCAAGACTCAGAGTCAAAATGAAAGTGTCATTTGCAACAAGTTTTAAGAACTGCTTTTACCAAAGGCAAAATCAAAAACAAACAAACAAAAAACTAGCATATCTTTACAAGTGGGTACAGCATACAAAAAATTAGCCTTTAAACTTTATCCCTATGCCAACCTTCTCCCAAATGAAATTGAAACAAATAGGTGAAAACTGACAATCACTAAATGCAGTGTTGTATCCTGGATCGGATCCTGGAACAGAAAAATGACACAAGAGGAAAATCTGATGGAATCCAAATAAAGTCTATAGTTTAGTTAGTAGTGATATACCAATGTTAATTTCTTAGCTGTGACAAATCACTGAGGAAGAGACATGAAATACAAAAAAGAATGTGAGACATGGAATCCATCCAAAGGCATGAATATGGAGCTCCCCTCTCCTGTTATTAGCTGTCCCTGTGGTTAAGTTCTTAACCTGCCTGAGCCTCAGTTTTCTCATCTCTAAAAACAGGCATAATTAAGCCCTCTTCATTACATGAAGAGGGTTATAACAATTAAATGACAGAACATACAAAATGAACTTGTAGATAGTAAATGTTCAGTGCACATCAGTTGAATTTAGTCAAAGACCAAGACAAGGTAAGTGTCAAAAGCCAAAGAAGAGATTTTTTTTTTTAATAGTGGGAAATCTTTGTCAAAGGCACCTCCCGCAACTTCTGGACAACCAGGAAAGCCTCATTTCAAGAACAGGAAATTTGACAGGCATTGAGAGTGTTGCCCATCAGGGACCTCTGGCAAGAATCTGCATAAGGTTGAATTTGGCACAATCCATTTCTCACCTTAAGTAAACACCCCAATTAATGTATTTGTATTTCAGTCCTCTGACTCATGGAAAAATCCTTTTTTCACCAATTTATTTCCAAGTTATTTGAATTAACAGCAACCGTACTTTCCTAGGTAAGTTCCTCTATAGATAAGAATTGCTTCAAGGGAAAGAATCCTGATTCTATTTGTAACTTATTTTTTCTTATCTCTGGTTTTGGAGAAATAAATAGAAAATAAGCAAAAATAAACAAACTGACATTTATTTATCTTCCCGTCTCCTTTGAAATAGATTTCCAAGCAAATTAAATGTCAGTTAAGGAAAGTACAGCTCAGAGAAGCTGAGCAACCTGCTCAACACCACCCAGCTAAGAGCAGAAGAGTCAGAATTTGAACCTGCCTCTAAGAGCTGTTCTCTCTCCTCTATGTCACCCAACCACTCCACTGCAGTCAAGCTGAAGAATACTAGTGGAACTGATCTTTCCTGCCTGGTTTTTCCATCCAAAGCAGGGCTTCCCAGCATGGTTGGGTAGCATGTCAGAGGATCATCCAGTCCTGCATAAAGACTTGTGAAATTCATTCCATCTATTTCTATATTTAAAACCAAATAGGTACCTTTTTGCTCTTGGATGCAGATTATAGAATCAAGCAAGCCTGACTATGGAGTCCTTGCTCTTAAAGGAGCTACTCAAGGTGGAGCCTCTTAAAGAGACACCCATTGGGCTGGGTTGCCCTTACCCCCATCACCACAAAGTCCCCAGTTCTTCCTACACTACATGGGCAACCCCAAATCAGCATGAGTTCCCAGCACCATTTTTTGCTTCCAAGCCTTTGTCCTGTACCCTTTTGCTGCCCAGCACTCCTGTTTTTTGACGGAATCCTGTTTACCTTACCTAAAGGATCCCCTGCCTTTTCAGTCTGGATTCCACATTTGGTACTACCTACCCAGTATTAACCTCAGCTTCTTCTTTCAGGTGTGATCTCAGGGCTCTCAGACTATATACTGCTGACTTTCCCAGGTATCCATTTGTCTGCCTGGCCTGAGTCACCTTAGCCCTCCAAAGCCTTTCCCAGAGCCCTCCCAGGTTCCTGACTTTCCTGCTGGATTGCCTGAGCCCAAAACATACATACACACACACACACACACACACACACACACACACACACACACACACACACAGCTGCCTGAATTGCAAGCACTCATTAGCATTAAATGCCAAGTTTTGGGAATAACCAGCCTTCTTGTTACAAGTAAATCAGAGGTTGCTGCATTAATGCAGTAAAGGAAATGTAATGAAGGAATTTATTGTCCGTGAAAGACATTGTCTGCCACACAAACCCCATGGGGTATCTCCAGAGAGTAAGTACAGCTCCACGCCTCTAATTCCTCTGGCCCATAATTATCTCAGGAGTACCATGACCCTGCAGTTCTCCCTATTAAAAGTATATTTCCTTACAAAATGAACTGCGCTTTATTGAATTGCATCATTTTGATCACTGGAAATTGACATATGGGCTCATTAGCCAGGAAGTTGGGTAGTTAATTTATGAGGTTTTCTCAGATCCTGTCCCAGACCACTCATTGAGGGAGCTAAACAGCCCACGATGAACTGGAAGAAAGTTACTCTGGCAGAGTTGCATTATATATCTCTCATTACAGAGATAATGAACAGAAAACTTTACTGGTGCAGATATTGCTTCCCATCCCTTGCTTCCCCCTCCCACCTCAAAATGATTTTGCTTTATTGCAACCCGAAACCATTTGATGGGCACAGTCTTATTCTGCTCATTAACACCATTTTTCGTTTAAAACCCTTCAACTGCTGAGATGAAAAGGTGATTTGAGACTTTGCCTTTATCTTTAATATTTAAAACTGTTCACACAGCCTTTTAAAAATCAAATATTGATGCTGCTACCTGTTGTTCTTCAAAGTGGAGTAATTATACTGCAGGCCCTTCACGGCAAGCCTGTCTTAATTAGAAATGAGAATGGAGATGTTAAGGAGGCATTCATTTCTTTCCCTCTTCATGGCCTCCTCCATCCACCCTGGATGGAAAGCTGGGAAGAGCGTTTGGCTCTTATTAAAGAAAAGTGCTGAGGCAGCCTCACGAAAACACCTAGTGGCAGGCTGACAAGGGATATGGAGATGGAAGAAGCATCTTCAAAGTAGATTCTGCAGAATGGTGCAGCACCCTTGGAACTGTACAGCCTGCTAGGCTCTCAGCCAGTTTGCCCACAGGAGGCCTGCTTACTTCAACCTCTGCACCCTAGATTCCTGAAGAACAGAGGTTCGTAATGGTTCCACACTGCCCTCTAGTGACTGTTCCCAGAAGCTATGAACATCATGCAGTCCTCATCTGCATTCAGCAGTATCTAACCCAGGACCTGCCCTGTGACAAGGATGAGGGATATTGAGGTGAATAAGATATGCAGCCTGTCCTAAAATTCCTCATAGTCCTTGGAGGGGAAAATGCATAGGTAGATAATTACAAAGTAAAGTGTATGCATTATTACACAAGAGAAAGTTCAGAATGCCATAGGAATTCTGGACAGGACAGCATCATCACCATGCACGTAAAAGTCTCAAAAGACTTTGAGGAGGTGATCTGGAAAGATGAGAAGTGTCTTTCTATGCAGATGAAAAGGAGACATAGCTCAGGGCCTGACAGTGTAGGGCCTGTGCCACTACAAAGTTGTATGAGCAATTAGGAGACAATTCTAAGAGTTTAGTTGAGAGTGTATCATCAATTTTAAAGATGCACATTTTCTTTTCATGTTTTAACATCTCTTTGGAATGCCTTCTGTAATGATGGTGTTTATCATTTTATTTGTAGTATTTTCTCTTTTCATGATCAGACATAAAATCATGGTGCATTTTACAAATCTATGACATCTGAGATTTGAGGAAACACAGTAAAATAAGGGTTTAAATTAGGCAGTGGCTGGGGGTGGAAAGGACAACATAAACTAAAGGGACAGAACAAGAGGTAGTGTGCAGACAGAAAGAAGGGGACAGATTATAGAGGCTTTGGGGAGGTGGGATTTTTTTTTTTAATTGTTGAATTATTGTATGTCAGAGACAAAGACGAGGAGAGTTCCTCTGTGGAGTGTGGGTGGCGGGGAGGGGTGAGTGTGGCAACAATTGGAAGAAACTAGTAAAAACAGGTTTTACTATGAGTATTTCAGGTTCTTTGACTATAAAAGAGGTAGGGAGTTGCATAACAGAAAGGTGCTCTGAGATCACTTCATTACATAGAAATATGCACAGGTTTTCAACGGAGTAGGATGATGGAAACAGGACAGGGAGGGCATGTGGGAAAGAACTGGATGATATTTCTTTTTGGCCGTCTGGGTTTGAGATGGTCTTCTGCCTATAGGAAACGGGAGCACAGCATTGCCTTTAATTTGCTCTAATTCATCTGGTGAATACGCTTTCCTGATATCAAGTGTACAAATAACTTTTGAGCCATTCACTATTTTTGTCATGGATGAAATTGAAAAATACCATTTGCTTCCCCCATCCTGAATACCCAGAGAGCTGATTTTAGAATCCGCAACAAAGAATCTCCACCCCCACGGCACACACACCACACTGCCTTCCTTCAGTAGGCATTTTACTATAGTAAGGACCCAAATTGGCTCATGTAACTGTCACTTTGGAGCCATGAAATAGAATAACAGTTGCATAAAACTGAGCCATGTATTTCTGAGATATCGGTTATTGCAGTATTTATCTTCTCATCCCTAAAGTGAGATTCGAGCTGGTGCTGTCAGCTACTTAACCATTTCTTTTGGGCTTGTATTGGTTGTTGGTGTTTAGATTTTATTCCTACTAGTCAAAGACTGGTGAAGAGGGAGAAAAGGGTTGACAGGGGTGGTGATGGTGGTGGTAGAGGTGATAGGCGTTACAGAGGGAAGTGAGAGCCAGGCTCTCTGTGATACAGAAATGTGGCCAATCAACAGAATCAGCATAGTAGGACAAAGCATGCCAGAAGGAAATTATTTTTTAAGAAAAGTGTGCTTTTCTAACATAATTTCGCATTATAATGAAAAGAGTGGGACAGACATGCGTTCAAATCCTCCCTCCTTTGCTTCCTGGCTGTGCAACCTCGACAAATAACTGAACCACTCAGAGCCTGGTTTTCCTTATCTGTAGCACAGAGAACCTCACAGATTTTGCTAACAAGTAAAGGAGATGACCTGTGTAAAGCACTAGCAGGGAGTCTGTCACACCCTGGTCACAGATACTTTGTGTCACCCTCACCCTCGCTCCGGTCTCAATCACTCCAGGAACACTGAATAGTCACTTTTTCCATTCCCCTTTGCACCTCTTATATTTTCCCATCCTCAGCTCTTCGCTATCCTAAGTATCTCTGGACATCCACATCCTACTCATCTCCAAGGCCCATTTCAGATGCCAACTCTAGGAAACGTCTCTGGCACTCCTGAACAAAAGTCATCTGTCCCTCCTCAAAGCCAATGTAACAGCTCAGTATGCAGTCCACATGGGCTCTTTCACATTTACCACCTCTGACACTCACAGCTCTGTAACCTACTTGCCCTCGCTGAGTTTCAGTTTCTTCATCAAAATTGTGATAATAAAAATATCTGCCTCCTGGGGCAGCAGCCAGGATCAAGTTGCTAATGCAAGCACAGCGGCAGACACACAGGCTCGACAGACGGTAGTGATGCTGATGTCGTCGTCATAGTAGATCTAGATGTGACCTCTAGTCAGAAAGTGTAATTTCCTTGGCTGCATGCTTCTAGAAAGGACACATGTTGTTTCTAGAAATTGGTGTCTTTTTTCACAGTCCCCCCTCACTTGTTAGGGGCTACAGTAGTCAATGGCAGCAGTGATGAAACCAATAAAATAAGTGCATCAGGGGTGGAGTCCTCTTTGAATTTCTTTGTGAATTATATTTACTCATCAGCCAAAGACCCTAAGTCTTCCTTCCATGGCACAGGAAATGCTCATTATACTTGCAGAGCCACTGAAAAATGCAAAGCACATGAAAACTGGGCAATGATATGAAATCTCAAATGCACAGTTGTTAACTGACAAGACAAAGAGCTTTGATGAATATAGAATAAATGACCTTCATGTTGGGAACAGAGGCTGTCTAATCCTGGGAGGAGAAAAAGCAGTGAGATGGTAGCACTTGGGAACTCTTCCATGATCTCTCAACCAATAACACCTGTGAGCAAAAGCATTCCCACTTTTATGTAATTTATCTTCTCAGCTTATTTCATGGTTTTCAGATTCAACCAACTTCTTAGAAAGAATATTAAAAGATTTATAATTTAGATAATAGGGCATTATACATTCTTAGTAAATAGCACTAGGCCATGCATTACTGGGTTTCAAGGTCGGTAGATTCTAAGCACCAACCTAGGCAACAGTCATTTGTAGGCTCTCATGCATGGTTGCCCCATAAAATTTACTATATGAATCACAAAAATACAAAAAGAAGAGGAGAGGAGAGGAAAAGAGAAAAGAAAAACCTGAACAGGTAGGGAGCTGTGTGCATGGATGGGAAAGAGATACAAGTTACTGATACCATACTCCTAATTTATTCCTGGGGTGTTTAGTGCTCCTCAGAGTCTAGCATCTCCAGCAGCTGCCCAGTTGGCTCAGTCCCTAATACAGGAGTATGAGAGAGAACAGATTGGGAAAGAAGACTGATTAGGCTACACTGTCCAATGTGGTAGCTGCTAACCACATGTGGCTATTGAGTAGTTGAAATGTGGCAAGTCTGAATTGGTATGTGCTTTGAGTGCAAAATACATACTGAATTTCAAAGACTTATTATGAAAAAGTAATGTAAAACATCTCATTAATACTTTTTGTATAGGTTGCATGTTGAAGTAACCTTTTGGATATATTGGGTTAAATGAAATATGTTCTTAATGTTAATTTTACTGTCTTACTTTTTTACATGTAACTACTATAAAGTTTAAAATTGCAAATGTAGCTTTGCTTTCTATTTCTATGGGCAGCTGCTCTAGACTAGCTCTTGGGCCCACATCATAACCATTGTACCACAGCCAAGATTTAGCATCAGATGTGACTGTCCACAGAGTATCTTATTTCACTTAAAAAAATCATTTTGTTTACTTTTAAAATTCAAACAATACCAAAGGGCACAAGATGAAAAATAAGTCTTGTACCCCCTGCCCCTCCTTTTCCTGATTCCTCTTGGTTTCTCCCCAAGAGGTAAGCATCACCCCAGTTTCTTGTACACTCTGCCAGAGATACCAGGACACATTGCTCCCCAGCGCCCCCACTGCTTCCATCACTGCCTGTTGTCTCACGCCTCTCCTATCTCATTTATGTTGCCTGCTGACCGCTGTGAGCATTTGAGTATAGCCTAGAGGGCAGCAGCTTGTGATAAACAAGAGTCCATAGGGACAAGAACATGGTGAGAGATAAATGTTAAATAATTAATTTGTGTACAGTGACGTGAAGAGTGAGCAACGGGACTTATTCTCTATCCTCCAAACATTTGCTATTTCTAATTTCTTTGAAAAACTGGCATCAAGGATTCTAACCTGACCAGTGGGACCCAGGATACCCACATGGGGGAATGTTCAGAAGGTGATCTGTGGGGCTTCCCTGGTGGCGCAGTGGTTGCGCGTCCGCCTGCCGATGCAGGGGAACCGGGTTCGCGCCCCGGTCTGGGAAGATCCCACATGCCGCGGAGCGGCTGGGCCCGTGAGCCATGGCCGCTGAGCCTGCGCGTCCGGAGCCTGTGCTCCGCAACGGGAGAGGCCACAACAGAGGGAGGCCCGCATACCACAAAAAAAAAAAAAAAAAAGAAGGTGATCTGTGTGGTCTGCTAGTGCATATGTGTCATTGTGTCCCACCAAGCTCCCCTTAGGAGGCATTTTCCTCTTTGGAGACCAAATAACTGGAGATGGAGAATTATTTGCTTAAAGCCTTGTGAATGAGGGATTGAATTAAATGACATTAAGCTAGAAATAACTTTTCTAAGACAAGTTTTAGTGTGTTAATTAAGGTGGACTGACCTTGAATTTTCACAGTTTAAGGATAAAAGGTGGCCTGAATTTGAGTCAATATATGTTTAGAAAGAGCTTTTATGCTATCGTCTTTATAATTATTGAAGCAACTCCTTACAGCATGGAGGATGGGGAAAGGATAAAGAAAATTATTCTGTATTACTGTGGCCCTCCCCCCAGCATTGAATATGTCAGACTTGGTTAAAGAAGATGGCAATTTCCTGAGTCCCACCTCAGAACTATCTGGTCAGTCTGGGGGTGGAGCTGGGGCTGCATCCAGATATGGTGCTCAGAACATCATCTTGTCCACTTCTCTGCAATAAATAGAAACCAAGCATTGTTCAGGTACTGGGGATATAGCAGGAAACAGGAAAGGTAAATTCAAGCATGCCTATATTATTTCCCACCCCCCCCAAAAAAATACATTTAAATTTATAAGAGTGTACTCAGCCTATGCTTGATTTGAGCTGGCACAGGTAACTAAGGTGTTTTCCCAGCCCACAAAAGGAGCAGAGAAGCAGATATTTCCATGGGGGCAGTAATGCTGGTCAATCAGCTAATACCACCTTGATTTTGGTTACTCTCTCCAATTGGTCACTCATTAGAGAGTCCAAAAAGTCGGATACCGGCAACCAACAATGAGAGGCTGGGCAAGAACTGTGGAGCACTCAAAGGCCTAGCAGGCTAAGATTTAAAGCAGAGTTCTAGTCCAGCTAAGGGAATTGGAGAACTAATCCTGAAACCAAAACTGAACCACAGTGATACAGATGAGGCCTGCTTGCTGAGGGTTAGGAGAAGCACAGTGAAGCAGAAAGAGACCAAATTTGAAATCAGACAGTCTGCATCCAAACTCTGACCTTTAGCTCACTAGCTATGTGACACTGAGCAAGTTGCATAACCCTCTGTGTGTTAGTTACCTCATCCAGAAAATGGGAAGATCACACCTACCTTGCAGATTTCGTGTAAGAATTTTAAATGTTCATAAAGCACCTAAGAAGACACAGAAGGCAAATTATTAAATTTAAAATTTATTCATAAGATTAAATTATTAAAATAATATTAAATTAATGAAATCATTGGTTGGCAGCAGTTGATCAATAAACAATTAATATATAGGACTCACACCTGGAAACCTACACACCAGAGCTATAGTGGAAAAACTCATTCCAGACACCTCTCTCTGCTGTCCCCTCCCTGGTCAGATATTGGGAAATGCTGAGGTATCAGTGAAGGGCTTCAGTGCCAACAACTATGTGAGGCAAGAACATGCCCAGCCTACTGCCAGCCAACTGCCCATGGTCCCCTTGAGAGAGATGGAGGATAAAGAACATTCTTTTTATGTAGCCTACACCTTTGCAGATCAGGCAACATCTTTCACACCGGTCTCAATTCCTCCTGTCATTACCACCAGCACCAATCATGTTCAAGGGATGCTTTGCTGCAGTGGCACTGCCTAGCATCCCTGAAGAGTTCGAATTGAAAGATACCATCTGTTATTTGAAGAGTCAATATTGCCATACATAGGTTCATTTTTTATCTTAATAACAATAATAGGATTAATATAATAACAAGCAGCATATTTGATCATTTCATCTGGTTTTTCAATACTGACTCCAAAATCCTAGTCTCTTCATATAGGAAGAGCAGTGACTCAGATGGATGGGCCAGAGAGACGAGTAAACTTAGCATTCCTAAGGAAGAATCTATCCTCCCTGCAGTGTTAAGAGTGGTGGGTGAGATCTTGAAAGTATTTCAACCCTCCTGTGCAACTTCATCTATGGCAACTCAAAGCTGATCATTCTGGTCCAGTTCCATTTTCTTTTTTACCCACATCTCAGTCACTTCCTGCCTAACTGCTCCAACTCACAAGCTCCAAATATTTATCTTCTCTTTCTTTCAAAGCTACTTTGCAAAAATACCTGCTCCTAACACTCCACATCCTTTGTCTCCATCTCCCCTCTTAGCATCTAATCCTCTCCATTTCTACTCAGTGCTCTAAAATCTACATGGCACAAAATATCTGGGCAAGCACTGAGAGGAGCTCCATATCCAGATGAATGATATTATGTAAATGGTA
This sequence comes from Physeter macrocephalus, assembly GCF_002837175.3. Lineage (NCBI taxonomy): Eukaryota > Metazoa > Chordata > Mammalia > Artiodactyla > Physeteridae > Physeter > Physeter macrocephalus. Next base: position 110,601,865 of record NC_041227.1, read on the forward strand.
TGTCCAGATATCAGGCTGATTTTTTTCTATTTTTCTATGGGCTATGGTATTTGTGTATCCACAGACTGAGTGCTCCAGCATTTCTAACTGAGTCAGTATGCTAGCGTACCCTCCGTGTTAAATAATGTAAAGGATAAACAAAAGAATAAGAGGAAGGGGAGATGTGCTGTACTGAGCAAGAGACAGAGTTAATTGGTTGATTTCTAGTCTCGGGTCTGCCACTTGTACAACCTTAGATAAGTCTCTCAACCTCCCTGTGTCCCAGTTTCCAGGTTTATTGAGTAAAATATTGGGTTTGATTATCTCTGAAGTCCTTTTAACTCTAAAATCCACACTACCATAATTTTGTCAATTTATGTGTATGCTACACTGTAGTGAGGCCAATAATTTGACTCCAGTTGTTTCTGCCACATTGTTTATTCTTGCAGTGATGCCTCCAGAGTGCCTATATGAGCAAGCAGCCTACTGGCTTCTTGAATTCAGCCTTTACAAATCAGCCCTTTGGCATCTTGAGCTACTCTGCAGGAAACCAGACTAAGTGGTGCTCTTAAATCTCTTAGGCTCACTAATTACATTCAAAGAAGACCTATTACACACCTCAGCAGCGCGGTCAGAGACACATGGTAGGAAACCTCTGTTGCCAAGGAAGGACACCTAATTTATATGACATGATTGTTGGACCTTCTTCACTAATTCTGTTAGGCACTAAGCCAACATTGTGAGCTCGGTCACCAAGTTGCTAAGCCAACACTAGGATGGTCAGGTATGATCCATTTCTCAACAACCAGAAAGTTGTGCACTGGGATTTCCCCTGCCACCTGGGGGCCTAGAAATCCCCAAGGATATTCAGGCCAGGCCTGGCCAAACAAATTAAACCCAGTGTGGCATATCTGTGGGGAATCATAGTTGGGCTTTAAAAGTTTATCCCTAATCCCAGAAGCTACTTATACTCTAAATGATTTCTCAAACACTCTTTCTGCCAACTTCTGACCTATTCTCTTTTAAGAGCTGTAGAATTTGGAATCAAATAGGCCACGGCTGGATTCTGGCTCTGCCAATTTCTAACTCTGTGGCTTTAGCTAGAGTCATGTAACCCATTTGAGCCTCCATCTCCTCCTCTGTAGAACATGGATAATAATGCCTTCCTCACATGGGCAGTGTAGGGATTAAGTGGAGATACTAAGTGCAAAGCCTAGCACACACCACAATCACTGCTGCTGTCATCGATGCTAGTGTTACAGCCATCAGCCCAATGTATTCACCCAAATTACAGTAAAAGACAATCTGCTAGAGAAGACTGTACCCTAAAGGCAAGATTGCTGGCACTCCTCTGTTAAGGAGTGAGCAGGGCCTCTGCCAGCTCTATATAGAAAAATAAATTGGGACCATTATCGAATTTCTAAAGTTTACAGAGTCAGTGAGAAATGGGGTGCAGCATCTCTATGGTAGCTTTGAAGGTGTTGTCTGAGACAGTGGGAAGACCACGAGTTTTGAGTCATAAAGTCTTCTTTTGAGTGCTAGTGCCCTCGCTTGCTCCTCGTATAACCTTGAGTAGAGTCTTTAGCCTATCTGTACCTAGTTTTCTGATCCATAAATTGACGCAGCATCCGACACATAGTGAGTCCTCAAAATTTGTGGGTGCCCTCCAACCTGTATCTCCCAACCAACTGAATGCAAGTAGCCTTGTGCAGGTCAGATGGCCGTCCCTCTCTTTTACAAAGTTGAAATTCTGTTTCCTGTCTGATACTCCATTTGTAGTGTTACATTTCTGTATAAGCTGTGGGGAATTATTTCTGAGTATTTAGAGAATTCAGTCAGACACTGCCTTGAGAGAGAATGAAATGGAAATGTAACATAAGCTTTGTAATACACCTAACAAGTGTATGATCTAGCAACAAGTAACTACTTATTGAATCTTTTGCAATTTCTGAAGGAAAGTTTTACTCAAGCTTAACTGTCCACAATAAACATCAACCCTACAAGTGCTATCTCCATTAAAAAAAAAATTGTCAATGTGTTTATTTTGTGAATTGAGTCTTTTTAAAAAGTTGAGTTTTTTAAAAAAGATACTCCTTCTTTTTTTTTTTTCAATCTGGTAACAGGAAGTTTGAAAAACCTGAGGGACTTGTGCCAGAATCACCTCTGATGCCCCGTGCAAACTCAAAGATAAATCTACTTTGTTGTGCATATATCTTTTGATGGAAAAAATAAGTTAAATTGTTTCTTTACAATTGTTCTATAACTCAGACATACTTTTTTTTTAAAACACCTTTATTGGAGTATAATTGATGTACAATGGTGTATTAATTTCTGCTTTATAACAAAGTGAATCAGTTATACATATACATATATCCCCATATCTCTTCCCTCTTGCGTCTTCCTCCCTCCCACCCTCCCTATCCCACCGCTCTAGGTGGTTACAAAGCACCGAGCTGATCTCCCTGTGCCATGTGGTTGCTTCCCAATAGCTATCTATTTTACATTTGGTAGTGTATATATATCTATGCCACTCTCTCACTTTGTCCCAGCTTACCCTTCGCCCTCCCTGTATCCTCAAATTCATTCTCTAGTAGGTCTATGTCTTTATTCGCATCTTTCCCCGAGGTTCTTCATGACTATTTTTTAAAATTCCATATATATGTGTTAGAATATGGTATTTATTTTCCTCTTTCTGACTTACGTCACTATGTATGACAGACTCTATGTCCATCCACCTCACTATAATTAACTCAATTTAGTTTCTTTTTATGCCTGAGTAATAGTCCATTGTATATATGTGCCACATCTTCTTTATCCATTCTCTTCATGACCATTTTTTTTAAATTCCATATATATGTGTTAGAATACGGTATTTATTTTCCTCTTTCTGACTTACGTCACTATGTATGACAGACTCTATGTCCATCCACCTCACTATAAATAACTCAATTTAGTTTCTTTTTATGCCTGAGTAATATTCCATTGTATATATGTGCCACATCTTCTTTATCCATTCGAACCTCCATACTGTTCTCCATAGTGGCTGTATCAATTTACATTCCGACCAACAGTGCAAGAGTGTTCCCTTTTCACCACACCCACTCCAGCATTTATTGTTTCTAGAGTTTTTTTTTTTTGAATTTTCATATGGGACTATTTAATCGTTTTTATCTTTTTTTAACATAAATATTTATTATACGAGTAATACATTAATATAACATCATATACTAATGTATTGTATATTGTATGACATCAGACTTCATCTGTCAGCTGTCTTTTTCAGACCAAAAAAGAACTTAGAACTCATTTCTTTTTCATATATATATAAAGTATGTATGATACATATGATTATGTGTATATGAAATACATATGTATATAACCATTCTTTTAAATTGCTGCATGCTATTATAATATTATGAGTAAATCACAATGTATTCTTCCCCTTAACTATTTAGATGGTACCTTCCCACCAGCAGTGCAAGAGTGTTCCGTTTTCTCCACACCCTCTCCAGCATTTATTGTTTCTAGAGTTTTTGATGATGGCCATTCTGAGAGGTGTGAGATGATATCTCATTGTAGTTTTGATTTGCATTTCTCTAATGATTAATGATGTTGAGCATTCTTTCACGTGTTTGTCGGCAATCTGTATACCTTCTTTGGAGAAATGTCTATTTAGGTCTTCTGCCCATTTTTGGATTGGGTTGTTTGTTTTTTTGTTATTGAGCTGCATGAGTTGCTTATAAATTTTGGACATTAATCCTTTGTCAGTTGCTTCATTTGCAACTATTTTCTCCCATTCTGAGGGTTGTCTTTTGGTCTTGTTTATGGTATCCTTTGCTCTGCAAAAGCTTTTAAGTTTCATTAGGTCCCATTTGTTTATTTTTGTTTTTATTTCCATTTCTCTAGGAGCTGGGTCAAAAAGGATCTTGCTGTGATTTATGTCATAGAGTGTTCTGCCTATGTTTTCCTCTAAGAGTTTGA
>NC_041227.1:110605991-110625475 GCF_002837175.3 Physeter macrocephalus
AGATTGCTTTTGCTATTTGGGGTCTTTTGTGTTTCCATACAAATTGTGAAATTTTTTTTTCTAGTTCTGTAAAAAATGCTAGTGGTAGTTTGATAGGGATTGCATTGAATCTGTAGATTGCTTTGGGTAGTAGAGTCATTTTCACAATGTTGATTCTTCCAATCCAAGAACATGGTATATTTCTCCACCTATTTGTATCATCTTTAATTTCTTTCATCAGTGTCTTATAGTTTTCTGCATACAAGTTTTTTGTCTCCTTAGGTAGGTTTATTCCTAGATATTTTATTCTTTTTGTTGCCGTGGTAAATGGGAGTGTTTTCTTAATTTCACTCTCAGATTTTTCATCATTAGTGTATAAGAATGCCAGAGATTTCTGTGCATTAATTTTGTATCCTGCTACTTTACCAAATTCATTGATTAGCTCTAGTAGTTTTCTGGTAGCCTCCTTAGGATTCTCTATGTATAGTATCTTGTCATCTGCAAACAGTGACAGCTTTACTTCTTCTTTTCCTATTTGGATTCCTTTTATTTCTTTTTCTTCTCTGATTGCTGTGGCTAGAACTTCCAAAACTATGTTGAATAAGAGTGGTGAGAGTGGGCAACCTTGTCTTGTTCCTGATCTTAGTGGAAGTGGTTTCATTTTTTCACCATCGAGGACAGTGTTGGCTGTGGGTTTGTCATATATGGCCTTTATTATGTTGAGGAAAGTTCCCTCTATGCCTACTTTCTGCAGGGTTTTTATCATAAATGGGTGTTGAATTTTGTCAAAAGCTTTCTCTGCATCTATTGAGATGATCATATAGTTGTTCTTCTTCAGTTTGTTATATGGTGTATCAAGTTGTTTGATTTGTGTATATTGAAGAATCCTTGCATTCCCAGAATACACCTCACTTGATCATGGTGTATGATCCTTTTAATGTGCTGTTGGATTCTGTTTGCTAGTATTTTGTTGAGGATTTTTGCATCTATGTTCATCAGTGATATTGGCCTGTAGTTTTCTTTCTTTGTGACGTCTTTGTCTGGTTTTGGTATCAGGGTGATGGTGGCCTCATAGAATGAGTTTGGGAGTGTTCCTCCCTCTGCTATCTTTTGGAAGAGTTTGAGAAGGATAGGTGTTAGCTCTTCTCTAAATGTTTGATAGAATTCGCCTGTGAAGCCATCTGGTCCTGGGCCTTTGTTTGTTGGAAGATTTTTAATCACAGTACCAATTTCAGTGCTTGTGATTGGTCTGTTTATACTTTCTATTTCTTCCCAGTTCAGTTTTGGACGGTTGTGCTTTTCTAAGACTGTGTCCATTTCTTCCAGCTTGTCCATTTTATTGGCATATAGTTGCTTGTTGTAATCTCTCATCATCCTTTACATTTCTGCAGTGTCAGTTGTTCCTTCCCCTTTTTCATTTCTAATAATATTGATTTGAGTCTTTTCCCTTTTTTCTTGATGAGTCTGGCTACTGGTTTATCAATTTTGTTTATCTTCTCAAAGACCCAGCTTTTAATTTTATTGATCTACTGCTAACTCTGGGGTTTTTCTTTTCTTCATTCTCTAATTGCTTTAGGTGTAAGGTTAGGTTTTTTATTTTAGATGTTTCTTGAGGAAGGTTTGCATTGTTATAAACTTCCCTCTTAGAACTGCTTTTGCTGCATCTCATAAGTTTTGGGTCATCGTGTTTTCATTGTCATTTGTTTCTAGGTATTTTCTGATTTCCTCTTTGATTTCTTCACTGATCTCTTGGTTATTAAGTAGTGTATTATTTAGCCTCCATATGTTTGTATTTTTTACAGTTTTTTTTCCTGTAATTGATATCTAGTCTCAAAGTGTTGTGGTCAGAAAAGATGCTTTATACGATTTCAGTTTCTTAAATTTACTGAGAATTGTTCTGTGGCCTATCATGTGATCTATCCTAAAGAATGTTCCATGTGCAATTGAGAACAGTGTGTATTCTGCTGCTTTTTGTTGGAATGTTTTATATTTATAAAGCTATTCTGGCTTTCATTTCCATTTGCATGGAATACCTTTGTCCATCCCCTCACTTCCAGTCCGTGTGTCTTTAGATCTAAAGTGGGTCTCTTTTAGGTAGCTTATATATGGGTCTTGTTTTTGTATCTATTCAGCCATTCTAGGTCTTTTGATTGGAGTATTTAGGCCACTTAATTTTAAAGTAACTGTTGATAGGAATGTACTTATTACCATTTTGTTAATTGTGTGGGGGTTGTTTTTGTAGTTCTTCCTTGTTCCTTTCTTCTTTGGCTCTCTTCCCTTGTGATTTGATGACAATCTTAACTGTTACGTTTGGATTCTTCACACTTTTTTCTGTGTGTATCTATTACAGACTTTTGGTTTGTGGTTAGCATGAGGTTTATATATAGCAATTTATATGTGTGCGTATGTAATATATATATATATATAATTGTAAATTGCTGATCTCAATTTTGAATGCATTTTAACAACCTCGAATTTTTACTCTTCCCCTCCCCTTTTACTGTTGTTAACATCATATTTTACATCTTTTTATTTCGTTCCTCTCTTAACTACTTATTGTGGAGATAGATGATTTTACTACTTTAGTCTTTCAACCTTCCTACTAGCTTTATATGTGGTTGATTTACTTCCTTTACTGTATATTTGTCTTTATCAATGAGATTTTTCCTTTCATAATTTTTATATTTCTAATTTCTTTTCTGCTTGGAGAAGTTCCTTTAACATTTCTTGTAAAGCTGGTTTGGTGGTGTTGAACTCTTTTAGCTTTTGTTTGTAAAACTCTCTCTCTCCATCAAATGTGAATGAAAACCTTGCTGGGTAGAGTATTCTTTTGTTGTAGATTTTTCCCTTTTATCACTTTAAACATATTGTGCCACTCCCTTGTGGCCTGCAGAGTTTCTGCTGAAAAACATCTGATAGTCTTATGGGCATTCCCTTGTACATAACTTGTTGATTTTTCTCTTGCTGCTTTTAAGATTCTCTCTTTATCTTTAATCTTTGAGAAAAAAATATATATATATTTTATAATTACATATATCAACCTGATATGTGTGGTGTCAACACAACTGGTTAAGGGCTGTTTGAACAAGATGTAGTAAAGAAATCAAATGGGATTTGAAAGTACATTTGATGGTTAATTTTATGTGTTAATTTGTCTCGGCCGTGGTGCCTGGATATTTGACCAAACATTATTTTGGATGTTTCTGTGAGGGTAGTTTTGTATGAGATAAATATTTAAGTCAGTGGGCTTTGAATAAAGCAGAGTTCCCTTCATAATATGAGTGTGCCTCATTCAGTCAGTTGAAAGTCTGAATAGAACAAAAAGAATGGCTTCCCCAGAGGAAGAAGTAATTCTGCAGTAATTGGCCTTAGGACCTGAACTACAGTATCAACTCTTTCCTGGATCTCCAGCTTGCCAGCACACCCTACAGATTATGGACTTGCAGCCTCCATAATCACATGAGCCAATTCCTTAAATAAATCTCTTTCTACATGTATATACTCATTGTATTAATTATGTTTCTCTGGAGAACCCTGACTTATATAAGTAATCCCAAACACTCTGGGGGGTTCCTAGGCTATCAACCCATATTTGAAGAAAGCATTGTTAGGTAATCGGTTGTGCAATCAAATAATTCCCAATGGTTAAAAGTACAGGCTTTAGAGTCAGAGACATGTGGGATCAAGCCCTGGCTCCCTCATTCATGGGATGTTTGCCTCAAGATGCAAAGGAGCCACAGAGACCAAGGAGAACAGGTGTGCTTGTGGGAGGCCTCCACTACATGCAGGGTTGGCCCCATATCTCCCCATCCAAGAGAAAGCAAACAGCACAGGGCTAAGTACCACACTAGGTTTAGTGAGGGAGAAATAGTAAAGATTAATTAAGTTCATGTTCAGTATTTAGCACCATATCAGACACCATTTAAGGATTCAAACCAAGATGCCAACTGTTATAAAGAGGATTGTTGCTTATTTTCAAAGAATGAAAATTCTCCTTAAAAGCACACTGGCTGAATTTATTTCCCTCTAATGCCACAGTGTCAGCAGACTGAAAAAGGAGTTGGGTCCATTAATAAGTGGCCCTGGCTAATCATGAGCTGCCACAAAGCACGGTATCTGCTATATAAGAACAACCAATTTTACAAAATGAATAAACTGGGGGTAAATTTTTGCTTTGCAAAAGAACACATTACTTTTAGACTGTTTTAAGTAATCAAGATGATACTGATTGACACACAATCTTAACAGGCATTTCTGTCTGGAGCATCTATTACCACTTCCCTCAATGCATTTATCTCCACCAAGTCTCAAACCAGTGTAAATGTTGGCAGTTGTGGCAGCCAAGGGACTTCCTGACTTTGGATTTCTCCAGGCCTCTTCCTTGGATGAACTTCAGCAGCCTAGTGTCCTTTCCAGTTTTCTATTTTCCTGAAAAAGAATCCTGCTGCCTCTGGAACTGTCTAAGCACTGCACCTACAGCCTGGAGATGAAATGAAAATCCCCGACATATTTTCCATGTGAAATGAGCTAAGATACTTGCATTTGCTCACATCAAGATCTTTAGACTACTCAGAAGGGTAGGACATATTTAAAGTGATGAAAAGGAAAAACCTACAACCAAGATTACTTTAACCAGCAAGGATATCATTCAGATTCGAGAGAGAATTTAAAACCTTTACAGACAAACAAAATTAACAGAATCCAGCATCACCAAACCAGCTTTACAACAAATGCTAAAGGAACTTCTCTAGGCAGGAAACACAAGAGAAGGAAATGGTTATGAAGTACCTAGGGGTAGGACAGGAATAAAGATGCAGCTGTAGAGAATGGACTTGAGGACACGGGGAGGGGGATGGGTAAGCTGGGACGAAATGAGAGAGTGCCATGGACTTATATATACTACCAAATGTAAAATAGATAGCTAGTGGGAAACAGCTGCATAGCATAGGGAGATCAGCTCAGTGTTGCTTTGTGACCACCCAGAGGGGTGGGAAAGGGAGGGTGGGAGGGAGATGCAAGAGGGAGGAGATATGGGGATATATGTATATGTATAGCTGATTCACTTTGTTATGAAACAGAAACTAACACACCATTGTTAAACAATTATACTCCAATAAAGATGTTAAAATAAATAAAAACCAATGAACAAAATTGTTTTCCGTGGGGAAAAAAAATCATTAGACTTGGAATCAGGAGACGTGGGTTTGCCACCACTGCTAGCTGTATGATTCTAGACAAGTCACTGAGCATTCACAAACCGCTCTTACTTCTCTCACTTACATGGGCATCATATCTCTCTCATCTCATTTTGTAGTGAATTAAAATAAAACAAAAAGGAGAACTGTGGGGCAGCCAGAGGCAACCTGGATATCCCCTGCAGTTTCATTGTCTCCATTCAGTTCTGTTTCCTGGTCTACATAATACAACTTTTTCCAACATGCTGTGCACCAAAGTAGTTCATTGGAAACACTGTAATTAACATTACAGGTAAAATGACACTGCTGCAGTGTTAATTACTTCAGTGCAGATGTACCATTAGATATCATACACAATATAGTCAAGCCTTCTTTTAAAAATTAAAGTGCAACAAACCATACCCTGGTTACACAGCTTTTTTTGATTAATATAAATTAATGTTATTTCAATGTCTGGGGGAAGTGTGGGGGAATAGGTGTGTTGCCTCTAATTGTGAGAACACATATGCAAGTGGTAGAATTTCACATGGATTCCCCATAACTTCCTTCTCCCACTCTGTTCTCTTCATAATGGAGATTGTAAGCTCTATGAGGTCAGAGACCATGCCTGGTTTTACTCACCACATTATCCTCAGCTCCTAGCACACAGCCAGATGAATGAATGAAGATAGAGCCATGGAAGTAGAAGGAGTATGGAAGTATGGAGTGGAAGAACTAGAAAGCACACTGGTTTATTCCTGATTACCCTGGTTTCATGTTTGCTTCATGGCCTTCAAAATGATCTTGGATGCTTCCCACAACTGGAGCTTTAAAATCCAAAATGAGAGACAGGTGAATCATCACAACGCAGAAGTCAGTAAAAGTTCTTCATTGTGACTTTTAGAAAGCAACACTATATTCCACTGGGCTATGGGAAGTGGGTAAGATCAACACAGGTCCCGCAAGTTCAGCTAGGCACCCATTGTCAAAAGTAAATGAAGGAAAAGAATGAAAATGTTTGACCATTAAATGTATTAATTCTCACAACAAACTCATGAGGGAATTTTTTCCAATTTTTATGTGTGTAAAATACACATCTTAACCATTCTTACTTATACATTTCAGCAGTATTAAGTACAACCACCGTCCATCTCCAGAAATTTTTTCATCTTGCAAAACTGTAACTCTATGCCCATTAAACAATAACTCCCATTCCTCTCTGCACCCCACCCCTGGCAACTACCATTCTACTTTCTATCTCTATGATTTTGACTACTCTAGGACTTCATGTAAGTGGAATCAATAAGTAATTACTGATAAGGAGGGATTTATTTCTATCATTCTCATATTCATTCTCTATAAGGCTTATAGATTTTTATCCTTCATTTTCATAGGGGAAATTGTCTTATCTCTATTTTACAGTTAAGAAAACTGAGGCTTCAAGTAATTAACTGAACTACTCAAGGTCACCAAGAGGCAGATTGGGAATCTTTTGACTCAAGAGTCCTTTATTCTTCTCTCTACTGTGTGCCATTGTGTTAATTACTGGGAAAATGCAGACAGGCATAGGACATGGTCCCTGCCTTGCTTCAATGGGCAACAATTTTCTTAGGAACATTAGACAGACACATTGAGAGGATTTTTAGAAGTGCCAGGAAGCCTGATATACTTGCTCATTGGAACAGAGCACATATCCTATAAGAATTTGAAGCAGCTCCTGTTATGCAGCCTTGCATATTATAGGGGTCCATGGATGTTGCTTGTTGAATTAATGCAATTTGAAGTGAATTTGAGATCCAGCCCTGCTCTGTGGGATCTACACTCCACAGCAAATGGATTTGGCAATAGATAATAAGCACTGTAATAATGTGTACACCATCTGACCCAGAGTTTGCCTAATGAAATATCTGCACTAGTAAAATGTTTATCCATAAGGATGTTCATTGCAGTATTTTTTTTTATTGAGTGAAAGATTCTTTAAATTGTGTAGTGCTTTACAATTTTCAAAAGTTTCACAAAGATGATTTCATATAATCCCATGTTAACCCTTTTTTTCTACTACTCCTAAATTGCTCCTCCCTCCTTCCCTCTCCCCACTGGTAACCACTAGTTTGTTCTCTATATCTCATTGTAATATTTTTTATATATATACTACCAAATGTAAAATAGATAGCTAGTGGGAAACAGCTGCATAGCATAGGGAGATCAGCTCAGTGGTGCTTTGTGACCACCCAGAGGGGTGGGAAAGGGAGGGTGGGAGGGAGATGCAAGAGGGAGGAGATATGGGGATATATGTATATGTATAGCTGATTCACTTTGTTATGAAACAGAAACTAACACACCATTGTTAAACAATTATACTCCAATAAAGATGTTAAAATAAATAAAAACCAATGAACAAAATTGTTTTCCGTGGGAAAAAAAAATCATTAGACTTGGAATCAGGAGACGTGGGTTTGCCACCACTGCTAGCTGTATGATTCTAGACAAGTCACTGAGCATTCACAAACCGCTCTTACTTCTCTCACTTACATGGGCATCATATCTCTCTCATCTCATTTTGTAGTGAATTAAAATAAAACAAAAAGGAGAACTGTGGGGCAGCCAGAGGCAACCTGGATATCCCCTGCAGTTTCATTGTCTCCATTCAGTTCTGTTTCCTGGTCTACATAATACAACTTTTTCCAACATGCTGTGCACCAAAGTAGTTCATTGGAAACACTGTAATTAACATTACAGGTAAAATGACACTGCTGCAGTGTTAATTACTTCAGTGCAGATGTACCATTAGATATCATACACAATATAGTCAAGCCTTCTTTTAAAAATTAAAGTGCAACAAACCATACCCTGGTTACACAGCTTTTTTTGATTAATATAAATTAATGTTATTTCAATGTCTGGGGGAAGTGTGGGGGAATAGGTGTGTTGCCTCTAATTGTGAGAACACATATGCAAGTGGTAGAATTTCACATGGATTCCCCATAACTTCCTTCTCCCACTCTGTTCTCTTCATAATGGAGATTGTAAGCTCTATGAGGTCAGGGACCATGCCTGGTTTTACTCACCACATTATCCTCAGCTCCTAGCACACAGCCAGATGAATGAATGAAGATAGAGCCATGGAAGTAGAAGGAGTATGGAAGTATGGAGTGGAAGAACTAGAAAGCACACTGGTTTATTCCTGATTACCCTGGTTTCATGTTTGCTTCATGGCCTTCAAAATGATCTTGGATGCTTCCCACAACTGGAGCTTTAAAATCCAAAATGAGAGACAAGTGAATCATCACAACGCAGAAGTCAGTAAAAGTTCTTCATTGTGACTTTTAGAAAGCAACACTATATTCCACTGGGCTATGGGAAGTGGGTAAGATCAACACAGGTCCCGCAAGTTCAGCTAGGCACCCATTGTCAAAAGTAAATGAAGGAAAAGAATGAAAATGTTTGACCATTAAATGTATTAATTCTCACAACAAACTCATGAGGGAATTTTTTCCAATTTTTATGTGTGTAAAATACACATCTTAACCATTCTTACTTATACATTTCAGCAGTATTAAGTACAACCACCGTCCATCTCCAGAAATTTTTTCATCTTGCAAAACTGTAACTCTATGCCCATTAAACAATAACTCCCATTCCTCTCTGCACCCCACCCCTGGCAACTACCATTCTACTTTCTATCTCTATGATTTTGACTACTCTAGGACTTCATGTAAGTGGAATCAATAAGTAATTACTGATAAGGAGGGATTTATTTCTATCATTCTCATATTCATTCTCTATAAGGCTTATAGATTTTTATCCTTCATTTTCATAGGGGAAATTGTCTTATCTCTATTTTACAGTTAAGAAAACTGAGGCTTCAAGTAATTAACTGAACTACTCAAGGTCACCAAGAGGCAGATTGGGAATCTTTTGACTCAAGAGTCCTTTATTCTTCTCTCTACTGTGTGCCATTGTGTTAATTACTGGGAAAATGCAGACAGGCATAGGACATGGTCCCTGCCTTGCTTCAATGGGCAACAATTTTCTTAGGAACATTAGACAGACACATTGAGAGGATTTTTAGAAGTGCCAGGAAGCCTGATATACTTGCTCATTGGAACAGAGCACATATCCTATAAGAATTTGAAGCAGCTCCTGTTATGCAGCCTTGCATATTATAGGGGTCCATGGATGTTGCTTGTTGAATTAATGCAATTTGAAGTGAATTTGAGATCCAGCCCTGCTCTGTGGGATCTACACTCCACAGCAAATGGATTTGGCAATAGATAATAAGCACTGTAATAATGTGTACACCATCTGACCCAGAGTTTGCCTAATGAAATATCTGCACTAGTAAAATGTTTATCCATAAGGATGTTCATTGCAGTATTTTTTTTTATTGAGTGAAAGATTCTTTAAATTGTGTAGTGCTTTACAATTTTCAAAAGTTTCACAAAGATGATTTCATATAATCCCATGTTAACCCTTTTTTTCTACTACTCCTAAATTGCTCCTCCCTCCTTCCCTCTCCCCACTGGTAACCACTAGTTTGTTCTCTATATCTCATTGTAATATTTTTTAACAATAGTGAAAAAGTGAAAGGGCTGTAAAGATTCAATAATAAGTCATATATGTTTACAGTGGAATATTATGAAACTATTTCAAAGTGATATTGCAAAAGAACAGTTAATAACCTAGAAATATTCATGTGACTAAAAATAATTTATATTTACTATATATATATTAATGTATAAATATGTAACAAATATATTAAATATATTATACATATGTTGTATATAATATATTAAATATATAAATTTATATATATATATTAAATTATTATATATAATAATATATTTATATATATAAAATCATATACCTTGTATGTGAAAAGCATTTATTATCACACATATAAAATGATCTCATTAAAATATAGATATATACAGTTATGAGTGTGAAAAGTTATATACCAAAATATTAGTGGTGATTATTGGTTTACTGTAGAATTGTGGCTGATTTTTATTTCATTGAGCTGTTCTGGGTCTTCCTACCCATATATAATAAATACCTGTATATTATCTTAATAAGTAGAAAAAATAAATTTTGCTTAAAGATGAATGCAGTGTCAAACACAAATCTATCTCTACCATTTTACTGCAAAGAAAGTCATAAATTGGGACAGGAAAAGAAGACAAGCTCTCATTATGTCATATTGACTAAATATACATTTATTTGAGACTGGAGAACAGGCCTAGAGTCTTTGATAAGGATCATTTGGTTGCAAGGAATAGATAATTTAAGAAAAAAATAAATCCCTTTGTAAGATGTAAAGTATCAGAGAAAGTACACCCAGGCCTCATGAAGGAACTGGAACAAAGAGGTACAAAGGGTTTCTGAAGGTGAAGTAGATATTCTCTCCAGTTCTCTCTCTGCATGGTTTCCTCTGTCACTCTTGGCATATCTGCTGCTTTCTTCTCTCATTCTGGTATGACTTTCCAGCTGATTAGCAGACTGACTGTCTGAGCCCCAAGTGACTTTCTAGTTCAGCTACTCAACAAAGACTGTCCAGATTTTCTGTTGATAGTTCCAGAGTCACATGACAGAGAAGATGATTGACTTGGTGTATATCAGTTAGTTGTTGCTCTATAACAAAATATCTCAAAGTTTAGGGACTGAAAACAACCAAATGTTTAGCTCCCCAGTATATGGGAAGCTATGGTCTGTGGGAAATTCTTCTGGTCCAGGCCAGACTAAGACAGTCAACTGGTGGATCAGTCATGGAATGACCAGCCTAGGATGGCTTCTCCTGGGATGGTTCTCCTCACTGTGGGTCATCCTCCAGCAGGCTAGCCCAGGCTTGTTTGCATGGTGGTCTCGAGTTTCCAAAAAGGAGTAAGGACACGTGCAAGGCCTCTAGAGGCCTACTCTCAGAATAAGCATGTTGTATCCACTATGTGCTATTGGCCAAAGCAAGTGACAAGGCCAGTCCAGATTCAAGGGGTGGAGAAACAGATGGCACTATCTTGATGGGAACAGCTACAAGGTCACATTTTAAGTAGTGTAGTTACAAGGAGTGGAAGAATTCTAGCCATTTTTGCAATCTGCACATAATCTGCCAGCAACTCAGGCTGACACAAGCTCCATCTTGTAGCTGTACAACATTTACAGATTTCCACATTGCCCCTTGATTGATGAAGCAGGGGAAGAAAGAGACTGGACAATTTTACATAAGCTTTTCACTGTTTCAACCTGTAAACGACATTTGTCATGTCCCCTCACAGACCACGGCCAACATCAGCACATGGGCTCCACCTTATAGCAAGATGGTGCTATAGTGAGTCAGTGGAGTATTTTGGTAAGCAGTACTCTCTCTGCCACAGTGAGAAATCTACAGAACTAAACTAACTGATCATTCACAAGACTAGTGCTAGAAAGGTGGAGGGGCAGGTAAGGTTAATGCTGTAGAGCAAATATATGAAAACCATATCTAATGAAGTTGTCAGAAGTTACATGAATCCCTTAAAGCAGGGGTCCCCAACCCCCGGGCCATGGACAGTTACCAGTCTGTGTCCTGTTAGGAACCAGGCTGCAGAGCAGGAGGTGAGCAGCAGGCAAGCAAGCAAAGCTTCATCTGTATTTACAGCTGCTCCCCATCACTCACATTACCGCCTGAGCTCTGCCTCCTGTCAGATCAGCACTGCATTAGATTCTCATAGGAGTGCAAACCCTACTGTGAACTGCACATGTGAGGGATCTAGGTTTTGCACTCCTTATGAGAATCTAATGCCTGATGATCTGAGGTGGAGCTGAGGCAGTGATGCTACCTCTGGGGATTGGTTGCAAATACAGATTATCATTAGTAGAGAGGTTTGACTGCACAGAGACCATAATAAATCAATTGCTTGCAGACTCATATCAAAACCCTATCTGTGAGTGGCAAGTGAAAACAAGCTCAGGACTCCCACTGATTCTGCATTATGGTTAGTTGTATAATTATTTCATTATATATTACAATGTAATAATAATAAAAATAAACTGCATGATAAATGTAATGCACTTGAATCATCCTGAAACCTTCACCCCCCCAGTGTGTGGGAAAAATTGTCTTCCACAAAACCGGTCCCTGGTGCCAAAATTTTGGGGACTGCTGCCTTAAAGAATCCCTAGGCCTCAACTGCACGATAAATGTAATGCACTTGAATGATCCTGAAACCTTCACCCCCCCAGTGTGTGGGAAAAATTGTCTTCCACAAAACCGGTCCCTGGTGCCAAAATTTTGGGGACTGCTGCCTTAAAGAATCCCTAGGCCTGGGCCCAAAGGAGTCAGAGTAAGCAGGTAGAAAATCCAAGTAGCTCAGCAACCCATAGCCCAGAAGCATTCCATCCAGACCCACTCAAAGTCTCCCTTAAGTTTTCAATCTGCTCCTAGAGCTAAGTCAACCCAGAAGACTAAGGCAATAGACTCACAGGTAGGAATCAGTGTTCTAGAATCAAGTGTTGAGAGGTGCTAAGGTCATAGTCAACAAAATGAAGCTGAGCATCAAGTTCAAGAGAAAAGGAGGGAAAGAAACCCCAAGCAGTGAGGTTCAGCTTGCAGGGGCTGAAGCAAGATGGAATAGGAAGTATGTGAAATGGGAAGCTTATATGAATCTCTTTAGCTTAACACTGAGGCCACAAACTGCAAGAAAGTATCAGAGCTTTGACTCTTTTCAGTGTCTGGTTGCAGGGGTGAGAGGACCTAAACCAAGACACACCATACTGAATGCTTGAGACCACAAATCTAAGCCTCAGTCTCCCCCTAAGGTTTGCTCCTATTCACTCATTTTAGCTTACTTGTCTCTCTTTTGGCCTTTGTAGCCTCTCATCCTTACTAACTGCTTTCTCCAATTTCTCACACCTCAGATTTTAACTTTTGCAGCATCTTTACATTCCAAATATTTATGGTAAGAAGACAAGTTAATTCTTTATAAGTGCAACGTCCAAAATATTAGTCACAGTTGATGAGGTTTCCTTTGAGTTCCTGCCTCAGATTCCTAAATGATAAGGTAGCTTATGACTCACAGAAAGTACCATAGATGCCAGGTAGGGAAGAAATGCTCTCTGGGGAGGCTGTCACTCCCTACTCCACATGTGGAATTAGCCTAGTGTCTTCCTATCAAAAGGAAGCAAAAGGCATTGGTCTAAGCACCATGCTGGGTTGAGTGAGAAATTGTGAGAAATGGAAGGAGGAGGGCCTTGTCTGACCTGTTGCTCATTGCCTTGCAGGTCAGTGGGACCATGTACAACACTGGAAGACATGTGTCCCTGCGCCTGGACAAGGAGCACTTGGTCAACGTATCAGGAGGGCCCATGACATACAGCCACCGGCTGGAGGAGGTCCGGCTACACTTTGGGAGTGAGGATAGCCAAGGGTCAGAACACCTCCTCAACGGACAAGCCTTCTCTGGGGAGGTATGTGAGGTTATTGAAGTACTACGGGTAAGTGCCAATTAATAAGATTTGGTGCTTATTTATATCCAAGGTGTGATGACAGATGGAAAGACTGCTCTTGTATCTATGAAATAAGAAGATCTATGCCTCCTTTCTCCATCTGTCTTTTGCAAGTTGACATAGAAGTTTATAATGAGCTTCCAGTGTTTTCCAGGGAAGACCACAGAGAAACTTGATATTTCCTCCTGAGACATTGGTGGAGCTCTCTTGTGACTAATGCCCTAAGATATCGCCAGATCATTATTTCAACCCTAAACCCTCACCTTACATGTACATCTTCATTTACACCTATCTGTGCAATCAGCGCCCTATATGTCACATATGTTTGCATAGATTCCATATTTCTCCTTTCTGGCAGAATGGGTCTTATTTGCACAAAACTGTTACGTATAGGGAAATAAATGTCAGGGAACTAAATAGTCCGAGTTTCTGCAGAATGTGCCACCATTAATGGTGAGTGTCACTGTGTCTACCATCAACCCAGACAGAACTCAGGCCACATCAAGGAGCCAAACCACACCTTCAGTTATAGGAAAAGAGCTACAATTTAAACAAATATCATGTGTGCTATGATATATGACACTTGATAAGCAGGGTGTAGTTAATTTGACCTCTTTTACCTCCCTTACACTTGAGGGTGGTTATCAACTAAAGGTCAGGTGTCCTTATATGCTAAATATCTTGTAGCTAGGTTTCTGTTTTTAAGAGTCCTCAATAACTGATGTCAAGAAGGCTTTCAAATAATAAGTATGTATCTCACTATTGGCTTGGTCTTTTTAATATTTTTAATCAAGATCATGTTTAAACCTGGCATTGTTTTTAATATAGTAAGGCCACACACTGAGAAAGAGATCCACAGCTGAATGAGTCCAGTGGCCAGATTTTAATGATCATTCAAAATGCATCAACTGAGAACCTACCTAGGCACTGTTCTAGTTACCAGGGATATGGATATATATATATATATATATATATATATATATATATAAAGACATAGTTCCTACCACAGAGGAGCTCAAAGAATACTATATTCAAATCATTAAAGTATAATGCCATGCTGTAATGGAGATGTACAAAGGCCTTGGCCAAATCTAAGGAAGAAGTGATAAATTTTCCCTGAAGCATGCAGGAGAAGTTTCACAGAGGAGGTGCCCTTTGAACTGGGCTGAGAAGAGAAGCAATGCAGAACAAGTTTAAGAACATCAGCTTTGGCATCAAAGAACCTAAGTTTGTACCTCCTGCTGTGATACACAGTAACTGTGTGGCCTTGAGATGGTTACTTGATCCTTCTAAGGCTGAGTTTATATACCTCTCCAGGTTGTTTTGAAAATGAAGTGGGATTAAAGATGTAAGGATCATTAGAAGTACTCAATAGTTGATAGACAACAAAGATAAAGCAGGAAATGAGGAACAGCAAAGTCATCAAGGTGTGTCAAGGCACTGTGCATGGGGGAAGCTGCACGTGGATTTCATCTGTGCTCTATTAGTAGTGGTGGAATAGAGGACCGGGTTGAGCAGGAATATGAGTCTCCTTCCTGAATCTGTAGGGAAAAAAAGCTAGGAATGATTAGGGATGTCTGCCAAAGGGACATGAGAATGTAATTGGAAATTCTGAAGAGTTACAGATCCTGAACTCACATATAGCAGGGAATATGATGAAAGCAGGGCAAAAACTAATGAACTGAGAATAACTGGGGGACTGCCAGTCTGAATTAGAGACTATTTAAAATTAGATAAACTCTTCCTTTTTAAATACGTTATTTTAAGATTTGTATTCATTTTCTTTGTTGACTGACATTTATTTGCTGTTATTTCTTTGTTTTTCTCCCCTACTGAAATATTAAATTCCAGTGCCTATCACAATATTGTCTCAGAATAAAAATGAATTTGTGAATGAATTTATTAAATGAATGAGTGAAAAAATATAGATGGTTACCAGGCTAAAACCTTTATATTGTAGAATTTCTTAAAGTTGCTTGTTTCTTCAATATGTAATAAGGGTGCTTTGTAACTTGTATATAAACTACAATTTTGGAGTAAATGAGGGCTTCCAAAACCCTTAAGGGAAACGTATAACAATTTGATCTTGATGTATTAATTTTCCTAGACGTACCCCGGACCACAGGTATCAGCTGCTCCAAAGAACCTGCATTTTTAAAGCTCCCAGGAGAGTATGAATATTAGGTTTGTGAAGCACTCCCTCAGTAGTACATTATTAAGTGTTCTCAATGAAAAAAGCGTTTAAACAGAGTTGTGAATTAGAATTAACTGGGGAAAATTGCCAAAATATTTACATTTGAATCCTTCTCTGGAAGCAGCTGAATTAGTCTCCAGAGAAGGGGTCCAGGAATGAGTATTTGTAAAAATTTTTGAGAGAGAATTTGGTTAGTGACCACTGTGTCAATTTCAGCTCAGGTTCTGCCTGAATTATCCCAGTTTTCTAAAGAAGGAGGACTTAATCAGCAAAGCCATCCTGCACAAAAATTTTAAAAGGTGCACCCGAAGTAATTGCTTCCTGGACATGGCAAAGCTGGGGTGCTATCTAGACTAATGGTGTTTGGAGAACAACTTCCCAAGCAGAGCAGCCACACACACATCCCCTGCTCCAAGGCAAGACTGACACTCAGCCTCAGCACAAATATTTACTCTTTGCTCTGAGTACACCATTTCTTTCTGAGCCCCTGAGTATGAGTTGTCTAAAAACTGGTGTGGGTTTAGGTGCAAAAAACCAGAATGCTGAAAGGACCAAAACATGTCATGTGGAAAAAGTTGGATAGGCATTGATTTTTGAGATACCTCCAAGATATTGCAGGTTCCAGACCACTGCAATAAAGCGAATATCACAATAAAGCGAGTCATGTGAATTTTATTTCCCAGTGTATATATAAGTTATGTTTACACTATACTACAGTAAGTGTGCAATAGCACTATGGCTAAGAAAACATTGTGCATACCTTAATTTAAAAATAATTTATTGCTAAAAAATGCTAACCATCATCTGAGTCTTCAGTGAGTCACAGTAGTAACATCAAAGAACTGATCACAGATCACCTTAACAAATATAATAATAATGAAAAATTTGAAATATTGCGAGAATTACCAAAATATGACACAGAGACACAAGCGAGCATATGCTATTGGAAAAATGGCAGTAATAGACTTGCTCAATGCAGGGTGGCTGCAAACCTTTAATTTGTAAAGAACACAGTATCTGCACAGTACAAGAAAGTGCAACAAAACAAGATATGCTTGCATTTAGCCCTGGGAGATCAGCTCAGTCGTGCTCTGTGACCACCCAGAGGGGTGGGATAGGGAGGGTGGGAGGGAGATGCAAGAGGGAGAGGATATGGTGCTATATGTATACATATAGCTGATTCACTTTATTATACAACAGAAACTAACACAACATTGTAAAGCAATTATACTCCAATAAAAATGTTTTAAATTAATTAATTAAAATAAATAAAAGGCTTTAGTGAGCAAGAAGAGTTTAACATCTTCTATGTGGGATGAGGGGAAAACCTAGGGTCAATTGTCCAAAATTCCAGAGAGATGGCAGTCAGCTAAATATATGTTCTAACAATGAGAGCTATCTATCTATGGAATGAGTCTGCCTCTGAAAACAATGAATTCTCATCACTGGAATTATTAAGCATGGAATGGAATTTGAGGACTTCATAAAAGTGACTCATCCTAACAAACAAGTGAGCTATAGGCTTTACTGTACCTTCTAATGCCAAAACTCTACCCAACCCATGATTTCCTTAGGGAAAATATTTTCCAGTTGGATTCTACTGAGGGTTAGCCCCAGTTAAGTAAGTATATTTCATCCATAGATTAACTGTTTATTTTTATTTTGAGCTATTTTCAGAGAAGCCTTTGTTCTCTATTTTGAGCTATCCTCTGAGAGGACTTAGGTAAACACTTCGGCAGCAAAACATTTGTTTATTGTGTTGACAATGAATAATCACATTGCCATCTGCCCCATCTATCATTGCTGATCACGATAAACCGTTAATGCCGGGCATTTTCCTTGGCGCAGTGCAGCAGTCGTTATCTGAAGAGCTGTAGATTAATTGCAGTCTTGTCTAGTGAGGTTATTGTAATTGATGGTCATCATTTGCTTTGTTTTATAAAGCTGTGTGGATGTACGACACAGTCAGCAACTGTGTTTTTATAAAAATTATTCATGTCCTACACAAGAACTCCTGGATGCATTGTCGGGGATTGGTGATAAATGAGCATATTCAGAGATTCAAATGTCTCAAATTTTTTTTAAGATGGGAAAATTAACCGTTTTTAATAAGTAAGACATTTAGCTTGCTAATCGTGTCTGAATGGTTAGATTAATGTCCAATACAAAGTAGGGTATTAATGAAAAGAAAAAATATATTAACCAGGAAAAAGATAATATTTGAAAACAATCATGCCCATGGATTAAGTTGCAGTAGTGAGTCTAGATAAGAAGAATCTTTCTTATTTAGGGAAATTGGAAGTATTCATTTTGAAAACCTTCCTTAAGGTCTTCACTTCAAAGGGTTAAGGGGGTACACTGAGAATTGCACCAGCTACTTCATGGAATACCTGTGGCCAGATACTCCTGTTTATTTTATCCACTCTTCACATGGCTAGTGTGCTTCTGCTGTGTGCTGAGCTCAAAACCCAGCTCCTGCCAAGAGAAGCATACAGTCTATTGAGGCTTACATATGTATATAATACAACATAATATGGGTTATACTTGAGGATTGTTCTGGAAAGGGAACTATGAAATAACTCTCTCTGGATTGTATTAAGGAGAGGATGGATGAACAGCTGTGTGACCTGACACAGTTGCTGCTCCCTATGAAGGTTGGGTAGAAATACATCAACCTTTCAAGTCTCAGCCTCTTGAATCTTGATTCTGTTCAAACACATTTGAGGGAGGAAAAAGTCCATAGCTGTTGCTATGTAGATAAGATTTGTTTAATTAAAAGGGGAAATAAAAGTCCCATGTAGAATATATGTATTTTTAGCGGCT
Source organism: Physeter macrocephalus (assembly GCF_002837175.3). Lineage (NCBI taxonomy): Eukaryota > Metazoa > Chordata > Mammalia > Artiodactyla > Physeteridae > Physeter > Physeter macrocephalus. Next base: position 110,624,640 of record NC_041227.1, read on the forward strand.
CTGAATCAGAATAGAGAAAACAATTATCTCAGCACAAACAACTGAGGCTAAACAACAGAAACTGCAGGCTTGTCCTCTTCAAGGAATCAGTTATTTGCATCTCTGAGAGACCGGTTTCACCAAAGTAACACAAATTTGTAGGAATAAGCAACTAACACCAAATCATCCTGAAGTGTGCAAGGGTATAAAAGTGCTGAGGAACACATGACTGAGAACAGGGGCCCCATGAGGCACTGAATGGTTTTGGGGGGAGGTACTCCGGAAATCTAATTATCACCTTGCAGGAGGCTGGGACCTCCTGGTAGAGATGTTCCGTTGGTACAATTGGGGATTTGAGGGGGAATGAGAATTGGGATATTCAAAAATAACAGATACACAAGTAATACACATAGAAGAGCTACTTGAATGCCATGGGAAAGCTGTTCCCTCTACCCTGATTTCTAGATCCATCTTCCTCCCCTATATCCAGCACAGCCCACCTGGTTTTGCTTTCCAAGTCCCCTTCCCTCCTCCCAGCCAGTAAAGTGTTGCTGCCTCCTTTTGACTTCCAGAGAATCCTGTATATTCATCTACTACAGGAGTCCACAAACTAATCTGTAGGCCAAACTCAGCCAACGAGCTAAGGATGGTTTACATTTTTAAAGGATTGTGGGGTATTTTGTTTTTTGTTTCTTAAACTTTATTGCAGTATAATTGCTTTACAATGGTGTGTTAGTTTCTGCTTTATAACAAAGTGAATCAGTTATACATATACATATATCCCCATATCTCTTCCCTCTTGCGTCTCCCTCCCTCCCACCCTCCCTATCCCACCCCTCTAGGTGGTCACAAAGCAC
>NC_041227.1:110625615-110633868 GCF_002837175.3 Physeter macrocephalus
ATGTTGAGCATTCTTTCATGTGTTTGTTGGCAATCTGTATATCTTCTTGGAGAAATGTCTATTTAGGTCTTTTGCCCATTTATGGATTGGGTTGTTTGTTTTTTTGTTATTGAGCTGCATGAGTTGCTTGTAAATTTTGGAGATTAATCACTTGTCAGTTGCTTCATTTGCAACTGATTTTCTCTCATTCTGAGGGTTGTCTTTTGGTCATGTTCATGCTATCCTTTGCTGTGCAAAAGCTTTTAAGTTTCATTAGGTCCCATTTGTTTATTTTTGTTTTTATTTCCATTTCTCTAGGGGGTGGGTCAAAAAGGATCTTGCTGTGATTTATGTCATAGAATATTCTGCCTCTGTTTTCCTCTAAGAGTTTGATAGTGTCTGACCTTACATTTAGGTCTTTAACACATTTTGAGTTTATTTTTGTGTATGGTGTTAGGGAGTGTTCTAATTTCATACTTTTATGTAGTTTGTAGTATAGTCTGAAGTCAGGGACCCTGATTCCTCCAGCTCCATTTTTCATTCTCAAGACTGCTTTGTCTATTCGGGGTCTTTTATGTTTCCATACAAATTGTGTAATTTTTTGTTCTAGTTCTGTAAAAAATGCCAGTGGTAGTTTGATAGGGATTGCATTGAATCTGTAGATTGCTTTGGGTAGTAGAGTCATTTTCACAATGTTGATTCTTCCAATCCACGAACATGGTATATCTCTCCATCTATTTGTGTCACCTTTAATTGCTTTCATCGGTGTCATAATTTTCTGCATACAAGTCTTTTGTCTCCTTATGTAGGTTTATTCCTCTATATTTTATTCTTTTTGTTGCAATGGTAAATGGAAGTGTTTTCTTAATTTCACACTCAGATTTTTCATCATTAGTGTATAAGAATGCCAGAGATTTCTGTTCATTAATTTTGTATCCTGCTACTTTGCCAAATTTATTGATTAGCTCTAGTAGTTTTCTGGTAGTGTCTTTAGGATTCTCTATGTATAGTATCATGTCATCTGCAAACAGTGACAGCTTTACTTCTTCTTTTCCGATTTGGATTCTAAAGGATTGTTTTTTAAAGAGAAGAATATGCAACAGAGACCATATGTGGCTTGCAAAAGCCAAAATATTTACTAACTGGTCTTTTAGAGAAAAATTTTGCTGGCCCCAATAGATTAAATTAACCATCGCTATAGATTTTATAACTGTTTACTCTCCCTTCTGGAACCACATTTCTTGTTGATAGGAATTTTTATCTTGATCATTACTGTATTCCCAATACCTTGTACATTGGCACATGACAACAGAGTCAATAAATGGTTGCTGAACTAAGGAATAAATAATTTTGATAATCCCCTCAAGGATAGACACTTTTTGCTATTCATCTTTGTACATCATGCACCTAGCACAGTGCCTAACATACAGTAGGTGCTTCTTAATTGATCTTTGTGGAATTAATCATTCAATCACTGAATAAATAACTTAATCTACTATTGGTGTTTTAGGAATTGGAACTTTATAGACTTTTTTCCCTGGAATTTTGAGTGTGTTGCATTCATTGACTACATAGGGATTATTATATATAGCCTCATTTAAATTGAAGTGTTTTAATAAAGGCTGTCCAAAGCATCAAATTCCATTAGAAACGGGAAGAAAGGAAGATTGATTTAGTTCACAGTAACCACTAAGAGAAGTTCTGGACTTTCTCTGAGAAAGAGATACGCTTTGAGATGAGGTACTAACCTAGCCCTATTCTAAATGTGGTAAAGAACAGAAAGGGATTAAACAATTAACTGTCATCTTGGAGGAATTTTATATCCATTGGAGGGACAAGGCACAGACTCGAATCAATTACTGTGCAGTACAATCCAGAACTTATTCAGTCACACCCATAGATGGCTACAGAATTTCACTGCTAATACCCAGTCACTGTTTACCTGCTTTGCGATTTACTTTCATTCATTCATTTAGTTAACAAATATTAATTGAGAGCCTACCATGTGCTACAGTGAATTAAATTGGTAAAAATCCTGCCTGTAAGGTAATTAAGTCTAGTGGGGGTAGACAAATAATAAATAATAAACATAATAAATGAGTAAATTTCTATGGTAAGTTAGAATATGATAAATATTATGGGAAAAGAAATAAATCAGAGTAAGGGGGATCAGAGGATGAGGAGTGGAGGTAGTGAGTTACAAGTGTAAATATGGTGGTCAGTGTAGACCTTGTTGAGAGCATGACATTTGTGAAGATGACATGGGGATGTCTAGGGAAAGGACATTCTAGGCAGAGGCAACGACCAATTCCATAGCTTTGAAGTGGGAGAAAGCTTGAGTGTTCTAGGAAGACCAGGAGCTCATGTGTAAGTGATCAAGTGTGAGAGGTCAGAGAGAGAAGAGTATGGCTGGGAGCTGCTGCAGATCATTACCTCTTTGCATGGATTTTGTATGGACTTTGGCTTTTACTTTGAATGAATTCCAAAACACATTGACATAAATTCTCTGATTTAATCACTAAACACTAGCTCAGTGAGGTTACCCTTAATATTATCCCCTTTGTACCTCGGGAAACTAAGGCCCAAGACCATCCTGACAATAAGTGATTGAGGCTGGATTTAATTCAGGTCTTCTGATACATAACATTGCTTACCATAGGCTAAGATTTATTGATAAACCCCACAATAATCATTGTTCACCTACTCTGGGCCCTAGTCCAGTGGGGAAATTCGAAGACCTGTAGGCTGCAGGGCCTGCCTTTAAGGAGTCTTCAATCTAGTGGAAGATCCCATCTTCCCAAACAGACTGTTAACTCCCTTCAGCCACAGAGTAGGTTGTGCTTTTTAATATCGCATACATGTGATAGGCACTTGGTAGATTGAATGAGTAAATGAATATCATTTAAAAGACTGTAGCTTTCAGAGAGTCTAAATTATGCCCAGTATATCATAAAATAAATTATGTTGTCATAATGACAAACCTAATAAAGTCAATGGCATTATTAACAGAAGTTCTAAGTGTTAATGTCAAATTATTTACAAATATAAGGTAAGTGAATTTTCAGTGTACCTGGGAGGAGTAATGGAACAATTGATAACTGGTGTGCTAGAAAAATTCATTTAGATTCTTCACTTCAGCTCTGAAATTACTCCCAGGATCAGATCAGGGAACTTGTCTTTGCCAATGCTAGAAGCCAAACCTCTGGATTCCAGGAACCAGTCCCACCCAGAGTGAACGAACTGACCTTTAAGAAGTAAAGCAAACAGAGGTCAGAAGCCTAGTGGTAGAGCAGATTATGATGATACCAGCAAGCAGATGATGACTCTGATCTAAGGATAGGCACTTTTCCCTTTGGACATTTTTATAAATACTTCTGGGAAAGGACAGCCCAGTCCAGTCAGCAGCTTCCTGGATTGCCATTTTAGATGAACACTTTGGGGCTGCTTAAGAGAGAAGTCATTGCATTTGAAGACAAATTGTTGAGATTAACTCATTATCCCATTGATTTCATCCCAACCTGTATCATAATTCTGATCTGGTCCTGCTAGGGTGGCATTATGACAACCACCATCTTCCTTTACTTGATTTTTATCTCCCCCTTTGGTGTCCATCTAAAGTAGGGAAGGAGGTGTTATATTACAAAGACAATATTAAAGACAGTCATTAACTGGGACTTGATCAGGGTTCAGTAGAACCTAACTGTCATCATAGAGATCATCACTGTTACGACTCTACAAGTGTTGAAAGGGACCTTCTTTTATTTAGTAACCAGTGACACTGCAGTTAGAGGATGGGTACTGCTTCTAAGACTTCTGTGAACCAGCAACTGGTGAACAGTTAAGCTGGTATCGTTGAAATGATTAGCGGTACATTTTTTATCCATTTCCAAAGCTACAGGAATAAAGTCAATTGGAAAAGAAAATGTAAAGTAAAAAATGACTTGTTCACTTCCAAATTGACCACATCAATGTTCATTAAAATTTCTAGAGTTTCCGGGACTTCCCTGGTGGTCCAGTGGTAAAGAATCCAATTTACAATGCAGGGGATGTGGGTTCGATGCCTGGTCAGGGAACTAAGATCCCACATGCCTCCAGGCAAATAAGCTTGCTCACCGCAACTACTGGCTCTCGGTCCTCAACTAGAGAGCCTGAGTGTTACAAACTGCAGAGCCTACATGCTCTGAAACCCATGTGACACAACTACAGAGACCACGTACCCTGGAACCTGAAGGCCACAACTAGAGAGAAACCCACACACCGCAACAAGGAGCCAGCGCCGCATTGAAAGATCCTGCATGCCTCAGTGAAGATCCCATGTGCTGCAACTAAGACCAGACGCAGCCAAAAATAAATATAATAAAGAAATAAATAATAAAATAAGATCTTTAAAAAGAACTTAATTAAAAAAAAATTTGTAGAATTTCCCCCAAAGATCACATCTCCACTTCAAGATACAGATCTGCTATTAGAAAGAAGTCTGCACAAAGCTTCCATCTAAAGTATCAGTGTTAGAGGCCCCACTGAGGTCATTTCTTCCCACCCACTTACATACAAAGGGAAAATTAGAGCCAGGAAGGGCAAGAGACCTTCCCGGAGTCACCAAGATTCAGTGGCAGAATTAGGACCAGAACCCAAGTTTCCTGACTCTTACTTTGGGATTTAAAATTTTCTAAATAAAAATTGTAATTATATCAAATCCCAACACTCAAAAGACCATTTTAGGTCATCTGGTTTTTGTTGCCCAGTAGAGCAGGTGTAGTCTGATATTCAGGTTTCCTGCCTTAGTGAGCAGAACCCCATCACAAGGGCATTTATACAATCAGCCTCAAAAGGGCAAAGACATTGACAGATTATTTCACAAACATGAGCAATCTTGAGTGTCCAACAAAAACACCACTGATGTGAGAACCTTTATAGTGCCTAATTCCAAGAAGTATGGAAATTAAAGTTTGGAAGACCAAAATAGAAAGTGAAATGCCTTAAAGATCCTTCATTTGGTCTCAATAGGAAAATGCAATCATACTATTGCATTAAGAATCCAAGGATATAAGCCATACTTTTCTACAGTTTGAATCCATCCTCTCACAAACTCTTCCCAATAACCATCCAGAACAGCTCAGCAATATTAAATATAAGTAATCTAGATAACAATATTGCAAAATTAAATCATTAGATGTCTAGCCGCTCCATGGATATGCTGCTATGCAATTCAAAATAAAGCCATTTAAAACCACCAGCTTCATTTGTGCTGACATATCGATAAACTTTTGCTGAAACAAAGCTAATCATTTCAATGGTGCCAACTTAATTGCTCACCAGTTAATGGATAATAAACAGACCTGAGGATTAAAATATGAACTAATTACAGTACTCAATTCCACTTACTTGATTTCATGTTCCATTAATTCTTTGCATCATTTCTTGTGGAAATCTTAGATTTATGGTCACCTCAAATGAATTATGTCACTTAGTTGCCTGTGGCATGCTCATGCTCAGAATTGGTTGGAAAGGGCAGAATTCTGGCCAGTTAACATTTAGCCAAAGCAGCCTAGGATATAGTAACTGAAGGTAATTATCCATTCCCAAATACCAGCCAGAGTCAGCCTCTATAAATCTATCCCCATATCAGCAGTAAAAGGGCAAGACTAGGATTGCTCTCATGATAATTCATTGGATCAGCTTGTTAGAAGCAGTCTCCAAGAGTAGTCATTGCCTTGGCCTGGAAGAGGGCTGCAGGGAAGCAGAGACAAACACATCATGGGAAAGGACATTGGCCTAGGAGACGGACACTAGGGCCAACAGACAGAGGGCAACATTTTGACTTAGCAGGTCTGACTTCAAGACCCTGTTCTGTCAATTACTAGCTGTGTGATCTCAGTAAGGGCAGAAATAGGCAAGTCACTTAGCCTTCCTTAACCTTTTAAGCTGTGATATAGGGTAATAATGCCAGTTCTATACACACTATAGGGTGATGTGCAGTGCAAAAAAAAAATAGGCACTTCTGAGGTAGTGCTTTTATAGTATAAAACTGACTTGTACAGCAGTTGTGCTGTACAAGTGCTGTACAAGTCAGTTATTAGCCAGCTTAACCTTTAGAGCTCCTCTAGTCCAAAATCCTTGCAGATAAAACATAAAGATACAATATACTAATGTTATTACTACCATCAGCTTTCATTTACTGAGAATGTACTATGATCCAGGCATTGTGTTCAGTGCCTTATTGCACCCAATCCTCACAAGTTTCTTGTGAGGTAGCACTCATTAGCACCATTTTACAAAGAGGAAAGGAAAGTTGGAAAGGTCAAAGAACCTGCCTTCAGTCACTTGGTTGATATGGGGAAGAGGTAGGATTTGAACCCAGGTCTCTTACTCTAGCTATGCACTGAATGATCTTAGACAAGTCAGGTCACTTCTCTAGTTATGCCCCTAAGTAGCTTCTTGATCATGCTGTTCTCTTTCATCATAAGTGCCCTCTCTGTTACCTGAAATGATCTTTTATCCCCTCCCAGTTCTGCATCAGCCTTAAGAATACCCTGAACTTTTTTTGACTGTAAAGTGAGACAGGAGCCTATTTCTCCAAGTGACAAAATTGCTATGTAAAATATGACACAGCATCATGTCGTGGCCTGCTGAGAACTGTAGCTTTATTCACCTTCCCCTCTCAGATGAACAGCAACCAAGAAGTTTCACACAGATGCACAGTTACATTTTTTCTCTCACTTCTTTGAAATATGATAAGCAAGAGATTGTATATCTGTGGATTTGTTTGTATATAAACACATCTCTTTCCTTCTGCAAAACATGAGGAACCATAGTTCTTAGTCTCAGAGGTAGCTTGTGTGAATACATTTTCATGCTTTGGATCTATTTGCTGAACTAGGAATTTCTGGATTCAGCCTTAAAAATGAATCCTACAGGACCTATTGACAAAATGACCTTAGTCAGGAGGTTTTAAATCACTTTGCCAGGCACTTCACTGGTGGGGCAGTTGTTAAGAATCTGCCTGCCATTCACAGGCGAATTCTATCAAACATTTAGAGAAGGGCTAACACCTATCCTTCTCAAACTCTTCCAAAACATAGGAGAGGGAGGAACTCCGAAACTCATTCTACGAGGCCACTAAGACCCTGATACCAAAACCAGACAAAGATGTCACAAAGAAAGAAAACTACAGGCCAATATCACTGATGAACATAGATGCAAAAATCCTCAACAAAATACTAGCAAACAGAATCCAACAGTACATTAAAAGGATCATACACCACGATCAAGTGGGGTTTATACCAGGAATGAAAGGATTCTTCAATATACGAAAATCAATCGATGGGATACACCACATTAACAAACTGAAGGAGAAAAACCATATGATCATCTCAATAGATGCAGAGAAAGCTTTTGACAAAATTCAACACCCATTTATGATAAAAACCCTCCAGAAAGTAGGCATAGAGAGAGAAGAAAAAAAATAGAGACTCCAAATCCGAAAAGAAGAAGTAAAGCTGTCACTGTTTGTAGATGACATGATACTATACATAGAGAATCCTAAACATGCTACCAGAAAACTACTAGAACTAATCAATGAATTTGGTAAAGTAGCAGGATACAAAATTAATGCACAGAAATCTCTTGCATTCCTATATGCTAATAATGAAAAAATCTGAAAGAGAAATTAAGAAAACACTCCCATTAACCAATGCAACAAAAAGAATAAAATATTTAGGAATAAACCTACCTAAAGAGACAAAAGACCTGTATGCAGAAAATTATAAGACACTGATGAAAGAAATTAAAGATGATAAAAATAGATGGAGAGATATACCATGTTCTTGGATTGGAAAAATCAACATTGTGAAAAAGACTCTACTACCAAAAGCAATCTACATATTCAATGCAATCTGTATCAAACTACCAATGGCATTTTTCACAGAACTAGAACAAAAAATTTCACAATTTGTATAAAAACACAAAAGACCCCGAACAGCCAAAGCAATCTTGAGAACGAAAAACAGACCTGGAGGAATCAGGCTCCCTGACTTCAGACTATACTGCAAAGCTACAGTAATCAAGACAGTATGGTACTGGCACAAAAACAGAAATATAGATCAATGGAACAGGATAGAAAGCCCCGAGATAAACCCATGCACATATGGTCACCTTATCTTTGATCAAGGAGACAAGAATGTACAGTGGAGAAAAGATAGCCTCTTCAATAAGTGGTGCTGGGAAAACTGGACAGGTACATGTAAAAGTATGAAATTAGAACACTCCCTAACA
>NC_041227.1:110634528-110639101 GCF_002837175.3 Physeter macrocephalus
CTCACACTGCTCAGAATGGCCATCATCAAAAAATCTACAAACAATAAATGGTGGAGAGTGTGTGGAGAAAAGGGAACCCTCTTGCATTGTTGGTCGGAATGCAAATTGATACAGTCACGATGGAGAACAGTATGGTGGTTCCTTAAAAAACTAAAAATAAAACTACCATACCACCCAGCAATCCCACTACTGGGCATATACCCTGAGACAACCATAATTCAAAAAGAGTCATGTACCAATATGTTCATTGCAGCTCTATTTACAATAGCCAGGGCATGGAAGCAACCTAAGTGTCCATCAAGAGATGAGTGGATAAAGAAGATATGGCAAATATATACAGTGGAATATTACTCAGCCATAAAAAGAAACGAAATTGAGTTATTTGTAGTGAGATGGATGGACCTAGAATCTGTCATACAAAGTGAAGGAAGTCAGAAAGAGAAAACAAATACCATATGCTAACACATATATATGGAATCTAAAAAAAAAAAAGTCATGAAGAACCTAGGTGCAAGACGGGAATAAAGATGCAGACCTACTAGAGAATGGACTTGAGGATAAGGGGAGGAGGCACGGTTGTATAACTGATTCACTTTGTTATAAAGGAGAAACTAACACACCATTGTAAAGCAATTATACTCCAATAAAGATGTTTTAAAAAAAGAAAAAAGAATCCGCCTGCCAACGCAGGGGACACGGGTTCATATACTGGTCTGGGAGGATCCCACATGCAGCAAAGCAACTAAGGCCATGAACCACAACTACTGATCCTGCACCCTAGACCCCGTGAGCCACAACTACTGAGCTCGAGTGCTACAACTACTGAAGCCTGCAGACCTAGAGCCCATGCTCCACAACAAGAGAAGCCACTGCAATGAGAAGCCTGCGCACTGCAACGAAGAATAGCCCCCACTCGCTGCAAATAGAGAAAGCCCTCACACAGCAATGAAGACCCAATGCAGCCAAAAATAAATAAAATAAAATAAATAAATTTATTTTTAAAAAACCCAACACTTTGCCAGCCAGAAGAAGGGAGAAGCCCAGGGATCAGATTCCTGCATCAGGACTCAGTGTCCCTATACCAGTTTTTTCAAAGCCAATAGCTCTCTGCTTCAGGAAAGACTCACTGTGGTGGACCCACATGGCCACCCCAGAACAGCTACTGTTTCCATAAGGTCCTCTGTGGAGGATACATTTCCTTCCTGTTGCATCTGCCTCTCTAGGGCTGATGGGTTTCCCTGCCCCAGGTAGGAGACGTGACCTACTTATGTGAGCAGTAGTTAATTGCAGAGGTTAAGATTGCTGCCATTGTTCATTCCGGTGTTTGAATCCTGGCTGTCACTTATCAGCTGTGACCTTGGAAAAGTTATTCAACCTCCTTGTGTCTCACTTTCCTTGTTAATGAGACTAAAAGCAATGCTAATGCTATAGAGTTGTTTCCCATCCTCCATCCATATCTAACAAAAATCCAGAGTGGCATCTGTGTGGGAGGTAAAATTCCTAAAAATTCCATCAGCGATTGTGAGTTGGTTCCAAATCCCTTACTCTAAGAAGATGGGTCTGAGGTCCTTTCTGATTGCCAATTTCTTGTCAGTGTTAATATTCTCTGGAATATTAACATATACTGGAGTGTTATAACTCCCTATATCTTTGCAAAGGGCACCATCCCCTAGATAGTGTGTTTGTCCTAGGCAGATTTTCACCTTTTTCTAATACTCACAAAGGCCCTCTACAGACCCATCAAGCCACTACTAACACCAGCTTAGAATTGTGGGGAAAACTCATCAGATTGAACACATACAAGGGAGTACACTCCCCCATCCTGGCCTCCTAGAAGCACCTTTCCCATTCCCAGATAATAACTCATTCTTGCAAAGGGTACGAACAGGTGGCACATTTTCTCATTCCCTGGGAGTTTCAGGCAAAGTTTTGAGGTGTCTAGAAGGATGATCACATGCTCTGGTTTGTCAGGGACAGTCCAGGCTGACACCAGCTCGTCCTCCAACAGCACCTACTTTTACTCTCAAAAGTGCTCCAGTTTGCACAGTGAATCAGTCATATGGTCAGCCTCTGTCTAGATGACCTTAGTTAGGCAAGCAACTAACCTCTCTGAATCTCCTTTCCCTCATCCAGAAAATGAAAGTATTAGATTTGCTCTATCAGGGCCCTTCTAACACCAAGAGGTCACTGGAAGTAAAATCTTACTGCATAATTTTATCATCACATATAAACATTGATTGAAGGGGTCATTGTGCTGTCTGGAGAGTCAGAAACATTGCTCTGTAATAAAAAAACTTTATTTTATATTTGAGAGGTTCTCCCAAAGATTAAGTACACACTTTAAAAATAGCCATCATCATACCTCCTTTAAGGTAAGAGCTTGGGAAATTAAGTCATTTGATGTAACACCAAGAATTAAAGCTCAGATTGTTCTGCTCACTTGGGTATGTCAACTTTACTTGCTATGATGCTTGAAATATTGAACTTCCGACTCCCTCTTGCAAGAACACCAGAATCACAAATAACTGCTGAACAATCATCTACAGGAAGACACTGGAACTCACCAAAAAAGATACCCCACATCCAAAGACAAAGGAGAAGCCACAATGAGACAGTAGGAGGGGTGCAATCACGATAAAATCAAATCCCATAACTGCTGGGTAGGTGACTCACAAACTGGAGAACACTTATACCACAGAAGTCCACCACCTGGAGTGAAGGTTCTGAGACCCACGTCAGGCTTCCCAACCTGGGAGTCCGGCAACGGGAGGAGAAATTCCTAGAGAATCAGATTTTGAAGGCTAGCGGGATTTGATTACAGGACTCTGACGGACTGGGGGAAACAGAGACTCCACTCTTGGAGGGCACACACAAAGTAGTGTATGCATTGGAACCCAGGGGAAGGAGCAGTGACCCCATAGGAGACTGAACCAGACCTACCTGCTACTGTTGGAGGGTCTCCTGCAGAGACGGTGGTTGGCTGTGCCTCACCGTGAGGACAAGGACACCGGCTGCAGAAGTTCTGGGAAGTACTCCTTGGAGTGAACCCTCCCAGAGTCAGCCATTAGCACCAACAAAGAGCCCGGGTAAGCTCCAGTGTTGGGTAGCCTCAGGCCAAACAACCAACAGGGAGAGAACACAGCCCTACCCATCAGCAGTCAAGTGGATTAAAGTTTTACAGAGCTCTGCTCACCAGAGCAACAGCCAGCTCTACCAACCACTGGTCACTCCCATCAGGAAAGTAGTACAAGCCTCTTACATAGCCTCATCCACCAGAGGGCAGACAGCAGAAGCAAGGAGAACTACAATCCTGCAGCCTGTGGAACAAAAACCACATTCACAGAAAGATAGACAAGATGAAAAGGCAGAAGGCTATGTACCAGATGAAGGAACAAGATAAAACCCCAGAAAAACAACTAAATGAAGTGGAGATAGGCAACCTTCCAGAAAAATAATTCAGAATAATGAGAGTGAAGATGATCCAGGACCTCGGAAAAAGAATGGCAGCAAAGATTGAGAAGATGCAAGAAATGTTTAACAGAGACCTAGAAGATTAAAGAAGAAACAAACAGAGATGAACAATACAAAAACTGAAATGAAAAATACACTAGAAGGAATGAATTGCAGAATAACTGAGGCAAAAGAACAGATAAGTGACCTGGAAGACAGAATGGTGGAATTCACGGCTGTGGAAGAGAATAAAGAAAAAAGAATGAAAAGAAATGAAGACAGTCTAAGAGACCTCTGGGACAACATTAAACACAACAACATTCCCATTATAGGGGTACCAGAAGGAGAAGAGAGAGAGAAAGGATCCGAGAAAATATTTGAAGAGATTATAGTTGAAAACTTCCCTAACATAGGAAAGGAAATAGCCACCCAAGTCCAGGAAGCACAGAGAGTCCCATACAGGATAATCCCAAGGAGAAACATGATGAGACACATAATAATCAAATTGGCAAAAATTAAAGACAAAGATAAATTATTGAAAGCAACAAGGGAAAAATGACAAATAACATACAAGGGAACTCCCATAAGGTTAACAGCTGATTTCTCAGCAGAAACTCTACAAGCCAGAAGGGAGCAGCATGATGTACTTAAAGTGATTAAAGGGAAAAACCTACAACAAAGATTACTCTACCCATCAAGGATCTCATTCAGATTCCATGGAAAAATCAAAAGCTTTACAAATAAGCAGTAGCTAAGAGAATTCAACACCACCAAACCATCTCTACACCAAATGCTAAGTGGGAACTTCTCTAAGTAGGAGACACAAGAGAAGAAAAGGACCTACAAAAACAAACCCAAAACAATTAAGAAAATGGTAATAGGAACATACATATCGATAATTACCTTAAAGGTGAGTGGATTAAATACTCCAACCAAAAGACACAGGCTTGCTAAATGGATACAAAAACAAAACCCATCTATATGCTATCTACAAGAGAACCACTTCAGACCTAGGGTCACATACAGACTGAAAGTGAGGGGATGGAAAAAGATATTCCATGCAAATGAAAATCAAAAGAAAGCTGGAGTAGCAATACTCATATCAGATAAAATAGACTTTAAA
>NC_041227.1:110639157-110640432 GCF_002837175.3 Physeter macrocephalus
AGATTTAATTGATATTTATAGGACATTCCATCCAAAAGCAGCAGATTACACTTTCTTCTCAAGTGTACACAGAACATTATCCAGGATAGATCACATCTTGGGTCACAAATCAAGCCTCAGTAAATTTAAGAAAATTGAAATCATATCAAACACCTTTTCTGACCACAACACTATGAGATTAGAAATGAATTACAGGAAAAAAAAGTAAAAAACACAAACACATGGAGGCTAAACAATATGTTAATGTTACAACAGACAAGGAAGGACACTACATAATGATCAAGGGATCAATCCAAGAAGAAGATATAACAATTATGACTATATAGACACCCAACATAGGAGCACCTCAATACATAAGGCAACTGCTAACAGCTATAAAAGAGGAAATCGACAGTAGCACAATAATATTGGGGGACTTTAACACCTCATTTACACCAATGGGCAGATCATCCAAAACGAAAATAACTGAGACACAGAAGCTTTAAATGACACAATAGACCAGATAGAGTTTATTGATATTAACAGGACATTCCATCCAAAAACAGCAAGTTGCACTTTCTTCTTAAGTGAGCACGGAACGTTCTCCAGGATAGATCACATCTTGGGTCACAAATCAAGCCTCAGTAAATTTAAGAAAATTGAAATCATATCAAACACCTTTTCTGACCACAACACTATGAGATTAGAAATGAATTACAGGAAAAAAAAGTAAAAAACCCAAACACATGGAGGCTAAACAATATGTTACTAAATAACCAAGCGATCACTGAAGAAATCAAAGAGGAAATAAAAAAATACTTAGAGACAGATGACAATGAAAACACGATGATCCAAAACCTATGGGATTCAGCAAAAGCAGTTCTAAGAGAGAAGTTTATAGCTATACAACTCTAACTCAAGAAACAAGAAACATTTCAAATAAAAAATCTAACCTTACACCTAAAGGAACTAGAGAAAGAAGAACAAACAAAACTCAAAATTAGCAGAAGGAAAGAAGTCATAAAGATCAGAGCAGAAATAAGTGAAATAGAAACAAAGAAAACAAGAGCAAAGATCAATAAAACTAAAAGCTGGTTCTTTGAGAAGATGAACGAAATTGATAAACCATCAGCCAGACTCATCAAGAAAAAGAGGGAGAGGACTCAAATCAATAAAATTAGAAATGAAAAAGGAGAAAATACAACAGACACTGCAGAAATACAAAGCATCCTAAGAGACTACTACAAGCAACTCTATGCCAATAAAATGGACAACATGGAAGAAATGGACAAATTC
>NC_041227.1:110640588-110641071 GCF_002837175.3 Physeter macrocephalus
TGAAGAAGAAAAACCATATGATCATCTCAATAGATGCAGAAAAATCGTTTGACAAAATTCAACACCCATTTATGATAAAACCTCTCCAGAAAGTGGGCAGAGAGGGAACCTACCTCAACATAATAAAGGCCATATACGACAAACCCACAGCCAACATCATCCCCAGTGGTGAAAAACTGAAAGCATTTCCTCTAAGATCAGGAACAAGACAAGGCTATCCACTCTCACCACTATTATTCAACATAGTTTTGGAAGTCCTAGCCACAGCAATCAGAGAAGAAAAAGAAATAAAAGGAATACAAATTGGAAAAGAAGAAGTAAAACTGTCATTGTTAGCAGATGACATGGTACTATACATAGAGAATCCAAAAGAGGCCACCAGAAAACTACTAGAGCTAACCAATGAATTTGGTAAAGTTGCAGGATACAAAATTAATGCACAGAAATCTCTTGCATTCCTATATACTAATGATGAAAAATCTG
>NC_041227.1:110641104-110705151 GCF_002837175.3 Physeter macrocephalus
TGATGAAAGAAATTAAAGAGGATACCAACAGATGGAGAGATATACCATGTTCTTGGATTGGAAGAATCAATATTGTGAAAATGACTATACTACCCAAAGCAAGCTACAGATTCAGTGCAATCCCTATCAAATTACCAATGGCATTTTTTACAGAACTGAACAAAAAATCTTAAAATTTGTATGGAGACACAAAAGACTCCAAATAGCCAATGCAGTCTTGAAGGAAGAAAGCAGAGCTGGATAGATCAGACTCCCTGACTTCAGACTATACTACAAAGCTACAGAAATCATGACAATATGGTACTAGCACAAAAACAGAAATATAGATCTATGGCACAAGATAGAAAGCCTAGGGATAAACCCATGCACCTATCGTCAGCTAATCTATGACAAAGGAGGCAAGGATATACAATGGAGAAAAGACAGTCTCTTCAGTAAGTGGTGCTGGGAAATCTGGACAGCTACATGTAAAAGAATGAAATTAGAACACCCCCTAACACCATACACAAAAATAAACTCAAAATGGATTAGAGACCTGAATGTAAGACACGACACTATAAAACTCTTAGAGGAAAACATAGGAAGAACACTCTTTGACATAAATCACAGCAGAGGTATCACCTTACACCAGTTAGAATGGGCATCATCAGAAAATCTACAAACAACAAATGCTGGAGAAGGTGTGGAGAAAAGGGAACCCTCTTGCACTGTTGGTGGGAACGTAAATTGATACAGCCACTATGGAGAACAGTATGGGGTTCCTTAAAAAACTAAAAATAAAACTACCATATGACTCAGCGATCCCACTACTGGGCATATACCCAGAGAAAACCATAATTCAAAAAGACACATGCACCCCAATATTCATTGCAGCACTATTTACAGTAGCCAGGTCATGGAAGCAACCTAAATGCCCATCAACAGACGAATGGATAAAGATGATGTGGTACATATATACAGTGGAATATTATTCAGCTATAAAGAATGAAATTGAGTCATGTTGAGACGTGGATGGATGTAGAGACTGTCATACAGAGTGAAGTACGTCAGAAAGAGAAAAACAAATATCGTGTATTAACGCATATATGTGGAAACTAGAAAAATGGTACAGATGAACCGGTTTGCAGAGCAGAAATTGAGACACAAATGTAGTAAACAAACGTATGGACACCAAGGGGTGAAAGTGGCGGGTTTGTGTGTTGGTGGTGGGGTGAATTGGGTGATTGGGACTGACATGTATACACTGATGTGTATAAAATTGATGACTAATTAGAACCTGCAGTATGATAAAATAAATAAAATAAAATTCAAAAATTTTTAAAAAAGTCCTACTGTATAGCACAGGGAACTATATTCAATATCCTGTGATAAATCATAATGGAAGAGAATATGAAACAGAATGTGCATATATGTATAATGGAATCACTTTGCTCTACAGAAGAAACATTGGAAACAACATTGTAAACCAACTATACTTCAATAAAATAAAAAAAATTGAACTTCTTACTCATGCCCCTGCCATCACAAGGCTACCAGCACACACACACACACACACACACACACACACACACACGCAGTCACACATCATTCATTCAACTGCTTCCCAGCTTAATTACTCCTGAGGTTAATAAGGTATTTTACTAGAAACTAGTGGTTCCCCTTGAACCATTTGTTTTGTGTATTTTAATTACAATTTAAGTGATTTCTCTACATTGAGCACTCCTGAGAAGAAGCCCCAGGAATTGTCATCATCCTCCACTTAGGCTTTGTTTGAATTCTGGTCTTTAGAGAGCCAGAACAGCAAGAAGATTCTGTCACCCTAAACTCCTCGGTAAGTCCCTGTTAGTGTCAGCATTTAGCCTCCTTTGCCATCAAACAAAAGGGAGAGTGTTTCTGCTCCAAAAATTAGTTGCAGGCTTTGCTTTTAAAACCTCAGGGGCATCCAAATACTCCATTCCACCAAGCTGTAGAGCTGCTTCTGCAGTATTCATTTAGCTTGATTTACATTTTTTAAATTTTCTTAAGGCTGTCTTTACTAGCCGGAGGGTAATTTTTTCCCTGTAATTAAAGGATAAGTTAATTCCAAAGCACATAGAACAAAACAAGTCCCTTTCATACCCTGCCTAGCTTGTCACTCTCTCCTGCTGTTCTCTCTCTTCCAAGTGCTTGTCAGTTTTCACTGCACCTGCCTCCAGCTGGAAATGAGGTGAAGCGACACCAAGTCCTTCTAGTGGAATCGACTATGCCCTGGTTTCAATTCATTTAATTTCCTGGAGCATAAGACAATCTGGGGGAGGATCAGGTAGTGTTATCTCTATCTCTTAGATAAAAAAGCTGTATTCAGTAAGTACAATTCGACAAAGATTTGTGGAGTTGAGCCAAGAACTGTGCTAGCCTAAGGCTGCACAGATGAACAAACCTGGCCACGGTCCACATAGAGTTGAAATTCCGAAGGTCATCTTAGGTATGGTGCTTTGGTGTACAAATAACAGAAACTCACTCAAGTTAGGTTAAGATCTGAGGGGAATTTACTGGAAGGCTTCTAGGATATGTCATAGGACCCAAGGGTCACTGACCCAGTGAAGAGACTGGAATCCAGGACTGAAACAAGGCCATGACCCAGGAACTATACCTACTCCATTTCTTATCTTTGCATGGCTGCTTTATTCTTTTTTTTTTTTTTTTTTTTTTGCGGTACGCGGGCCTCTCACTGTTGTGGACACTCCCGTCGCGGGGCACAGGCTCCGGACGCGCAGGCGCAGCGGCCATGGCTCACGGGCCCAGCCGCTCCGCGGCATGTGGGATCCTCCCAGACCGGGGCGCGAACCCGGTTCCCCTGCATCGGCAGGCGGACGCGCAACCACTGCGCCACCAGGGAATCCCGACTGCTTTATTCTTATTCTCTCCATAAGCTGCCCTTTTTCTGATTCGCTGTGCACATGGAGGTCGTAACTGGCCCCCCTTAAGCTCCCAAGTTTATGTCCCATTGGATCAAGACCTCCCTGGACTGGATGGATGGCTGGCTCTTTATCCCAATTTCAAATTCTCTGAAGAAGAGATTTGATTTTCCCAACTTAGACCTGAAGTTCTCTCTGACCCAATCAGCTATGTGTATGGGAGTGAGGTTATGTAGATAAACAGGTCTTGGGAGACCTGCCCCTGTGGCAGGGAGAGCAATTATATGGAGAAGGCAGGCATTGTATGCTACGTAGACATCCCCCAAAATGTCTACTGTTGTGGGAAATATAAACAGTTCTTTTGTGTTCAGCCCAAGAAAATCTACAGGCTAAAGTGCTGTTGACACGCTTGACTCAAATCTGAGGGTTGGACAAAGCTTTCTGACATGAGCAGGATCTTGAAGGAATAGTATGAGTGTGGCAGAAATAGGATGCAAGCGTCCCAGACAAATAGGAATATTACTTATAAATAGAAAGAATAACTGTAGTCAATCCATAATGTACACTCAAAGAATTTTGCATGTTGTGATTTAGAGTCACAACAACCTTATTCATCAGAGAGACCTCAGGAGCACATCACAACCATGTCACTCTCCTGTCTGGCTGCTAACGTGGCTCTTCCTCTCCTTCCTTTCTGCCAACGCACAAACCACAGGGTGGACTCAAATAAGTTGCCTAGGGGTTAGTGTCAAGCAAACATGTTGGAATTCCAGCCCTGCCTCCTAATTGTGTGCCCTTTAACAAGTTATGTATGCTCCTCCTAAATAAGAAAAAATGGTAATAACAATGTCAACCTCAGAGGGTTGTTGTTTGGATAGAACAAGAAAGTGCAAGGTAAAGAACCTTAGCACTGTGTCTGGCACAGAGTAGACATCAAGAATGTTTGTTTTCAGCCCCTTCCCTCTCTGTTTTCTTCTCCTGTAGTGGGCTGATGAGTGTCTTGAATTTTAAAAATGCAGAGTTGGGGATAGACATGTGGGTTAAATTGGAACAAAATAGTTAAAATAAGACCCACGGCCCCAAAAAAGGAAGATTACTAACATAATCAATGGCCCTTGAGACATATCCTTACCTCTTGCTTTACTATTATCTAGTATCTGTCCTTTCCAAGGCACTGCAACAACCCAAGAACTTATTATGTCCCTGGCATTGACTTAACTTTTTGAGTCTCAGATGTAGGATGCTCTCCAAAAATTGTTTGAACATCAAAGTCCAGGATATCCCCATTGGGAGTTTTCTCATTATTAATGTTCTGAAAAATGCCAACAGTTTAGAAACACACAGCTTTCTTGGGCAGAAGCTGAGTTTGATCAACATTGCAGGTTATCTTATTTAATTTTGGTGCTCACTTTTGTGTTGGTAAATCAATGAATCTATTTTTAATCCCATTTTCGTTTTGGCTTAGTATAATGTGTAACATTTTTGCTCTTTACATATGATCTTAAATTAGTTGTAGCTCTTAAAAAATTTATTGAAGTATTTTGATTTACAATATTATGTTAGTTACAGGTATGCAGCATAGTGATTCAGTATTTTATGAAAAGTTCAGTTACAGTGGACCTTTAATATTGAAGATGCATTTTTTTTCATACTGGCATGTATTCAATTTCTTTTTCAAAAGGAAAAAGAAAGCTTGCTCATGTTAAGAGCTGGGGAATCAGGGTTAAATTTGCAAAACCAGCTACTTCCTTAGCTGTAGTATGATTTGCTTCACTGCAAATACACATTAATCCCTTTAACCTTGCTTAAGTCCCTGTTGATTTTATGCCCAGATTTACAAAACATTTATACTAGGAAATAAATGGCCAACAAGTTCAGAAAGAGAATCTGACTCAGGAGAGTATATTCTTGCATCACAGGACTTGAAAAAATCTGACTGGTGTGTCTAATAACTTCTCCATCAAGGAAACAGAAGAATGACTAATCTAAAATAATGAATAATCCAAAAACTCTGTATAATAAATTATATTTATTCCTCATAGGCACATATTTGAGTTTCTACTGTGCGAATTATTTTGCCAGCATCTATGTTCAAATATGAATAATGCATAATCCGTGTCCTCAGGGAGATTCCGTTTTAGTAAGGAGACATTTACAGTCCTTCTTGGTGAGTTAGTTCTGTGCTAAGAAAAGGCACTGCCTGTAGTGGGAAAACAGAGGAAAGCTTGCTATTCTCTGCACTAAAGTCACTGTCATGGGGTTATGAGCACATCTAGATTGCTTGAACTTGACTCTTGGCTCTACTGCTGGTACTAGCCTTGGGGGAGTTATTTATCAGTCTCTGCCTTAGCTTCCTCACCTGTAAAATGGGAATGATAATGGTACCAACTTATACCTTACTGATTCTTCTTCTGTCCTGATTCATTGGCCATTTGAGAGAGATGTCTATTCAGGACTTATTTCCCCTTATCTGACCATGTGGGTTAACTTGACTTTTGTGTTTTCTGAAAATAAATGTTACCTCAATATCCACATCATTAGAGAAAACATATTTGTGAGACTTTTAGCAGAAATGAAATGATAGAGTACAACACATGCCAGCTGAAGTCCTCAGGCTGCTTTCATGGTCTTTCCAGTTATCGTTTCTCTACCATCATGGCATAGCTACTAACAGGTCAGCTTTGTCTATCCTGCTGGAATGCCTCCAGTGAGGGCTGCAAGGGTTGGGTATTTATTGGGTTGGCAAAAAGTGGATCAAAAAGATGACTCTAAAGGAAAGTTTAGAAATACTGGATTCTATCTCCTTTAGAATACTGGAAACTTCCACTCAAAGTGTCAGTTTCTCCTCAAAATATCTTTTTCACGCATAGGCTGTTGGGGAACATGATGCAGATGCCTCTTCAGTCACCAGCAAATGAAGCGAGAACAACAGAATGCACTGTTGCCTGAACTGTAGGCAGTGTCTAAAGCAAGGAAAGAGTAAACCTGTAGTAAACCTTGTAAACCTAACAGTAATAACTGTCCAAAAAAGCAGCAATAAGGAGGTGGAAATTAAACAGTCACAGTTGTCTATTGGCTTGTCACGCAGGCCCAGTTTACGAAAGAAAGTGCCCAAGACATAGTGATATGTCTTCCCTCTAACCCAGTGCTGATGTCCCAAGTGACAGGGACATCTACTCACTCACTGGGTCTTGGGTATGTGTGTGTGTGTCTGTGTGTGTGTGTGTTGCAAGTTAAAGTTGGTAAAGAAAAAAAGAACAGATGAGGCAGCTTGGAGTTACCAGCAGTGAGGGCATGCTGCTATTTTTGATAAGAAAGTCAAGGTAGGCATCACTAAAAATATGACATTTCAGCCAAACCTTCAAGGAAGTGAGGGGGCTGGCCATGAGGGTAAGGGGGAGAAGAGAATTTCCTTGGAGGAAACAGCCAGTGCCAAGGCCTGGATATGGAGTGTGCCTGGTGCATTTGAGGAACATCAAGGTGGTCAGTGGGGTAGAGTAGAAGAGATATGAGGTCAGAGAAGTGGGGGTGATGAGAGCAGTTAGTGGAGGTTTTGTGGGCCAGTTTGAGGACTTTGGCATTCCCTCTGGATGGAAAGAGAGTCACTGGAGAGGAGTGACATGGGAGATTATGCCGGCCTTGTCCCTGCATTAGAAGCTTCCCCCTCCTCAGATGCCCTTCCCCCATCCTCTTCATGTCTGACTCCCTGTTATTCAGATCTCAGCTGCAGTTTCACAGTCACATCAGATCACCATTTAATTCTCAGATCATCGTTTATGACTCACCGGTAGTTTTTCTTGTTTACCCATTTACTTGAATGTTTCCTGTCTCCTTTCATTAAAAAGCAAGCTCCACTAAAATTCCCCACCTCTTGATTGGAGGCAGGATTTAGTGACTTGCTTCCAAATAATAGAGACTGGAAAGGGGAAAATAGTAACTTCACAGGGGAGAAACCCAAACCAAGTGATCAGAGTAACATCAGCAGGGAAGTCATGTGGGTATCAGGTATCCCTGAGACATGACAAGGAGGGCACTTTACCTTTGTGATATGCACCCCAAAATCCATAATCTCAGTATAACCATGATAGAACATCAGACAAACCCAAACTGAGAAACAGTGTACAAAATATCATGAAAAACAAGGAAAGACTGAAGAACTATGACAGATTAGAGGAGACTGAGGAGAGATGACAACTAAATGAATGTGGGATACTGCATTGGTCCTGGAACAGAAAAAGGTGAATAGCAGAAAAACTGGTAGAATCTGAATACAGTCTCTAGTTTTGTTAATAGTTTTGTGCCAGTGTTAATTTCTTAGTTTTAATAAAAGTAAGACAGTTATGTAACACTAAAGGAAGACAGATGAAAGGTATACGCAAACTCCCTGTATATCTTTACAACTCTTCTGAAAGTACAAAATTATTTGTAAATAAAAAGGTTTTTAAACAAAAAGCAAGCTCTGCAATATCAGGGACACTGTCTTCTTTTTCACTGCCTTGCCCCTAATGTTTAGAATGATACTAGGAGCTCGATAAATATTCAATAAGTAATTAAGGTGGATGCTCGGTCAACTCAGTAATAATAGTATAAAAAAAATTAATGAAGAAATTAAAGTGATTTGCCAAATATGAAGTATTTTGCAGACAGCTCTTTACACATGTAAGGGAGTATCATTATTATTCCATTTTATGTTAAAAATGGGGGACAGACTGCCCATCTCCTGGGGCATAGCTGCTAAAAGTGACAGCTGAGTCTGGGACCACTAGAAGCCACTATATGTAATCAAGCCATTACTGGGTATCACTGGCCTGTAGCCAACTCTGTTTATAAAGATTCTCCAACTCAGAGGCTCTGCAACAAGAGAACTTCATTTAATTTTTTTTTTAATCATCATCTTGGTGACATCTTATTAATCTGGGTTTATTAAGAATGTGTGGGGTATCCCTCCTACTCCACAGCTGATTATTACTCTGAAAACACTTGCCAAACACAAGGGAAAGACTTTTCCTTCTGAAGAACTATAAGTGAAAGCAGGAGATTATGTCCTCTTCCCTCCTCTTTCAACCTCTAAATGCCAGCTGCTCTGTGAAAGGTATCCTTGGAAGGCTCTGGTGGAAGACAGTCCATTGATGAAGAATCTCAGCTCTGGAAGTGCAAGCTCCCCTCCACGATAATAGTGTGGGAGCGCCAGGAGGAAAGGTGAAGGGGCTCAGCAAATGTCTGAAGAGTGGGCAACATTAAGACAAGGGTGCGGTTGACACTCATCACGCACCATGATATCCATCCATCCATCGACCCATCCATCCATTCATACATCCACCCAGCTATTCAATAACTAGGGAAGCAGCTGACAGAACAGACAGACTACTGTCTGAGAACCAGAAGACCTGGGTTCTAATCCCACCAAATGGTTTCATAAATGTGGGCAATTCATTTCATCTTTCTGTGCCTCTCATCTGTCAAATGAGGGCAGATCTCTAGAAAATCTCATAAGTCCTTTTCTATCTCGTTCAAAGTTCACATTAAATATTATATTTCTAAGGACTCTGTGTTATGCTTGTCATAGTAGGGCAATAGAATATGTACAGGATATTCTCTGTGCTTTCCAAAATCTACCAGTATATTCAGGAAAAAAAAATAGACATACATTGAAAAGTTAAGTAACAAGGCATTAGATGAATAATTGTCAACAAATAATTCTATAGAATTATTTTAAAGGGAGGCCGGGTGTTCCTTAAGGTGGTCTAGGTCAGCTTCTTACATAAAGTGGGACCTGAAAGGATACATCACATTTATATAAACAGAGAACAAAAGAGTAGTTTTTCAGTCACTGCTCCAACAACATGTTCCTTTGCATCTCCAGGCTTTTTCATAGACAGTTCCTCTGCCCAGGACACTCAACTCTCTTGCCTTGCTTGTCTGCCTGTCAAATCTCACTTCTCCTTCAAGATTCGGTTCAGAAGTCCACCTCATCTCTGAAGACCTCTCTGTGCCCCTGCCCTGTCAGCATCACCACTTCCACTCCCGGACAGGCTTAATCTCCTCGGGGTCCCACAGGATCTGTAAACATATCCTTATTGCACATCACAGTTTTTTACACCCAGAGGGTCTTTCCACCTCCAAGGTCCCTGTCTTTCTTATCTCTCTATCTCCAGCAAAAGATGCTATGCCCAGCAGAAGGTGGACACTGTATAGATAATAAGTGAATGAATGAATAAATGAATGAACAAATACATGAACAAAGACTGCAGGAACAAGCTCTGAACCGGATACAGCTGACAATCTGCACCTGCCTTCTACTCAAACCTGAGGACAGGCATCAGGATGAATAGAGAAAAAACACAGAGAAACTGCAAGAGAAAAAAATATCCCTCTCAATGAGCAAACATAGCTTCTTTGATTCTTGGGAAGGAGAGAGAAAACTAAAAATCATCCTTCACTTATTAGCCAGCAAGTGGCTATAGGGTACCTCCCATGTGTCCACTCCCACTTGCTACGGATGCATGGGAACACCCAGGAGGGCTTACTACTGGCCTTGCCATGGAGAGGGTTACTAGGAAAGCTCCCTCATCTTGTTGATGTGCTGAGCAGCAGGGCACACTTCCCCCTCCGAGAAGCATGGCTCATGCAGAGGAAAATTTGACAGCGAAACTAGAAAGAGAGAAGATATGCATTCTATTAAAGTTCAAGCTAGAGCATTGGGAATCCCAAGAAAGTAGGCTCATTTACTCTGCCCTTCTCATGTGGGTTATGCAAAAGCTGTTTTCAAAGGGGCTCTGGCATACTTATGAATGTTTGGCCTGTCCAGATGGAAATAGAGAGGAGCATGCGGCCAGCTCCTAACATGTGTCCTGCCCCACACAGACGCTACCAAGGCATCTACACAAAGCAGGGCCTAACTCTGTGGCCTTAGACAAGGACTTCACTCTTTGAGTCTAGCCTTACCATTTGTAAAATGGAATATAGCTCCCTCCTTGCTGGTTTGTCATGGGGACTAGAGATGATGACTATAGAGCTGCTCCTGTCAGTGCAGGCTCCTGGTAGACACTCCACAGTGGAAACTGCTGTCATTATTACTAGCTATTACGAAGCTCTTCATCTCCAATGTTATTTCCTGAGTGACCAGGTAGGCTAACACCAGTGTGCTGGGTCCTGGGGAGGCACAGAGATGTTTAAGAGAGGAACTTCATGGAGGAGATGGAATTTTACCTGGGTCATCTGGGAAAGGCACAGTTTACTTTCATTCTCAAATCAGGAAAGGAAATAGTCTCTCTCGCACTGTATTTTCAATTGCAAACCTTTGTTCATTGAGAGAGCAGGTAATTGTTTTTCTCCATTACACAAATGTCATAATAATAGTCTGAGAAAACAAAATAAAAGGAAAATTTTACCCATAATCCTCCACCCCAACAAATCACATTGTTTTTTGTTTCCCAAGTTCAGGGTGAGTGAAATTTCATTAGGCAAATACAGAAGTGGGGAAAGTCATTTTATTCAGAGGCCATTGGGCCTCTTTTCTTCATCCAAAAAACTGGGGAAGTTAGCCCATCCTACAATTTTTTTTGGCAATGGCCAGTGTTTACTAAGAAAAACTCATTCTGGATGTTCACATTATTTAAAAGTGCATCCCCTAACTAGGCCCTCCTAAACGTGTAAAGGGAAAACAGTTTCCTTAAGTAGAAAAAAGTGGGCAGGCCCAGAAAATCTGAACACAACTCTTAATTTGGGATGTCCTTGATTACAACAACATGCTTTCATATTGTATCATTACAGAATGTGTGGGAGTGGGTATGCCTGCCACCCTGCAAGAACAATGTACACTGCATTACTGGAAGCTCTTTCTCTCCTTTCGAGTGGCTGTTTATAAAATCTCTCACACTCTTGAATTCTATCCACCAAAACCTCGTTCCTCTCCTGCCCCCTCAAAATTCCAAATTGCCAGGCCGCCTCATACTCCAGATTACTTTTCGCCAGGCCTGTGGGTCTGCTGCTGCTGTGCCCTAGACCCACATAGTCCTGCGGTGCTGTTGGGAGCCAGGATTCAGGGCAGAGGAGGTCAGGGCTGTTGGTTTTTCATGCAGGTGCCCAGGACGATGGCTGGCTGGCTGCAACGGTGCCCAGCTAATGAGTACCAAGCTTTTTATCTGTACTCGCAAATGTGAAGACAGATGGGGGAAGGGGGCAGAGGGGAAAAACAGCCTTACACAGAAGCCCAAATAGCATCATACTAGCACACTCATCAGACATAAAGGATTTTGATTTCAGCGAAGATAAAAGGGTCAGCAAGCACCCCATATGAATGGCAAGTAGGTTACAAAAAGATTTCAGTCTGATTCTGCTTTTCTCACATCAAAGGGAGATGAACTGACTGAGTTTCAGTTTCCCCAGAGACTTAAAAAAATGCAATTCTTTGAGATTATGACTAGTTACTTCCCTAAAATGATGTCTTTCCTATAGACGACACCCAAAGACTCTCTCAGTGGACATCATGTCCAGTCCTGCGTGATAACTCCAGGCAGCCTGCTTGTCCCCACACCACATCACAGGCACCGATAGCACTTAGTGGCCATTCACATCCTTGGTTCTGAACATTGTTCTTCATTCTAAATCCATCCTGCTCTTGAACCTCTTGGCATCACCTTCATGGTTCATCCTCCAATTTCATCCCTAGCTTCACTCTTTGAACTTGACATCTGGTACTAAGTTTTTAGCTACAACCCTGATCTTGCTTATCACAATTCAAATTCTCCAACCAATGACATATTCTAGGATAGCCTGAATAAATACCTGCCCAAGTTTGACTCATCCTGGCATTCTTCTTCCATGAACCTCTCCAATGGGCAACTTTCCCATTTGGCCCAGTCTTATAAGTAGGAACCAGGAACCATCTTTCA
The DNA here is from genome assembly GCF_002837175.3 of Physeter macrocephalus. Classification (NCBI taxonomy): domain Eukaryota; kingdom Metazoa; phylum Chordata; class Mammalia; order Artiodactyla; family Physeteridae; genus Physeter; species Physeter macrocephalus. Next base: position 110,652,896 of record NC_041227.1, read on the forward strand.
AGGCTCATTGATAAAGCTGAGTTACTGTTGTTGGTCTAATTTTATTTTTCAATCAACTATTCACTCTTTGTATCAGCAGGTGGGAAACTAACTTCACGAGGAGCCTATATTTCATAGATGGTGGTATAAATGGGTGGTGGTAGGGATAAGCCCTTTGTTATAAAGAAAGAGACATAACTGTTGTAACCAATGGAGAGATGTACCAAAGTAAGGATCAAGACAGATGGGTTTCAATCTACCAATGACCGTGTGGCATTGGGCAAGTCACTCACTTCCTGATCCAGGCTTTGTTTTCCAATCATAAGCTGAAGGGGTTGTGCCACATGATTTCCAAGACACCCTCCAGGTTTAATATGCTTTGATTCTTTTATTACAAGTTTGTCTTTCTGAGATTCCATTTTCTCATCTGGAAAATAGTGATAATGCCTAGTCCAAACTTCCTCCCAGGGCTATTGTGAGCATCAAATAAGAAAATAGATGAAAGATCAATATACACTGTAAATTTTGGTAAGTGGGCAGAGAGACAGAAAGCCTGATGCCATCCCACAGCCTAAGATTTAGCAGAGTTACTTACATGAACTGTGATAGTTAGTATGCAACCTTCTTCCTCCTTTCTTCAATTAAACTTTCAAATCATACAAAATAGACCGTGATTAAAAGGATACCCACATCTGCCCTGTTGGAAAGGTACTTGTAAAGGAAAAAATGCCACATACCCACAAGGTTGGAATTGGCCTTGATGTTGGAGAAAAAAGTTGGACTAGTGGAATCCAGCCAAATCACTGAAAGAGTTGGGACAGCAGGAGCACGAACAAGCATTTGCATAGATAGTGTGTGGTGTGTTCTGGTCACTCTGGGTGCATTATTATTAGCTCAGTCTTTGAAATAATGTTGTGAAGGTATAATTGTTTATTACTGTTACTATTACTATTACTACTATTACATTCATCTCAGTGGTGGAAAACCAGAGCTCAGAGATCCCATACTTATTCTATTCCAAAGCTGAGAACCAAACTCCAATCTACCCGGTCTCAACACCCACCTCATTTCCTCCTTAAAAGGCTGGAAAAATCCAGGTTCATCTCTATCTGCACATACTTAACTCCTTAAATCATGAGGTATAGATGTCTGCTGATGGGTCTTAACCTCTCTTACACAGAGAAAGCTCTCCTTCCCATTTAGAAACATGCAAGAAACAATTATTGTGACCTACTGTGTCCCAATCCTTTATTAGGTTCTGGGACTACAGGGAGAAATACAACATAGATCTTGCCTTTAAACCCCCAGTCTGGTTTTCAGCAATAGGTGTTATCTAAGTTCAGTGGTGAGTGATGCAGCTATTGCACAAGTTTTGTGAGGACAAGCTGAAAAGAAACAGGGAAGCCATCTGGGAGTTTAAAATTTCACGGCTTTGTGCCTCAATTTGCAGGCGATGTCATGCATCATTTATATGGGGGTTTTGGTGGCATTTACTTTATTCAAAGCCCATTTATCCCGGACTTTCTCCAGTGCTGTGTGAGATTTTATGATTCATCAAACCCTCTTCATAATGTAGTTTTGCATACATGCTGATGTGTGGTATGCTTAGATGAGCTCTCAGAAGGAAAACAGGGACTGGAGTGAAATCAGAGGAAAAGGTGTGACCTTTCTGGGAACTGCTCATGGCTTCCAGTTTACAATGCTGTGCTAAAAAAGGAGATACAGAAGCCTTCCTCACTGAGTAAATTTCCAAAGATGGCAGCTTAGATTGCATAGATTACTCACATAACACTATAATTCATTTCTCCATGTCCGCTTCCTACTTAAGATCCATGTGCCTACATAATTAAAGCTTGAAAGACCACAAACTTGCTAATCAAGTGCTAGGCCCACCGTGAACCTGGTGAACCTTGGGCTTTCTGTCAAATGCAAACCCAGTTTTTCAGCAGCAAGCCTTAAGGTTGGAGGGTGTATATAGGGGAAAGGATTTTATACTAAGTTCAACATGTGTTGAGTCCTAAAATTAAGGGGGGTGGGAGATAGCATATGCTTAAATAACTCCTCTACAAATAATATGGAGGGAATTGCAGCTGAGTGTGGCAAAATGAAGTTCCCAACTTTATACATTTAGTAAGTGGTGAGGCATTACTTAAACCATGGTACTAACATCACCTGAGGGGCCAGCCCTGTTATGTTCGCCAGCCAGGGTTCACTCCTGGAGGGCTGAGGGGAAGGAGGAGGGGACAGGGAAAGGACCCAAGGGAATAACATCTTGGCGTTTTTTTCTTTTTTGCTTTTTTTCTCTGAATATGTGTCACTCTTTTTGATGCAAAAGAGGGAACTGTGAACATTTTAGACATCCTTTCTTTGGGGGGGAGTTTCTTACCCCAGGTGCATTTTTTCTTCCCAAAATACACTAATATATTTTGTTAATCCAGTCACCTCCAGGGCCAGGACTCCCCACCCCAACCAAATTCCTCTGAAAATGATTCAAGGAGCTGTCATGTGTCACTCAACCTCATTGCTGGATCAAATCTGGAGGAAAAACACCTGAGTGAGGTGGCCCAGGGGACTGTCCTCAGGTGAGGAGCAGGAGAAAAGAAACAGGGCCGTTTTTACATTGTTGCGTATGGTATTTATTTATTCAGGAAAACACAAAACTCTGAATGAAATTACTTGGAAACTGCCCCCCTAAATAGTTTTCCCCACCCCATTACTTTGTTCTTTTCCCTAAAATAAACCTACAATGTAAGAATGTAAGCTATAAGAACTATGATTGCTGAGAAGCTAGAACTCTTATAAAATCGTGAAAATTTGAGAGAAGGGCTCTTGTGCTGACAGACTATGTTGCTTTTCCATTCTCTGGATAATGAGCACCTATTTATCCAGGATCACAGAAAGCAGAAAGGGATCCGTGAATTCTCATTCCTCCCTGCCCACTCTCTTCTCAGGCCACTAACTGAAATTGTCCCACATAGATATAGATGAAAATTTACTTTCTGCAGATGTCTTTTGTCTATAGACTCCCTTTTCTCTCTCCATCTGAGCACACTCTTACTTACATCTAACTAAGCCTCTCCCATCACCATTTAAGTGCATTATCTTAGTGAGAGTACGTATCACCTTTTTGATCGTATCTCCTATGTTTGAAACCACAGAGAGTCACTGCTCATCCACCTGAGTGTGGCCTCATCTAGTATCCTGACAAGATTCAACACTGCGAAATAACTATGACTATGATGGTGAAGATCCCAGCCCACCTCCCAGAGAGCTCCAGAGGGACGAAGGGAATTATTTGTTCTAGTGAAAGTCACAATGCTTCGTCCTTTATAAGCGTTGCCTTATTTAACTCTCACACCACCCAGTGAGAAGATAGCTGTTATTGTTCCCATTTCACAGGTGAGTCAATTAAAAGGATACAAGTTATGTAACTTGCCGAGGGTTACACAAATTGCAGATGATGGAACTGGCAGTCAAACTCAGTGTTCTTTGATTGCAAAATATGTACTCATTCCACTATGGGACTATACCTCTTTGAGACAGAAATGGATGGCAGCACGTAAGCACCTTACCTTTCAAACTGACAAGAAGTCTGAAGTAAACTTTGTGGAGGTGTAAGAAATTTGTCAGTGCTTACACCAGCACAACTACATGCATATGCGGAGAGAGCGAGGAGAGAGGGAGAGAGACTGGCATTTCTCTCCTTAGGCACACCACCGCCCTCTATACTGGAACACTCGTTGTTCCTTGGTTATAATCATCAGAAAGCCACTCTAGCTAATTTAAGGATTAAATTAACTTTCTAAAATGATAATCAAGGGCCACAAGAATGTCAGGAATGTAAGGTCAGCACCACAGATCTCAGACTTACTCTTTTTGAGTACTGTCATCAAATTTTCTTGTTTTCAGTCATGCCCCATCCATCTTTCACTCCACTTATAATTCAAATTATAGGAGATTGAATCTGGCCTAACTTGTGAGGTCATGGACCAGAATTGGTATTTTCCCAGTTGCCATATGGAATGAGATAGGGGCAGTTCTCCAAAGGAAAGGGAGGATGTTATTATCAAGAGAAGGGGGGAATAGATAGATTCTGGGCAGGATAACAACAAATATTCATTACCCATACTCTGTTCTTTGCTCTGGTCTAAGTAAGCCTAGTGGTCAGGGAATCTAGCCCTAATCTCTAGGTTTGAGTGATAGCTAAGGAGCCATATTCAGCAACTTTATATTCTTTCAGACTCTACTCTTTTCATATGACTTACCATCACCATTGTCTTCAGGTGCTCCCCCTTGTCCCCATCTTTGATGGGTTCAGTCAGCACAGGATTCTCATTGTCCTCTTACACTTGACTGTTAGGCCTCTGTTTCCTCACTGTAGTCATGACCAAGTCAAGAAATGGCCAGTCATAAGTTCCTTCCTCCTTCTGACCATACCTGAAGTCCAGCCATTAGTCCTGTCCCTTAGTCAATGACAAGAAGAATAATGTTCAGACCATTCAATGAATGTGAGAGAGGTTATTCTGAGTAGCAGCTCCCGATTCTTCATGAACTCTAAAGTAGGAAAACACTCTCTGTAGTCAGCCAGTTGTGTGAACATTTTAGACATCCTTTCTTTGGGGGGAGTTTCTTACCCCAGGTGCATTTTTTCTTCCCAAAATACACTAATATATTTTGTTAATCCAGTCACCTCCAGGGCCAGGACTCCCCACCCCAACCAAATTCCTCTGAAAATGATTCAAGGAGCTGTCATGTGTCACTCAACCTCATTGCTGGATCAAATCTGGAGGAAAAACACCTGAGTGAGGTGGCCCAGGGGACTGTCCTCAGGTGAGGAGCAGGAGAAAAGAAACAGGGCCGTTTTTACATTGTTGCGTATGGTATTTATTTATTCAGGAAAACACAAAACTCTGAATGAAATTACTTGGAAACTGCCCCCCTAAATAGTTTTCCCCACCCCATTACTTTGTTCTTTTCCCTAAAATAAACCTACAATGTAAGAATGTAAGCTATAAGAACTATGATTGCTGAGAAGCTAGAACTCTTATAAAATCGTGAAAATTTGAGAGAAGGGCTCTTGTGCTGACAGACTATGTTGCTTTTCCATTCTCTGGATAATGAGCACCTATTTATCCAGGATCACAGAAAGCAGAAAGGGATCCGTGAATTCTCATTCCTCCCTGCCCACTCTCTTCTCAGGCCACTAACTGAAATTGTCCCACATAGATATAGATGAAAATTTACTTTCTGCAGATGTCTTTTGTCTATAGACTCCCTTTTCTCTCTCCATCTGAGCACACTCTTACTTACATCTAACTAAGCCTCTCCCATCACCATTTAAGTGCATTATCTTAGTGAGAGTACGTATCACCTTTTTGATCGTATCTCCTATGTTTGAAACCACAGAGAGTCACTGCTCATCCACCTGAGTGTGGCCTCATCTAGTATCCTGACAAGATTCAACACTGCGAAATAACTATGACTATGATGGTGAAGATCCCAGCCCACCTCCCAGAGAGCTCCAGAGGGACGAAGGGAATTATTTGTTCTAGTGAAAGTCACAATGCTTCGTCCTTTATAAGCGTTGCCTTATTTAACTCTCACACCACCCAGTGAGAAGATAGCTGTTATTGTTCCCATTTCACAGGTGAGTCAATTAAAAGGATACAAGTTATGTAACTTGCCGAGGGTTACACAAATTGCAGATGATGGAACTGGCAGTCAAACTCAGTGTTCTTTGATTGCAAAATATGTACTCATTCCACTATGGGACTATACCTCTTTGAGACAGAAATGGATGGCAGCACGTAAGCACCTTACCTTTCAAACTGACAAGAAGTCTGAAGTAAACTTTGTGGAGGTGTAAGAAATTTGTCAGTGCTTACACCAGCACAACTACATGCATATGCGGAGAGAGCGAGGAGAGAGGGAGAGAGACTGGCATTTCTCTCCTTAGGCACACCACCGCCCTCTATACTGGAACACTCGTTGTTCCTTGGTTATAATCATCAGAAAGCCACTCTAGCTAATTTAAGGATTAAATTAACTTTCTAAAATGATAATCAAGGGCCACAAGAATGTCAGGAATGTAAGGTCAGCACCACAGATCTCAGACTTACTCTTTTTGAGTACTGTCATCAAATTTTCTTGTTTTCAGTCATGCCCCATCCATCTTTCACTCCACTTATAATTCAAATTATAGGAGATTGAATCTGGCCTAACTTGTGAGGTCATGGACCAGAATTGGTATTTTCCCAGTTGCCATATGGAATGAGATAGGGGCAGTTCTCCAAAGGAAAGGGAGGATGTTATTATCAAGAGAAGGGGGGAATAGATAGATTCTGGGCAGGATAACAACAAATATTCATTACCCATACTCTGTTCTTTGCTCTGGTCTAAGTAAGCCTAGTGGTCAGGGAATCTAGCCCTAATCTCTAGGTTTGAGTGATAGCTAAGGAGCCATATTCAGCAACTTTATATTCTTTCAGACTCTACTCTTTTCATATGACTTACCATCACCATTGTCTTCAGGTGCTCCCCCTTGTCCCCATCTTTGATGGGTTCAGTCAGCACAGGATTCTCATTGTCCTCTTACACTTGACTGTTAGGCCTCTGTTTCCTCACTGTAGTCATGACCAAGTCAAGAAATGGCCAGTCATAGGTTCCTTCCTCCTTCTGACCATACCTGAAGTCCAGCCATTAGTCCTGTCCCTTAGTCAATGACAAGAAGAATAATGTTCAGACCATTCAATGAATGTGAGAGAGGTTATTCTGAGTAGCAGCTCCCGATTCTTCATGAACTCTAAAGTAGGAAAACACTCTCTGTAGTCAGCCAGTTGGACAACTGATACCTTCATGTTCCCAAATAATTAAAAATCCAACCTCTGACTTAGAGTGTGGCTGAGTCTCTGTAATGGCCTTCTGTTCTAGACTGATGAACAGCTTTCCAGCAGGGGCAGAAAAGGAAAATATGCAGAGGTCAGAGAGACAGCTGGAGCACCAGGGCACAGAGTGCCTGCAGTACTACATCCTAACCCAACAAGCCCACTTGCTTTCCTTTTGCTTTCCTGGCCGATGGAAGGGAGTGTTTGTTTTTGGTGTTATGCATAGAGACCCCACAAGTGTCAACACATGGGAAACTCATGTTCAGCTTGCTACTCACCATTTTTCTAGTTAAGATGAGTCCAGGGCCTTAGTTGCAAACTATGTTGGGAAATAAAATAATGAGACACTTACTCTAGGTCTCTACCTAGCTTTATGTAGTAGCTTCATTCCTAAAAGTGTTCTATAGATTAATATCAATCCATGGTGCCTATCAACTTATAGCACAGTTCCAGCATTGCTTTACCTTTACACAGTAATTTTTTTTTATTATTAAAGCATTCTAATCCTTTAGCTTTATGTGCCTCTACTCCTTCACTCTAGCCAATCTGTCAAAGGAAAGTGTTTTATGAAAAAAAGACAAATTACTAAGCATTTTCATGTGCCATTTCTCTTAATCCTTACAAGAGGTCTGTGAAGTTGTATCTTCCCTATTTTAAAGATTGGACAACTGAGGTCCAAAGCCACATAACTAATGAGAAGCTACACTAGAGCTCCAGCGCATGTCTTCTGATGAGACTGAACTTCAAGTAGTATATTATTGTTTTATTGTTTTATCTCCCATAGGTGTTTGTGAAATGTTTGGAAAGGACATGGAAACTGCTCCATCTCCAGTTGACACTATAAGTGATTTGTTCACCATTCACTTAACACACATTTTTTAAGTGACTCATATGTTCAGAGGTGAAAAAGACAGTGTCTGGAGCCTGGAGTAGCTCACACTTTAGAATGAGCTTGTCATCAAAGTTAACTTTCAGCCCTGCCCTTACCTAAGATCACCCAATGACCTCTATGAGACAGAAGGTCCTTGGTCCAGCAGAGTAGACCCCCTGCCCAAATCCCATCTGGTAGCCTCTGAACCTATCCCCCAGTGGTTGTGATGGTCTGATCACACCTGACAACTGGCCCTGTTCCTGGGAAATTGCCACCTACTATTGCCCAGGAGACCATGCCCAACACTCCCACCCATCCCCAGCAGAAGCCCACAGCCAATGACTGATGTATGCAGGACAGGGGCATAATAGGCTGAACTCCCTGCCTCAGGTGGGACTAATTCTGTTGTGTAATCCACACTCCAGCACTTCTCTAAGGCTCAGAGTGAAGAAATCTCCAGCTGAGTCACCATCCTTGCTTAGATATTTGCTCCTGCTCTGTCCTGCTTTCCTTCCTCCCCTTGTCTAGGGAACACTACCTCAGTAAATCACTTGAACTAGATTCCTCATCTCAGGCTTTTTCTAAGGGAACCCAACCAAAGGCAACTAGTTTGACTTCATTTTGTAGCTGAAGAGTTAGGAAATATGGGTCTTTGAAAAAAATCCATATACGATTTTTTCACTCATTCAGACTGGGCCTTCTCCTAAAATTAAACAAAGTCAGCAAGATCTATTTGCATTTGCATGGTTTCATTTGTATTGAGTGTAAGGAAACGGTGGTCTCTTATAATGTTCAGGACTATTTAAAAACCACATGATCATTGCCAATTTCCCAAAAATCTATCTCTAAACAAGTTCTTTGTGAGAATATCTCATCTACTGATAGGGGTCACAAGTTTTGGCTTTTGAATGATGTTAGTGTGAGCTGCATTGAAAATTGATGCACTGGTCTTCCCTGGTGGTGCAGTGGTTAAGAATCCACCTGCCAATGCAGGGGACACGGGTTCGAGCCCTGGGCCGAGAGGATCCCACATGCTGCAGAGCAACTAAGCCCATGCACCACAACTACTGAGCCTGCGCTCTAGAGCCCGCCCACCACAACTACTGAAGCCCGTGTACCTAGGGCCCATGCTCTGCCATGAGAAGCCACCATAGTGAGAAGCCCATGCACCGCAACAAAGAGTAGCCCCCGCTCACCACAACTAGAGAAAGCCCGCACGCAGCAACAAAGATCCAATGCAACCAAAAATAAATAGATAAATGAATAAATAAATTTATAAAAAAAAAAAAGAAAAGAAAATTGATGCACTGCTTGATCATTTCCACAGAGCCTTGGTGAGGTTGATGTTGAGCTTGTTGGATAATTATCTGTTTTTTAAAAATCTAAGCATCCTTTCATACACTGCAATTTCTGTTTGCAAGTTTAGCTTCAAGTTTACAGAACCATTTAATTAAGTGTTTAAACTTCTAGAGGTGTTGATTGATTCTAATCAGTATTTTCTGCTACTCTAATTGAAGGCTTCCTCTCTTGGACTATTGTCGGTGAAGCAAAAAATAGAAAAAAAGCAAAATGTTGTTTAGTCTTTGGCATAATCTAACATGAATTTTGTTTGGCCCATGATAGCATAAACTTGGGAGAACAGAATAGAGCCAATTTCTGCATCCTTTGAAGTTGGAGAGCCAGCCCCAGGAAGAGAGACTGTGTAGAAGGCATGGGGAGGAAATTCTTACAGCCCCTCCCCGAGACTTAGACTTGAAGCCAAGGCACTTTCAGGTTTGGCAGATTTCACTCTTCAAGGAAACTCAGTGGGGGATGTTTTGCAGGGACACTTGGCATCCAGAGAAAGTGATTTTCTCTTTTAACACCTCTTCTTTTCTCAGAAAAATAAATAAAAAGTCACCCCAACCTCCCACCTCCTATAGTAACACACTGGGCAAATGTAAACCTAACCCCTAGGATAAGAGCTGCCCAATATTGATGGGGTCTTTCAGTTGGTGGTGAGGATGGAAACCAGACTTCTAAACTCCAGGTGTTCAGACAGCCCAGGAGTTGTGTTTATCTGCCCTTTAGAGTTCCACCAGGGGAAGCAGAGGGGAGAGATGCATCAGAACAGCTCTGGGGAGCGCCTCCAAACTGCAGACATCTGAAATGTGGCCCCAAGACCACTCCTCAACTTCAGCTTTTGAAAATCAGGTTTCCTGTTGCCTTCCAAAAGATTTTTTGGCAAATTGCCCTTGGTCTCTTCTGAGACAATTCTGTTTTAGTTGACTTCTGTTCAGCACAAAATAATGTATTATGGATATTGCATTTCTCTGCTAAGAAAATGTCGGCTGCTAAACTAGATCAAACTGCCCTCCAGTTCTTCAGAGCTGACTCATTTTAATTATTGAACTTCTCTCTCTGGAAAGTACTCTCTGTGCTATTTGCAAGAAACCAGTAGTTTTAACACAATTTGGAAACTTTTCATAGATTGATCACCCCAGGAAAACAGGCAGCTGATCACCAGAGAAATTCTTCAGTTAAGATTAGTTTGCTCTGTGATGACACTGAAGAAGTGAAACGTGTGGGGTTTTCTCCCTACCAGTCACCCTGCCTCCCTGACTGCCTCTAAGACAATACCCTTCTCTATGTGTAGCCAGGAACCCTTCTTTCCTGCGTACTCCAGGGGTGCAGTTCTAGAGCTATGGCAAGCTCAGCAGCTCACCTTGGCCTGCTTCCTTCTCCAACTGTCTCTTTCCTCCCTCAGTTTCAGTCACTCTCTTCCAGCCACACCCACCTTCTTTCTGCTTTGGGAACACTCTGAGCTTTTCTCTACCTCAGTACCTTTGCACATGCTACTTTATCAGTGTGTTTTTCTTCTAGTCTAGATACATGATTTGCAACCCTGGCTATACATTAGAATTACCTTATGCCTCATCTTTAGATCAATTAAATAAGAACCTCTGAAGATGGGGGTCCATCATCAGTATCGTTTTAAAAGCTCCCTTAGATCTGCATGTGACTGTGTCCTCCCATCGTTTAGGTCTCAGTTCTAACATCCTTTCCCAAAGAAGCATTCCCTAACAATCCCATCTAACGTAGCCTGAACACTCACCCACAGAACTCTGCATCATTTACTAACTTTATTACCTTTATAATACTCATCACTGTCTAAAGTTCTCTCTTCTATTTTTTGTTTATTAGTTTATTATCTGTCTTCTCCACTATAGTTCAAGCTCTAGGAGAGCAGGGATCTTGTTCATCTTGTTGACTTCTCTATCATTAAGACATAGGCCTAATACATAGTAGGTACTCAAAACATATTTGTTGGGTGAGTGAATAAGTGAATGAATGGATATATGAATAAATAAATAAATTAGTAGATGAGTGAGTGAATTAATGGGCTTCAGTCCTTAGAATCCAAGTTACTGTTTTTGATAGCATATTGATACTTCATCTGATAAGAGCCCCCATTTTCAGTACCTCTGGGGAAACTATTTCTCTACAGACAGTCATCATATTCTGTTTTGTGGTCTTCCTAACAACAACAAATTTATATAACCACAACATATCACAAATTGCATATCAATATTGCAAGTTCTGTGAAATTCCATGTTTTTAACGCCGTCTCCTTCCATATGTCCCACAGATGGCCATCAGACCAGCAAGTCAACACTCTACCATTCTGCACCTGTGCCCTCCCCACTCCAGTGCCATGCTACAATGGAGGCATCAGAATTCTCTTTCCCTCCCTGTTCCCCCTCCCTCCCATCTAGGCCCCCCAGAGGACCACTCAGATAATATACTGGTCTTCAGTAGAATCTGATCGAAATAATTACTGGAGACCAATTATGATCACTGAAGCAGCAAGGAGTGATCATATCTTCAGGGATCCTTCACTACTTTTAATGCCATCTTCTGCTCATCTCCACTCCCAGATCTTTCCTGGGTTGATGTCCTGCTGTGCATATATCTATAAATGTCTTACCCCAGCAAATGCCTTTGTCATGAATCTCCCCGGTGCTCATCCTTTGACAAACACGTGTCCCAACATGAACAAGCCTGATGAGTTCTTCTGAGCACCACCACCATTGACCACTTTCTTCCTCAGAGCTGCCTCAACATTTCCTTTAAAAACTAAACCACTATTTTCCAAAACAGAAAGAAGATACAGCCCCTAATTTGGCCAGCTAGTCTTCCAAAAGGGATTCCATTTTCTGTTTAAGGCTAGGAACATGAGAAACAAATATGTATATTCATCAATTTTCTTTCTCTGTCCAGTAAGCATAATGCCTGGTGACCAAGATGGTGAGCATAAGACTGCTTCTTCTTTCTGTCTTGGCTATTTATGTACATCAGTAAGTGTGTTTCTGCTTCAGGGAACTGAGAGATATTTCTGGTGACCTGAGAGAACTAATTCACCTTTAGGAGGAGGTAAGTAGCCAAATATTTATACCATATCAAAATCTGACTCATTCTTCACTCTTGTGAAAATGTGTCAGAGTGCCTGAAGTTAAACCTGTGTGTCAGGGACATCTAACATCTGGGATTGACTCTGCAGCTCAGGGAATTTGGAAACTTAATTGTAGTAGAGTCTCCCTATAAAGAAGAGGTTCAGCGAGCCTGATTGACACCAAGCATAAAATCCAGGACAGTTTCTGAGTTTTCACAGAAAGGCATCCATACCCCAAGAACTGAGGTGACAACTCAGTCATTCATACATTCATCCAATAAATATTTATTAAGCACCTAGCATGTTGCTTCTATAAAGATCTATGCACCGAGGCTACAACAGGGGGGAGAAAAAGAATAAAAACTCCTTCATAATGGAACTCACAGTGGAAAAAAAAACAAACAAAAGACAAATATGTAAAATGTATAGTATATCAGATGATGTCAAGTGCTGTGGGGAAAATAAAATAGGAGATGGATAATAGGAAAAAGTGCCCACTGTGGGGTGGGGATCACAATATTAAACAAGATGGTCAGGGAAGCCCTTATTGAGAATGTGACCTGTGAACAAAGACCTAAAGGAGATGGGGAGGCCAGATTGCAGATTTCCAGATGGAGATGATTCCAGCATGTGACACAGAGGTCACTGTAGCAGGAACCTATGTGTCAGAGGAGTGGATAGGATCAGAAAAGTTGGCTGAGGCTGATCAGGAAGGTTTTGAAGGACAGGATTTGGCTTTCATTCTAAGTGTGATGGGGACCATCAGAAGTCTTTCAGCAGAGGAGTGGCATGATCCAATTTAGATTTTAGCATGCTTCCTCTGACTATTGTACCAGGAAAAGACTAGAGGATAAAGGCAGAGGCAGGGAGACTAGTCAGGAGACCAATGCAATCATCTGGGTGAGAGCTACTAGCACCTTAGACAAGAGTCTTAGCAGCAGAAGGGTAGAAAAGCAGTTGGATTCTGGATACATTTTGAAAGGAAAGCCAACATTGGTAGCTGATGGACTTGGTGTGCTATGGAGAGAGAAGAGGAGTCAAGTTTTGTGACTGTGAAGGGGAACAATTCCAACAGGAACCCACTTCTGACAAATGGAATCTAATGCAGAACAGATGGACACGTAAGTGAGCAAAACGCACAACAAAGGGAGAATTGATCTCATTGGTAACAACTTCCATGTATGGAGCACTGAATACATGCCAGACCTTGTATTAAGCTCTTGGCCTTCATAACTCCATTTTCCTCTTCCCAGCAACCCAGTGATAAACATACCATTGTCTTCATAGATGAGGAAGTTGAGGCTTAGAGCAAAGTGACTTGCCCAAAGCTGGAACCATGACTCTAATCACCCCTGTCTGACTTCCAGACTCATGCTCCCAACCACTGTTCCTGCCCTCATGAGACTGAGAGGCTGGTAGGGGAGCCAAAGAGTAAACCAAAATACCCTTTTGTTAAGGCTTAGGATAAGGGTAGGGTTTGTGCTCTAAAGGGAAGAAACAAGGTTCTATGTGTATATACAACAAAGGAGCCAGGTCTTACCTAGGAGGTGAGAGAAGGTATCCCTGAAGAAATGGTGGGTAAGCTGCTCTCTGAAAGATGAATGATTCTCCTTGGGCAAAGGATGGGGAAAAGACAAGTGGTTCAGACAGAGGCCTTGTAATAAAAGGAACAAGAGTTTAAGGGGCAAAGAAAGCAAGTCAAGGCTTGATGTAAAATGAAGAGTTAGAAAAGGCCACAAAGGCCTCCTTAAGCATGTTGATCTTTAGCCTAAGAGGAATAAGAATCCACCCTTAGAGGACAAATGATAAGAGAAACAAGATAGATTTTCTTTGGAAAGGCCCACTCTGCCTACATTATTGGAGGTAGATTAGAGGGGCTAAGTATACAGAGGAGACCACTTACTACATTATTGCAGTATCTGTACTTGTGCAATGAGCTTATTTTACACTGAATTTGCCTGAACATAGAATCTCACCATGTCTGACCTGGAAGAGACCTCAGAGAGCATTCCTCTAGTCCAGCTACATTAGTTTATGGATGATAAAATTGGTCTACAGATAAGTGACTTGCCCAAGACCACATGGCCACTTAAATCACAGAATAAACACTCAAACACAGGTCTTCTGACTTTGAGTCTTGTGTTTGTAACCATTGTTTTAGTTGACTGAATATTAATTGTGCCATATTTAGTGTTGTATCTCCCATGTTTGACAGGAGTAAGTACTCAGTATATGTTGGATGGATTAACAGAGAGGTAAATGGATGGATGGATGAATGGAAGGATGGAAGGATACATGGATGGTTTTAGAAGGATGTTCTTTATTCTACACCCCAAAAACTTCCATAGCAACTGTTGAAAGAGAAGTCATTTTTCCCTTAGTGAGAACCATACTTCATGACCTTCCTTCTCAAAAAGCATGTCCTCCAGTCATGGCAACCACTGTTGGGCCATGACATCAGTGTGACCCCTCAGGACACCCTTCTTTACCCAAGACTGTGCCCAGGAACCCTGGATCCTTGAAAGAAGCTGATAAACCCACTCCAACTGTTTGAGATAGAAAGCTGTCCAGGATCAGTTAGGTCATTACACTGACTTCTTATTCCTCCTGGAAAGGAGCTTAGCTTGCTAACTGTCCAAACTGAATGTTTAAAACTTTAATTGGGTCGCCATGAAGATTTGCCTCTTTCAGTGGCAGAAAGCTCTGTTTCCTACGTGTTAACTCAGGAGCTCATTCTTTGCCACCCCACTACTCGACAACGACAATAAGCATGGGGTGCTCAGAAAATGGCTCAGGGGCTATTGCTAAAATTATCCTCTCATTTAATCCTGGCAACAGTACTGGAGAATGAAGCCTTGTCTCAGTTTTACAGATGAAGAGGGTGAGACTGTAGGGTCTAAGGGGCTTGCTCACCATAGACTAATATTTAAACTCAGCTCTACTAGGGACATTCCCAGTTTTCTTTCCATGATAATGACATTCCAGATAGGCTGACTTCCTATGTTTAGCTATTTAGAACATAATCATTATAACTAATATACAAAGAAAACTTATTTATCATCAGCCAACATTAGTTGATCACCTACTATAAACACGGTATCCTACCAGAGGTTTTTCTCAGGCCAATTGGACATTCTTCTTTGTCCTCAGAGCACTAAACTGGAGACTTCCTTCCAGCCCCTAGTCAAGTACTTTCTCCACATAAGCCTCTGTCTTCTCTTCTACCAAATGGACACACTAATTTGTATACAAAAAATTCCCAATAGGATATATATGGCACGCTTAAAATTGGATTATTTTAGGAAAGTGTATTATAAAAGGGCCATTCATAAAGGCATGAATGTGAGGGAGCCTTGTGGAAAAATACACTAACTTAGGGATAAAACACCCTGTTTGTTACTACCCTGAGGCACAAAGGGACAAAGGGAGGGAGAAGTTACCAGAAGCTGGAAGGAGAGAAATTCTTGTAAGGTTGGCAGCTCTGAGAGAGGCAGTGACCTTTGGGACCAAGACAACTTCACAGGGCAGGAAGCAGGGGCATGAGGAACTGATTTCCTTCCAGGGATGCCATTGGCAGAACCCCAGGATAGCCAGAGGGCATGTGAGGCACAAATTAGTGCAGCGCACAAGACGGGCTCCCCAGGCAGAGTGGAGAAAGATGGAGAGGGACTCTGGGGGCACAAGTGAAGCCAATGGCACATGGCACCTGCTCTACCTGTATGGAAATGAAATGTGTCCATGGAGGGAAGGGTGCCCTGTAAAGAAAACCAAACTAGTGACAAAATTATTTACTAACTTGGGAATGAGAACTAAGTGTCACCAGCTCTTTATAGGCTATTTAGTGTGCCCACAAGAAGGGGGTGAGAGTGATCTAAAAGAAGAGGCAGAGTAATTTCTGCTTTTCTCCTCTTCAAGCTGAATGATAAGGAGCTGGGTTTCAAGGCAGTGTCATTTGAAGGGTTTAGAACCTGAGCATCCTGGTTTGAACCTGGATCTACCAATTACCAGATGAGTTATCACAGTGATTCCCTTAATCTCTCTCTGCCTCTGTGCCCTCTATGATGCCAAGGAACATAATGCCCACCTTACAGGGTGATGTGAGATTTTAAGGGGATAGAAAGGGAAACTCATAATGCCTGGCACATAGTAGGTGCTCAAGAAATATATTACTAGATGAGTGAATAAATGAGTGATTTCCAGGATCCCTTCGGGCTCGTAGATGATAGGAGTCTGATTCACCAGACTGGTTGGCGAATTCTGAGAAAGGTCATCTGAGCGAGGAACTAAGTTGAGGGCAAAACTATGGCAGGACAGGTGGTGAGCACAGTGGGGGTGAGCACGGTGGGGGTGAGCACAGTGACTGCAAGCTCTGCAGAAAGAAGGGGTTCTGAATGGAGACAACACATCTAAAAACTCTATCTCTTGTCATACAGCCTTCAGCAGTCTGTGGCCGTCTCTATGTAAGTGAAATTTGAATATAAGCTAGAAACTTTGATAGAATGCCCAGTTTGTCAAAGTAGGATTCTTCTGGCAATACATTAGAAAAATAATTGTGAAATTACCTTCCTTGGCCAGTTCCCAAATATGAGTGGATAACTGAGAATTAGTTATTATGAAAATTTCTTTTGGGGATAAAAATAATATTTAAAAGATGAAGAACTTGAGGGAAGGGAGCTGACATTTGTTAAGTATCTTAGGATTCAATAAACTAGAAACATTTTAAAATTTTAATTATTATTATAGGTTGAATTCCAAAAAGTTATGTTCAAGATCTAACCCCCAGTACCTATGAATATGACCTTACTTAGAAACAAGATCTTTGCAGATTTAATCAATCAAGTTAAGATGATATCATTAGGGTGAGCCTTCATCCAATGACTGTCGTCCTTATAAGAATGAAGCCACATGAAGACAGAGGCAGAGACTGCAATTATGCTGCCACAAGCCAAGGAATGCCAAAGATTGCTGGCAGCCGCCAGAAGAAATCAAGCCTGCCAACACCTGGATTTTGGACTTCTAGCCTCCAGATCTGTGAAGAAATAAAATTTGGTGTTTTTTTTATTGGAGTAGAGTTGCTGTACAATATTATATATGTTATGGGTGTACAATATAGTGATTCAAAAAAATTTAAAGGTTATACTCCATTTATAGTTATTACAAAATATTGGCTATATTCCCCATGTTGTACAATATATTCTGGTAGCTTATTTTATACCTAATAGTTTGTACCCCTTAACCTCCTATCCCTATATTGTCCTTCCCCCTTCCCTCTCCCCACTGGTAACCACTAGTTTTTTTCTATATCTGTGAGTCTGCTTCTTTTTTGTTATATTCAATAGTCTGTTGTATGTTTTAGACTCCACATATAAGTGATATCATACAGTGTTTGTCTTTATCTGACTTATTTCACTTAGTATAATGTCCTCCAAGTCCATCCATGCCGCTGCAAATGGCAAAATTTCATTCTTTTCAATGGCTGAGTAGTGTTCCACTGCATATATATACCACATTTTCTTTATCCATTCATCTGTTGATGGACACTTAGGTTGCCCCATGTCTTGGCAATTGTAAATAATGCTACTATGAAAACTGGGATATGTGTATCCTTTCCCATTAGTGGATTTTTTTTTTTTGATATACACCCAGGAGTGGAATTGCTGGGCCATATGGTAGTTCTATTTTTATTTTTTTGAGAAACCTCCATACTGCTTTCCACAGTGGCTGCACCAGTTTACATTCTCACCAACAGTGTATGAGGGTTCCCTTTTCTTCACATCCTCATCAACATTTGCTATTTGTGCTCTTTCTGATGATGGACATTCTGACACATGTGAGGTGGTATCTCATTGTGGTTTCATTTGCATTTCCCTGGTGATTAACGATGTTGAGCATCTTTTCATGTGCCTGTTGGCCATATGCATTTCCTCTTTGGAAAAATGTCCACTCAGTTCTTCTGCCATTTTTTAATTAGGTTGTTTGTTTTTTTGATGTTGAGTTGTACAAGCTGTTTATACATGTTGGATATAATCCCTTATTGGCCATATCATTTGCAAATACATTCTCCCTTTCAGTAGGTTGTCTTTTTGGTTTGTCAATGGCTTTGCACAGCTTTGCTGTGCAAAAGCTTTAAGTGTAATTAGGTCCCATTTATTTATTTTCCCTTTTATTTCCTTTACTTTAAGAGACAGATCCAAAAAACAATATTGCTGCGATAAATTTTTGTTGTTTTAAGCTACCAGTTTGTGGTAATTTGTATGGCAGCCTGGGAAACCTAACACATGTAGTATATTGGAAGATGGTAAGTGCTATAGAGAAAGTAATACATAGAGCAGGACGAGAAGGATGAGGAAGGAAGGAGGTGGGTGGGCAGGCAAATGAGGTCTAGAGAAATTGGGGCAGGCAGCATGGAGAAGGGGAGATGTGAGCAAAGTTTGGAGCCACGAGGTGAGCGAAGCAGAGATGGGGGACGAGTGTGCCAGGCGGAGGAGGCAGATGCAGTGGAGGCCTTGAGGTGGAGTGTGCCACAGTTGAAGAACATCAAGGAGGCCAACATAGCAGGAGTATGAGCAAGCAGAGGTGACCATGAGACGAGACCATGGCAGGGCCTTGTTGGCCATTGCCAGGAGTTCTGCTCTCACTCAGAGTGGAGCAGGGAGATGTGGGGTGGTTTTGAGTGTTACAGTCACATATTCTGAAATAGGACTGAAAATGCTCACTTTGGCTGCTGCACTGAGAACAGATGGAAGCAGGGGAAGGACAGAAGCAGGGGACCTGTTAGGAGACCACCACAGAGACCCAGCTAAGAGCACTCCCTGAATAGGGGCCTTTGCCAGTTTCCCCAATGACACCCTGCTGGTTAGGCAGGCAGAGCCTGCAGGCCTACCACCCAAAGGTCAGGTTTCTAGCCACAGACTTGATGCAAACTGGCTCTGGGACCTGGCAAAGAAGGAAGGGAGGTACATTGCATGCCTTCCCGGGTTTCATTGCCCTCAACTCCAATGGCTGCCTCATAGGGATGTTTCAAGAATCAAATGAGGAAACAGCTGTGGAAGCATTAAACAGCATAAAGCACTAGATAAATGCAAGTGATTGTAATTAATACTGGTAATAGTCACCTCTCTTTACCCTGCAACCACCAGCTTATAAATACCACCAAAATAATGTCTAAATGAAGAGATTGATTCCCATGTACAGATGAAACTGGTATATGCATCTGCTGGGGATGATTTTTCATTTAATAGAAGTCATTTTAAAAAGATCAGTGATATCTTGTTACCACGGGCAAACTGTTGGGATGAGAAAGTATCCTTTTCATGCAGAACTGGACCTTCAGAGGGGACAGCAGTTTACCAACATATAGTAATTAAGGCATTGGGTTCTTCTATAAGGCTATTTTAAATTTTATTTTATTTATTATTTTTATTATTTTTTGCGGTACGCGGGCCTCTCACTGTTGTGGCCTCTCCCGTTGTGGAGCACAGGCTCCGGACGCACAGGCTCAGCAGCCATGGCTCATGGGCCCAGCAGCTCCACGGCATGTGGGATCTTCCTGGACCGGGGCACGAACCCGTGTCCCCTGCATCATCAGCTCCACGGCATGTGGGATCTTCCTGGACCGGGGCACGAACCCGTGTCCCCTGCATCAGCAGGAGGACTCTCAACCACTGCGCCACCAGGGAAGCCCTTAAATTTTATTTTTAATAATGACTAGTTTTGTTCTTGATGCTCTGGAGAGATGTCTTGGCTGAAACTAAGTGAAGGCTGGTGTGAGGTCAGCGGATACCTGCTGGCAGATAGGTACTCACATGAATTGGGAGCCCTGGCAGCTGCACCCGTCTCTGATTGAAGGAAGAGGAAGGTTCCAAGGAAGCTTGGAGCAAAGACCAAAGGAAAGGTGACAATGGAGAGCAGGTTCGTTGTCTGTCAGGTGTTCGTCCTAAGTCCTAACTGAAAGGGACCATTTTGTCATGCAACTTTGAAAGGCTTGGAGCACAGGCTGTTTTACTTCAGGGTCCAGGTGAGCCTTAGCAACAGAGGGTAGAGGAGGGGAATGTTTTTTCCCATTCTGGGGAGAACACAGCAACAGTAGTCAGAGCCAATCATGGACCAGCAGTAGCAGCATCTGTTGTGCTGGTAGGGAAATGAGAAAGCAGCAGCAGGGCCACCTGCTGGGTCAGGTGGGAGGCAGGGAAGCAGCATCCTATGGAGGGCTCCTCGTGACTTCAAGTATCTGATACCACCGCAAGCCTGGAGCTGGAGAAGACTGGTCACATGGGCCCCTTTACGGTCTTATAAATGACTGCAGAAGACATCAGAGTGGCAGGGGAGGGGGTTGAGGTCCTGCCGCTGTGCAGGGGTGTAAGTAGTAAAATTGGGGCATTAAAATTGTTCATAATTCCAGGAAGAAGAAAACAGAGGGTATCCAGTTTACAACAATAATAGCTAACTTTATTGAAGTCAATGAATGATTTCATTCCTGTATATATTCATTCATTTATTTATTCATTCATTCAGTAGATATTTATGGTGTGACTACTATGTGCCAGGCTTTCTTATAGTTGCCAGGGACACATCGGTGAGAAAAAGAAAAGCAAGTGGTCTCAGGAGTGGCTGGAGGAGGGCACAGAACTAATTAGTGTAGTCAAGACAGACCTCATGGAGGAGGAAACATGCAAGCCAACACTTGAAGTGGTGTGACACTGGGTATCTGAAGGAGACATGTTGGAGCAAAGGGAAGAGCTGGTGCAAAGTTCCTGAGGTGGGCACTTGTCTGATGAATTTGAGGAAGAGCCAGGAAGTCAATGCAGCTGGAGAGGACTATGCAATGGAAGGATATCATAGAATATAAGCTCAGAGAGGAATAGGAGGTCCAGGTCAGGTAGAACTTTTTACACAATTAATTCTCACAATAAAATTTAAATAGACCTTGGACAAGGGTCTGAAAACCACTGGTATAAGCCACAGAGCTAAGTGTCTATAAACCATGAGACCAAGTGAGCCATGTGAAGATCAAGAAAAGTACATTCTATGTGGATGAAACAGTTGGTGCAAGATTCCAAAGATGGGAATGAGCTTGATGTTTGAGGTCAGAGTGTCTAGGCCTGATGGATAAGAGAGGAAAGATACAAAATGAAGTTATAAAGATAGGATGGAAAAGGTCATGGAGGGCTTCAAAAGTCAGGATAATTAGATTGGATTTTATTCTACATGGAATGGAAGCCATCAGAGGTTCCTAAGCAGAGTATGACATGGCCTGGTTTTAATTTTAAGATCACTTTGGATACCAGCGGGAAAATAGAGAGAAGCCAAACATAAGCAGACATGCAATGGTCCAGGTTAGACTAGATGGTGGGAGGATGTTGTTTTCAAGTTAGTGTTGAAGAATTTGCTGGTGGCTTAGATATAGGTACTCAGAGAAAGAGCAAAAACAAGAATAAAATTTAGATTTGGGGCTTGAGCAATCAGTGGATGGGGAGGACTGGAGAGGCCCAGGCGTGGAGCGGGGGTAATAATTGTGTTCGGTCATGTTAAGTTTGAGACACCAATTTTTTTTAACATCTTTATTGGAGTATAATTGCTTTACATTGCTGTGTTAGTTTCTGCTGTATAACAAAGTGAATCAGCTATATGCATACATATATCCCCATATCCCCTCCCTCTTGCATCTCCCTCCCACTCTCCCTATCCCATCCCTCTAGGTGGTCACAAAGCACCGAGCTGATCTCCCTGTGCTATGTGGTTGCTTCCCACTAGCTATTTTATATTTGGTAGTATATATATATGTACATGTCACTGTCTCACTGTCTCAGCTTACGCTTCCCCCTCCCCATATCCTGAAGTCCATTCTCTAATAGGTCTCTGTCTTTATTCCCATCCTGCCCCTAGGTTCTTCAAGGACATTTTTTTTTTTTTTAGATTCCATATATATGTGTTAGCATACAGTATTTGTTTTTCTCTTTCTGACTTACTTCACTCTGTATGACAGATCCTAGGTCCATCCACCTCACTACAAATAAGTCAATTTTGTTTCTTTTATGGCTGAGAAGTATTCCATTGTATATATGTGCCACATCTTCCTTATCCATTCATCTGTCGATGGACACTTAGGTAGCTTCCATGTCCGGGCTATTGTAAATAGTGCTGCAATGAACATTAGGATGCATGTGTCCTTTTGTTATTTTTTTTTGGAATTTTATTTAATTTATTTTTTTATACAGCAGGTTCTTATTATGCATGTGTCTTTTTGAATTATGTTTTTCTCAGGGTATATGCCCAGTAGTGGGATTGCTGGGTCATATGGTAGTTCTATTTTTAGTTTTTTATGGAACCTCCATACTGTTCTCAATAGTGGCTGTATCAATTTACATTCCCACCAACAGTGCAAGAGGGTTCCCTTTTCTCCACACCTTCTCCAGCATTTATCGTTTGTAGATTTTTTGATGGCCATTCTGACCCGTGTGAGGTGATACCTCATTGTAGTTTTGATTTGCATTTCTCTAATGATTAGTGATGTTGAGCATTCTTTCATGTTACATATAGGTCTTTAATCCATTTTGAGTTTATTTTTGTGTATGGTGTTAGGGAGTGTTTTAATTTCATTCTTTTACATGTAGCTGTCCAGTTTTCCCAGCACCACTTATTGAAGAGGCTGTGAGACACCAATTATATATCCCAGTGGAGAAGTGAAGTAGGTAATTGAGTAGAGAAGTCAAGAGCAGTGGTTCTCAAACTTACCTGTACATTGGAATCACCTGTAGAGTTAAAAGTGATGCCTGAATCCCACCCTTAGAGATTCTGACTAATTGGTCTAGGGTGTGGTCTGCATGCTGGGATTTTTGAAAATATCTCCCAGGTGATTCCAGTGTGTAGGAAACTTTGAGACCCACCGACCTAGAGTTTGAGAGAAAGGTTAATTGAAGATTTAACTTTGAGTGTCAACAGATTATAGATGATACTTAAAGCCAAAGAAATGATTGAGATTCTCTGGAGAGACAGTGAGACAGGAGAAGAGAAGGTCAAGGTGCAAGCCCTGGGGTACCCCAAAGCATGGGGCACCTCGATGTTTGGAGGTTGACCAGAGGAGCTGGCAAAAGAGCCTGAGAAGCTGCAGCCAGGACCTAACTCATAGAACGGTCGGCAGGCCATTGTCATTTGTCTTTGTGGAGCATCAGGTGCCTGTAAAGCAGGCATTAACCTGGTCATTCTCCCTTTGACTTTTCTGGGGTTTTTTTTCCAGCAAAGGAGACTGGCCTCTCCAGCCTTCCCCTCTGTCATCTCTTTGGATGCTGCTCAGGGCCATTTCTATTCCCTGGTCAGTGTAATGCAAACCAATTCATTTAGCAGCCGTTCCTCCTTCTGATTGTTTGTTCCAAGACATATTATTCCACATTTGTCCACATTAAACTGCATTTTATCACCCATTATCCCAAGTCCTTTAATGATCTGGTCCCCTCTGTGTTTAATTACAAGGCTTGGTATTTGTGCTGCCTGCAAAAGCTGTCATTTTCAGATTTAAAATCCTTCTTGCAGGGCCATTAGGTGGGTCATTAGCATCAATAACACAGAGAATCTGTACCTGGTAGCTTTGCAGAGGCAGGAAGCCACACAATTGGACATGGGCTGGTTCGTTCTCTTTGCCTGGAAAACGCAGTGACACCCCAGCCCTCCCCCACCCCACCCCATCCAGGGCTTTCCTCCTGTCCTGCACTGACACTCAGAGTGTCTCCAGCGATTCACAGACTGCAACTCTGACTCTTCATGCCATCCTCCCTGGCATCTGTAGCCTCCAGAAATCTTAATAATTTAATAAACCACTCATATCAGCATGCCTCTGGCTATCTCTTATCAAGCTGGATGCATTTTCCAACCATCTCTCCCCTAATTGTAAGGAAAGTTTCTGGAAATCAAACATATATTTGCATTTCTAGCATTTGGGTTTTCATGAGCCATAGCTGGTAAACAATGTGTCACTCCTGACACCCCCTGTGATTCTCCTTTGACCTGCACGTGAGACCTAAAAGGAAGTTTAAGTGGCTGTTGCCTGTCTAACTTTTGCAGTCAGGAATTCAGGGCCAAAGATGGTGCTCAGAAACAGAACCTCAACCCCCCATCCTTCCTACCTCTCACCCCAGGTGCCTGGACATCTCTTTCTCTGCTCCTTTTAATGAGATTTTATTTCATTATTTTTGGCTTACACTTTTTAGTATTTTAAGGCACAGTAAATCCTTCTTGGAGGCCTGAGAAATAATTAATCAAATAACCCATTTATTTTCTTCACAAACACTTATAGAGCACCTACTCTCAGCCAGGTGGTGGGCCCCGATGTGCAGGGGGCATGTAGGCATGAAGTAGAGTCTCCAGCAGACTGGTGAACCAACAGTGTTAATGAGGACTGTTGAGCTTTAAATGTATTTTTTTTTAAATTCTGCTTTTCTGAATCCCGCTCCCACATGCACCTTTCCTCCCCAGATGCCTCAGCTCTATATGTTGTCATTTTCAACCCAGGCCATGCCAGCCCCTGCCATGGAGTATTTGGGAATGCATGGGTATGTTTTGGATGGTCACAATGACTTGGGAGGGAAGCTGGCATTAACTGCCTGCAGGACGCTAGGTCCCCTGCAATGCTCAGGACCAGCCTTCACTAACTTGCCAACAGTACTCCACTGCTAACCACTGAGAAAGAGCATGCATTTGTTTCCTATGGCTGCTCTAACACGTGACCACAAACTTAGTGGCTTTAAACAACGTGCATTTATTATCTACCATTCTGGAGGTCAGAAGTCCCAAACAGATTCACTGGGCTAAAATTCAGATATTGATGGGGCTGTGTTCCCTCTGGAGGTTCTAGGGGAGG
Source organism: Physeter macrocephalus (assembly GCF_002837175.3). Lineage (NCBI taxonomy): Eukaryota > Metazoa > Chordata > Mammalia > Artiodactyla > Physeteridae > Physeter > Physeter macrocephalus. The sequence goes on from NC_041227.1 coordinate 110,677,915, forward strand.
ATCTGTCTTCAAAGCCAGCAGTGGCCTGTTGAGTGTTTCTCACACTGGATGACTACAATTTGTGCCCCCAACATCACATCTCCTTCTCTATTCCCCTCCCTGCCTCCCTCTTTCACTTACAAAGACCTTTGTGATTTAATTGAGTTCGCTGGGATAATCCAGGATAATCTCTCCATCTCAAGATCTTTAACTTAATCACATCTGCAAAGTCCCTTTTTCCATGTAAGGTAACAGATCAAATTCCAGAGATCAGACATGGGCATCTCTGGGGGGTCATTGTTCTTCCTGCAACAGGGGGAACAAAAGTCTCAGTGTCTGAAGGTTCACTGACAGCCTCAGCGCTGACAGCCTCAGCCACTAGAGGATGCGGGCAACACTCAATTATCCTTGCTAAAGCAGAGGCCTGGTTAATATTCAGCTATCCAGATTAATCCAGTGGAGCTTTTGCTGTCAAATGTCAGGAGTTTCAGAACCAGGCACAGATGGCTTTGGAGGGTGGCCTACCCTGGGGTTTCTTTTTTTTTTTTTTTTTTTTTTTTTAATTTTTATTGGAGTATAGTTGATTTACAATGCTGTGTTAGTTTCAGGTGTACAGCAAAGTGAATCAGCTACACATATACACATATCCACTCTTTATTAGATTCTTTTCCCATATAGGCTATTACAGAGTATTGAGTAGAGTTCCCTGTGCTATACAGAAGGTCCTTATTAGTTATCTATTTTATATATAGTAGGGTGTCTATGTCAGTCCCAATCTCCCAGTTTATCCCTTCCCCCAAGCCCCTGGTAACCATAGGTTTGTTTTCTACATCTGTGACTCTATTTCTGTTTTGTAGATAAATTCATTTATACCATGTTTTTAGATTCCACATGCAAGCAATATCATATGATATTTGTCTTTCTCTGTCTGACTTACTTCACTCAGTATGACAATCTCTAGACCTATCCATGTTGCTGCAAATGGCTACCCTGGGGTTTCCTATGTTGAGTAACAGCCTTCGATGTGAAGCACCAACCATGCTTTATTTAATCTGTCAATAAGTATGAGTTCCTGTTTCTCACACTGACCACACAATGGGAAGTGATCCAAAGGTAAGAAGGAAAGTTCAGAACTTTACAAAAGCTTTGCACAAAACAGGAACTGGTTATGTGGATAATTGGGCATTGATCTAATCAGGATTCTGTAATGTTAAGACCTTACAGACCGCTCTGCCATTTGCAAAACTCTTTCACATCCATTATCTCATTCAATCCACACAATGCATCTGGAGGCAGTCGGAGCAAGTATTATTTTTTATCACCATTTTACAGATGAAAAAACTGTGACCAGGAGAACTTTAGTAACTCACCCAAGGTCACAGCGCTAATAAACTGCAGGGCTGGAGCTTAAGTCCTTGGACTCCAGTCACAGGTTCTGTCCTCTCCACCACACTGGCTCTCAAAGCTCTAAGAAGCTAATATGCAAAACAGTGACAAATTTTAAGGCCATCTTCTTTGAATCTTGATTGGACCTGTCATTTCTAAGGAAGCAGCATGAAGCCATGAAAATGATTTAGAATTAGAGGTCGGGCAAAGCCCAGTTTCCACATCTATAACTAGGGATAATAAATTACAGCTTACTGCAGTGCTTTCCAAACTAGCCTGATCACTGGAAACCCTTGATCATTAGAAACCCCTGAGGTGATAGTTAAAAATGCAGATTTTCCTCTTCCCCCAGAAAGTCAGATTCAGAAGGTCTGAGGGTAGGACTCAAATCTGGATTTGTAATACGCATAATTGATGGTTCTTGTAAGCAGAAAAGTTTGGAAATAATTGGCCCACAGGATTTTTGTGTGAATTAAATAAGATGATGTATGCATCAAGCACTTGGCACAGATAAGCCCTTTCTAAACATTGGATTTCTTCTCCATGCCTTCATCAAGGGGGTGTTCTGTTTTTCCATTTCTTTACTTTTGATTATTGGTGTTAAGAAGACAAGCTCCTGCTTCCAGTGCCAAAGTTCTGGAACTTTCTCGTAGAGAACCTGGTTGGGTGGGTGGGGTTGGAGGTTGGGTGGTTTAAGGGAGAATCCACTGTTTATATAATTCCCTTGAATAACTGTATTTCACCATTCCCTTTCACTCTTATACAAGGAACAGGAATATCTAGCCTAATGCATTTATTTTACTTATCTGCTGATTTATAAAACCCACCTTCTGCCTTGAGCTCTGAGTACATTACACTTGTATAAATACACCCCACATAATCTGTCTTGTCCACCAAACCATGTCCTCTGAGATAAATCCAGACTCACAGTGGCAAGGGGAACTTTCATTTTGCCAGAGGATTCAGCCTGGGCCTGGGTCCAGCTTTCAGATTAAACAGGAGCATAAATCCACCCATGCTCCCATCTTACCAGTTCAGCTGCCCATCCAAATGTTTTCCAGAGACCTAATTGTCATTAGGCCTTACCTGGAAAATGAATGGCTGCTTGGTGGTAAGAGTTTCAAGAACTTTCTTTTCCAGATGGGACTCTGCAAAGCAGGTTGTCTTTGCCTAGAGTACAGTGGCCATGTCTTGCTTCTATCTGTCCCCAAGACCAAGGACAGTGGCTGGCAATGAGTGAAAATGGGATATGTTGTGGTATTTACAGGTCACAGAGTGTTGAGATTTATGGTCAGAATTTTGGCTTCGACAAAAAAACAAAGCAATCCATGTTTTTCCTTTCATCCGAAACAGCTATAACTTATTTTTCACTCACCTTAACTAGTGGTTCTCAACCATGCACAATTTTGGTCCCCCAGAGGACATTTAGCAATGTCTAGAGAAAATTTTGCTTGTCATGACTGGGGGATGCTACTAGCAACTACTAGGTAGATGCCAAGGATTCTGCTAAACATCCTCCAATGCAGAGTACATCCCCACAACAAAGAATTATTCAGCCCAATTGTCAATAGTGCTGAGGTAAAGAAACCCTGCCTTACATCAATCATTACCGTGCTAAAATTGGTTCCCCCCTAATTTTGCCAACAAGCCTATAAGAGCAACACTGTTGGCAAAAGCAATCCATTTGTGGTCATCAAAGCAAAGAGAGAGGGAAACATATTTGCTGGGCACCACTATGGGCCCCAATGTTGTGCTAAGCCTGCCCCAAAGAGTATCTCAATCAATCTTTACATCAATCCTTCACCATACCCATTTTACAGGTCAGGAAACTAAGGTTAAGAAAATCTAAATAACTTGCCAAGGGTCACCCAGCTAGGAAAAGACAAAACTGAAATCATACCCAGCTCTTTCTGATTTTAAAGCCAACAGTCTAGCCACTGTGCAGATTGAGGCTGAAAGAGTGATTGTCAGTAAATGACAGTGATAGAACTTCATCCCCACCGAAATCTTATCCTTTATGGACACTATAAATATCCCCTAAAACATAAGTTCCCTTTGGATTTGTGCATTACCTGGCATTCTGGCTCTGCTTGGAATCTGAGGGAAAAAACAGAAGACTTTCAGTCTAACTGCCAAGCATAATCATCAATATCCAAGTGGGTGGCATTCCCTTCATCCAGTTTTTCACTCCTCAATCCATGGCCATTCCACACCACAGCAGAGTCCCAGCCTGAAATTGTTCATGGGAGTGCTACTGGCATTTAGAAGAAACCATTTTTTGTTGCCCAGAATTGCAGTCCTCTGTGTCTCACTGCAGTTCCTTTTAGCCCCTGGGCAGCAAATGTCAATAGATATTCCCAACTTATTGTGACAACCCAAAACATGCTGACACATACCCAAACACTCCCTTGGGGGCAGTGTCACTACCCAACTTTGAGGAACACTGGTTCCCAAGTTCTCACTCCAGTGTTATGCCTGGGCTTCACTGCTGCTCACAGATACACACATAGTTCATTATACACTTGCCCAGCTGGCTTCATCTTCCCAGAGTTGGGAATGGGGTTTCATTGTGTCAGACTATTTCTCTTTCTCATTCAAAGGGAAGTTTTAAGGATGCTTTCACATTGACAGTGGACTGGTTTGTTCATGCTTTTGACACTGATATCTGCAATCACATCCCCTGCTTTTCCCATTCCCGAGACTTTGTACCTACTAGAATTCTTTTTTTTTTTTTGTGGTATGCTGGCCTCCCTCTGCTGTGGCCTCGCCCGTTGCGGAGCACAGGCCCCGGACGCGCAGGCTCAGCGGCCATGGCTCACGGGCCCAGCCGCTCCGTGGCACGCGGAATCCTCCCAGACCGGGGCGCGAACCCGGCTCCCCTGCATCGGCAGGCGGACGCGCAACGGCTGCGCCACCAGGGAAGCCCCCCTACTGGAATTCTTTATTCCCTAAATTCTGCTGTTCTGGTCCTTAGCCACTAGTCTACCTACCCTACCCACTCAGATGCACTTCTTCTCACTCAGATGCACTTCCTTCTTGAGGTCTCCCCTGATTAATCCAGCAGGAACTGGTCTCTCCTTCTCTCTTGAAATCCCTTATTATATTATACCAGGGGTAAACAAAGTCTTCGTGTAAAGGGTCAAAGAGTAAATATTTTAGGTTTTGCAGGTCATATGGTTTCAGTTGCAACTACTCAGTGTTGCCTTTGTAGTAAGAAAGCAGTCACGGCCAATATAAAGGAATGGGTGTGCCCATGTTCCGCTGAAGTATTACTTATGACATTAAAATTTGAATTTTATATATATTTTTAGTTGTCATGAGATAGCGTGCTTCTTTTTTTCCCAACCATTTAAATAGGTATAACCATCCTTAGTTCATAAACCATACAAAAACAGGCAGCAAGCCATGTGTGGCTCACAGGCCATCATTTGCTGAAACCTGCTTTATATCATCATTTTGTTTTTGTGTTTATGACATTCTAGCTCCATGCCAAGTGGTGTCCTCACCATCAGCATGGATTTCACCTCAGTCCTTTGAGAAATTCAGAATCTCAGACCCCGCCCCAGACATGATGAATCAGAATCTGCATTTTAACGAGATTCCCAAGTGATTCATGTACACAGTACAGTCTACATGCACTGCCATGGTTTGTTTAATAATTGTTTGTGTCCACATTCCCACCCCCCACCTCCCCACGGCAGATGGTAAACTCTTTGAAGGCAGAAAATGTCTGTCATATATATCTTTGATTCCTTACAGTACATGAAAAAAGGAATATAATTGTTTTTGAGAGTAAATGAATTAATGGATTGGGAAAGCTTGATTCACATACCTTTTGGTCTTCAAGCCATCCTTTTCTCTCTTTTCCTTCACTCTTTTACTTTCAGTCTCTCCCAAAAGCTTAGTTTTCTATTTTCTGGATAATCCATTAGGGAAGGAGACTAACACTTTGCTTTGCTAGTTAAGATAAAGAGAGAGGCAGAAATTTGGAGGAGACTTCAGATCATCCCAAATTGTGTCATGGAGAAGAACTGCCAATTTTATGCTCCTGATCTGTCTCTCAGGAGGGCTTACCTACATGCTTTTCCTTCACATTTTTCTCTTGGCTGCATTAAACCATTCCTCTGACCCTCTTTTAGATGTTCACCTCTTTTAGAAGCAGCTGAGTTGTTAACAACTTTCATAGTTCCTGATTTTACCTGAAATCCTGCACCAGCAAGGTCAAATTTGTGGCCATGAGCACATGCTGGAGAGCCTCTCTCTTTCACTGACTTCCCCACATGAACCAAGGGATTTTTAGTTATAGGAAGCAATAGAAGCAAGATCTTTTTAAATGGTTGTTTTTCAGGAATAACTAAATAAATCATGCAGTCTCAACCTTTCATCTTTTTTTGTTCTTTAAATATACATACATATATATTTTACATATATTTTTCAATTCTAGTAATATTAAAATAACCATATTAAAATGAACAATTCCATGGCTCTTAGTACATTGACAATGCTGTGCAAACACCACATTTATTTAGTTTCGAAAACACTTCCATCACCCCAAAAGGAAAGCCTGTACTTACTAAATATTTACTCCCTATTCTCCCCTCTCCCCAACCCCTGGCTACCACCAATCTGCTTTCTGATGTGGACTTACCTATTCTGAATATTTCATATAAATGGAATCATAAACATATGACCTTTTGTGTCCAGACAGCCAGCTTCTTTCACTTAACATAATGTTTTCAGTGTTTATCCCTGTTGTAGCATGTATCAATATTTTATTCCTTTTTATGACTGAATGATAGTCTATGATATGGATAGACCACAGTTTGTTTATGCGTTCATCTGTTAACAGACATTGGGTTGTTTACACCTTTTGTCTATTATGAATAGTGTGGCTATAAATATGCAGGTACAGATTTCTGTTTGAGTACCCACCTTTAATTATTTTGGATGTATACCTAAGAGTGGAATTGCTGGGTTATATGGTAATTGTATGTTTAACTTTTTGAGGAACTGCCAGCTGTTTTCTTATATTTTTTTTATGGAGCACTTACCCTGTGCCAGGCATTGAGTTAAAGAGTTCACAAAACAGTGCACTTAGACACAAAACATCTAGAAACAGGAGGAGACCAGAGGGCTGAAGTAGTCCAAGCAGTCTTTAGGAATCCATGACAGTTGTGTCTCTCTTTTTCTCTCTACCTCACCTTGATCATCTTCTTCTTTCCATGTATTTCTCTTTATTATTATTATTATTAAAAAGGGACAAGAAGGAGGGGAGGGCAGAAACACCATGGAGAGTTCCCACATGCACCATCAGCAAGGATTAATAACAATAATAACCAATATTTATTGGACAAATATTATGCCATGTAGTAGGTATTATTAACCCATTTTTCAGGCAAGGGATTGAAGACTTAGAGAATTAAGAAACATACTCAGATTTGAGTGTCAGAACCAGGATCTGAACCCTGGTCTGTCTGATAACAAAATGTATAGTCTTTCATTAGCTAGCTAGTGGGAAGCTGCCGCATAGCACAGGGAGATCACCTCTGTGCTTTGTGACCACGAGAGGGGTGGGATAGGGAGGGTGGGAAGGAGGGAGACGCAAGAGGGAAGAGATATGGGAACATATGTATATGTATAACTGATTCACTTTGTTGTAAAGGAGAAGCTAACACTATTGTAAAACAGTTATACTCCAATAAAGATGTTAAATAAATAAATAAATAAATGTATAGTCTTCCAACACACTACCACATTGCCATTTCTCGACCAGCAGAAACCTGAAAGGCTCAACACAAACACCAAATATCACATGTCAAGACAGCCCTTGGCTGTCAGGGAGTCACAGAGTGTTAATCCAAAGCAGTGGACTCCACCGTAGACCAATCATCATACTTGCAGGTTGGCCTGGGTGCTAAGGAAGAGCACAGTCTCAGTAATTATTAAGAAGATCCTAGAATATAATTACCATACAATCCAGCAATTCCACTTCTGGGTATTTATCTGAAGGAAACAAAAACACTAATTCAAAGAGATATCTGCACTCCCATGTTCATTGTGGCATTATTTACAATAGACAAGATATGGAAGCAATCTAAGTGTCCATCAATGAATGAATGGATAAAGAAGGTGTGGTATTACATATATGATGGAATATCACTCCATCATAAAAACGAATGAAATCGTGCCATTTGTAACAACATGGGTGGACCTAGAAATCATTATGTTAAATTAAATGTCAGACAGAGAAATACAAATATTGTATGTTTTTACTTATATGTGGAATCTAAAAAACAAAACAAATGAATAAACAAAAAAAACAGAAACAGACTCATAGATACAGGACACAAATTCGTGGTCACCAGAGTGGGGAGAGGTTAGGATAAGGGGCAGGTGAAATAGGTGAAGGGGATTAAGAGGTATAAACTTCCAGATATAAATAAAGAAGTTTTGGGGATATAATGTATAGCCTAGGGAATATAGTCAATAATACTGTAATAACTTTGTATGGTGACAGATGGAATTAGACTTATAATGGTGATTATTTCCTAATATATATTAACATTAAATCACTATGATGTACACCTGAAAGTAATAGGATATTGTATGTCAATTATATTTCAATAAAAAAGAAATCTGAAAAAAAAAGACCCTAGATCATTTCTGCAGGGACCTTTTGAGAGCTTACTGACATGACATGGGGCTGAGGTGACTCTCCATGCAAAACTGCCCAGAATGGTCTGGTATTGTCATTGAAGTGAAGCAAGGTGCACACAATTTGCTCAAAGTGAGGAGTTTTGCAAATGATTTATTTTATATAAAGTAGAGCAAACTCAAATCTACCCCTAAAGCAGTGTCTCTCTCACTCACTTTGCTGTATATAGGTTTTCTGATGTGAGAGGAAAGAAGGTGGTTGTACAGCTACACTGAAGTCTATCTCAAAGCTTCTGAAATTTAAGAAATCATCAGAATCACCTGAATTGCTTCTTGAAAACGTATTCCTGGGCTTCACCCCCAGAGATGCTTATGCAGTAGGTCTGTGTGGGGCACTCAGTTCTACATTTCTAACAAGCCCCTAGGTGATGCCCATGCTGGATGCACCACTCACAAGACAGTTCAGAGTGAGTGAGTGAGAAGCACCATGTGAAAAGACCCTAGAGATCTGCCTGCACTACCTCTGGTCCCCTCTGATCTCTAGATGTTCACTGTCCAAGTGCTCTATCTTGCAAACTCTAACTCAGTGCCTGGGACAGGTAATGCTCAATTTTGAAATGTAAGAAAACAGTTTGGCAGTTCCTCAAAAGGTTAAACATAAAATTACCATACGACTCAGCAATTCTACTCCTAGGTATTTATCCAAAAGAATTGAAAACAGGTACTTAAACAAAAACTTGTATGCACATGTTCATAGACTCCAATTCAAGTAGCACTGACCAATCTTAATTGTGCTGAAACCCCCAATAACCAGTCATTACTGATAGTGCTTTATGTCTCTACAAGATATCTGTGGGTCTTTCTCAAAAGCAGCATATTCCCATGGGAGTGTGTATCACATGAATGTCATGCGTGTGTTCAGGTGAGAGAAAATTTTAGAACCACTGGTGCAGAGAACTGGGAGATTTAAAGAGTCACAGATCCCATTCACATTGCTCAGGCCACACAAGAATAATAAAATTATGTTAATTATGTCAGTTATGCTCCCGCAAACCCCATGGCAGCTCAGTGGGATGTGCTTACCAGGCAGAAGCCAGGTATTCCCTCCCAGCAGCTGCCTCCATTGCAGTGTCCTCTGCAAAACTACAATTTCTTACCTCCTTACCTCTTCAGAGCTCATCTTTTATGAAGGAGCAACCTCCTTGAGATGGTTCTCTGTTTATTTAAGGCAACTGGGAGGCAAAAGGTTGTGCGCTAAGCTGAAGATGAAACGGGAGCCGCGTTAATTTCATGTTAATGACAACAGAGCAATTTTCTTACAGGAAATAACTAGTTAACTTAATCTTGTTAAGTAGTTATTAGCAGTAGCCTAAAAAGGATGGTTATGCTTATCACAAACACGCACAAAGGAAATGAAGGCATGAATAACAAGACCTTAAACAGATTTCTGGCATGTTCCTTCTGGGTGGTATTAAATGGTATTACTCATTTTAACTGACTTCAATCCTGAGATCATAGCCGTGTGATATAATGTTAACTGCCGGAAATAGAGGTGGGCTCACCAGATTCACTGTGCCAATTTACCAACAGCAGAAGTGTGTGCCACTGCTGTGAGGAAGGCCATAGAAAAGAAAGAATGAAGGGTAGATGTATGGATTAATTAATAAAATGCAGATAATAGCATCTTTCCCAATATTAAGACTCCTTCAGAAGCTGCTCTATATGTCTCTGGGAATAAAAAAAGCTAAATGTATTGTTTGTTGTTTCATCTCACCCCACCCCCAAGATAATGATCAGAGTTTAGAAATGAATAAAACTCAGGCAACTAGTCCAGACCATAGTCACACAGTAAAAAAGAAAAAGTAACTGCAAAAGAAGAATAAAATACTTGTTCAAAGGTTTCACAGTTCTAAGACATGTCAAGTAATTTTCTTCCTAAGAGGACAACTTTTCTTCCCTGTGGTGGTTGTGCTTTGTGAGAGGAATCAGCTTGATCAACTCAGGAAAATCATCAATATCAACAAAGTGTATTTAGTGCCTGTGATGCAACAGGAGCTGTGCTAGAACCTGGGGAAAAAGTTTCTGTACGTCACGGTTCTGCTTTCCGGCAACTCTCATTCTTCTCCTATAAACAATAATTGTAACTTAGAGTTGTAAATGCCTTAGTAGAGGTATGTTGTAGGAATAAAGTTGGCACAGAGGCACATGTGAGCATTCCCACCTGGAAAGTGAAGCCTAGGCAGGGTTTTGAAGGATGAGTAAGAGTTTGTCAGATGAACACAGGAGTGAAGGACATATCCGGTGGAGGGAAAGGCATCTTCAAAGGTACAGATGTGCAGTTGGGTCTGCCCAGGAAGCTGCATAGGCTTAGTATGACTGGCATATGTGGTTTGGAGGGAGAGTGAAAGGTTGGAGGTTGTGAAGGGCCTTTCAGATGATGCAAAAGAGCCTAGACGAGTTCCCTAAGCAGGGGAGTAAAATGTTTAGACTTCGAGCATCACAATGCCCACTGGGCAGAGACTGGATTGGAGGGACATAAGGTTGGCAGCAACAAGGCTAGTTAGAAAGTTATGAAATAATCTGGGTAAGATTAGGCAAGGACCTGAAGTAGTGGCACTGGGAATAAAGAGGATGGGGATAGTTGAAAGAACTATTGGAAATATTCCTGAAATCTACAGGACTTAGTGACTAATAGACTCCCAGGAATAAGGAAAACAAGTCTTCCTAAGCACTCAAGTTTATCAGTGCAGTGCTGGGTAGACGATGGCCTTGTTAGAGGGGGTGCAAGAGGAGCGGATCTGAGAGAAGTCCAGGTGGTGGGATCATGAGTGTGGTTTAGTATAAGCTGAGACCTGGAGCATAAATTCCCTGTGAGTACTCAGAAGTCTCCCTTGCCTAGATGCAACAATTTGCCACAGCCAGGTGGGGCAGCTTTGTGGGATTGCCTTAGGTTAGCCCTGCATCTTTGCCATCTGGGGCTTTAGGGGTCCTGCTTTCCAAAAGCCAAAAAAATGAGAATGGGCATAAGAGGCTCCAGGTCTGGGACTGGGAGGCTGTGTTTGCTCATCTCTGCTCTACCTTAATCTACATCGGCTGACCTAGAAAGCAAAGAATGGCCCTTTCTGGTACCCATCCAATTCAACAGGCCTTAAGACCCCAAGCATGTTCAATACAAAATGACCAGCAAGAGAGGTGTGTGCTTTGTGTCAGCCCAAGGTAGAGTTAAGGGTCTTGTCTCTTGGGCCAGCCTAAGGGTGTGCCTCAGAACAACCTAAGTTGTTGGAGTTCTCCTTCTAGGCTTCCTCTCCTGCAGAGATTACTGGAACTCCCCACAGAAAGCAACCAACCCTTGGGGGAACTTATTTTAGCTATTGAAGGAGGAGACGGAACGGCAAGGGATCCAAACAGGTGGAATTAATTTCTGTTCAATTCAGGTCTACTGGATAGAGCTGGGCAAATAGCTCTGGCCGAGAAATTGGGACATGAGCTTTGTCTGAATTCCTGCAGCCCTTCCTGAGGCACTGGAGAGGATTCTGGAAAGAACGTAGGATCTCTGCAGGATATCTGGGGTCCAGTTTTACTTTGGCTTCTGGTTAAGAGCTGGGCTCTGGAATTAGTCTCTGGGCCCCAAATTCTAGCTCTTCAGTGTATTAGCCAAGTGAGATATTGGACAAGCTACTTAACTTCTTTAAGCCTTAGTTCCCCCCACAACTCTATAAAATGGGAATGATGAAATGTTATTACCTAACCTCATAGGGGATTCATTGGGAGGATTGAACAAGATAATGCTTGTGAACCACCAAGTACAATGTCCAGCATATAGTAGGAAACCAATAAATGTTAGTTATATTACTGCACTAACTTAGGGCAACTGACCCCCTTAACCCAGGGGCTGGTTATTTATATATAAAACAATGACTAATACAATGGACTGCTAATGAACCTTACAGCTTGGACATGCTATGATGCCTGTACACTAGAACCATCTTCTTAGTGGCTGTGGTGGTGGTGGTGGTGGTGGAGGTAGTATGTGTGTATGTAGATATATGTGTATTTTGGGGAAGGGTAAATTAAGATTCTTGAATGCCTGGTATATGTCTGGCATGTGCTGAGTGTTTTACATACATTAGTTTATATAATCCTTTGCTAATAAATTGAACAATTAGAGAAATAAGTAGCATCATCCCTACCTTAAAGATGAAGAAACTCAAGTTCAGAGAGGTTAACTTGCTGGGTCTAAGTCACAGAGTTAGTGCCAGGTCCAGGATAAGATTTCCAATTCTTTCCATTACTTAGACGCTATGGGGGAATTGCTACAAACATACAAAATTTATCATTTAAAGCAGAGTAAAAGCTACATTTTAGTACTGTGAGAATTCAAAAAGAGAAAGAGTACAAATTCAGACAGGGAAATCTGGAAAGCTAGCATGGAGAAGATGGTAGGAGGGGCTTTGGCAACTGGAGCTGAGGCTGGGGGATGAGGAAGGAGCACACTGGACAATGGACCTCTGGGCCTTTTTCTCCACAGCTGACACTAAGTAACACTCCAGTACCAGAGACCTTCGTTCCATAAGAGTCATTTCTTTAGCCAGTCCCTCAAATCTGAGTGACCATCCCTAGTCCCAAAGCATTTACATCCATTTGGGGGCCACATAGCTTGACAGTTAACATGTTGTCTTTGGCATCTTGTTCTATCCATTAATAACTGTGTGACTTGGACACATTACTTAACATCCCTATGCCTCGGTTTCTTTATCTATAAATTGGAGGTAATGATAAGTTTCTCATGCATAAAGTTTTTGTGAGGATTAAATGAGATAATGAATGTGAACTAGCTAACACAGTAGTGGATCAACTACAGGCTCAATAATATACACAAGTGTTGTTGTCATTACTCATTGTGGATATGAGATAAACATACGGAAACTTCAGAGTAGAGTGAACAGTCCATATACAGCCAGAGAAAGGTAGAGGTGGAATGGGGTTCAGAGATCATTCAATCTCTCAGCCAGGGCTCAATGAGGGAAGGTGACTTCCCCAGGTTCACGCATGAGTTGGTGTCCCAGAGGTTTGGGGAAGAAAAAGGAATGCAGACCAGAATGATCAGGGAGGCTCTAAGCAGGCAGGGCAATCATGCTAACCCCATGGAAGCAGAGGCTGTGCCTAAGGCCACAGAGCAGGTTTGATTCATGGCTCCACCTTTTACTAGGTGGGGGACTTCAGGCAAGTCATTCCACCTCTCTGAGCTCAGTTTCCACACCTGTTAAGTGGGGACAATTCCTGCTGGTCTATCTTTTATAAGAATTGAAAGAGAGCATGGCTGTAGGGCATTCAGGACCCTGCTTGGCTTGTGGAAAACTCTCAGTATATAGTAGTTACTTTAATATTTTTTTAATTGAAGATCAGGCAAGATAGGATGGGTGGATAAAAGTAGAAAAGTACACCAGGCAAAAGTAGCAGCTTGAACAAATGTCTAGAGACAGGAAATAGACTTGTGTTTGAAAAAATAAGAGACCTGGATTCAAGCCTAGAATCTACCATTTACCAGCTGAGTGACTTTGGGTCCTCAGTTTCTCCTGTCCCAAAGTGGATTTCAAGGCTTCCTGGCCTAATTCACATCAGAGCTGTTGTTTTCATCCATTGAGGAAATGGATGTGAAGATGTAAATTATTAAGCTCTCCATATATGAGTTGGCTTTCTCCCTCCCTGGACTGGGAACTGCTCAAGTCCAAGACCAGGTCTCCATCTTAGAATTGTTCCCCCTCCCCCAGCACAGCTCCAGGCAGAGTGGGTGCTACTTCTCTATGGATGTGAACCTCACTGTCCCCATGCACTCTTGGGAATACCTCAGACTCTGGCTGTACAAGACACTAAGAACTTCCCCTCTGGCTAACCGAATTTTATTGGAAAGAACCTTTGCTCTGGCAAATGACAAAGGTCCCACATGGAACCATGATATTGAGCTACACCCAGTATCATAAGGGCAACACGGTAGTCCTGGCTTATGTTGGATAGGTGGGAAAGAATAAAAATGTCATTTGCCCCAGAGTGACTAGGCCCAGTGGTTTCCAAGTAAAGCCCCGGTGCTCTCACATACACAAAGATATGCTCAGAATGGATGTTGAAGTCTTAATATAGACTGCCCTCATGCCTGTTCCCAAATGCTGTCAGCAAAACTCTGTCTCTGTTTCCCTCCCAGAGTATATTTTGGGAGTCTGGGACAAGGGCACCATCTGGGCTCCCGTCATACAGTGAGAGTAATTCAGCTTTCCCTTCTTTTGTCTCCTTTTACCCACAACTGGCCCAGACCCACCCCTCAGTAACAAAATCAAAGGACCTTTCTATAAAACAAAATCCCCTGGGAGAGAAAGGAACTAGCTGCATCCTGCAAAGATCTGAATAACAATCAGACCACACATGGATACAGCAGGAAAGGCATTACAACGGAAGGTCATTTCCACTTGACTCCAGAGACACTGCAACCTTCATGAAGATGTACAGCACAGACGTGTATCAGGAGAACCTCACCATTACCTCCAGTTTGATAGGGAAACTGGTTTTCCCAGTCATAACCCTCAGTCTGTGCAGTACCAACAATCCATACCACCACCACCACCACCATCCCGCCACATTCCAGCTGTTTGTACTGGAGAGTTTGTTTGGAAATGTATGGGAGACTTTTAAGATTTTAGGATTTTCACCATGATTGGGGGAGGGGGATAAAAGAAGCAATTAGTGGGAGGGGAAACAAAGGTTCTAAAGGCCCTGCAATGCATGGGACAGTCACATACAGTAAAGATTTGTCCAGACACAACTGTCCACTGCTCCCTGATTATAAAACACTGCCTGGATAGCAGTGGGAAGGCTGGATTCTAAGACTATATTAAGTTGGCAGTAAGCCCATTCAACAGCATTTTTCACAGTCCCCTCCTTCTCCTACAATGTGGTCTGTCTTTGTGACTGCCTCTCTCCTATATGGCATTTAAGTACCCCAAAAACGGTTCCCATTATCCTCTGGCATTTGGCTTCATTTTAAATTGCAATAACAGGCCAGAACCAATGTGGCCTTCCCTGGATCGCTCAAATTAGTTCCTGAATTATTGCTTTTGTACTTTTCCACACAAGTATTGAGGCTTTCTTGGTATTTTTTGCCATTTACTTTCTAATAATTGGATAACCTGTATCTTATTTTTTGCGATAAACTAATACTTTTCTGTATTTGCCAAGAGTTGTTTTGTACTCACTACTCATCTTTCATAATCTTCCTGAATATTTTTCCTGATTTTTCAAAACCTGTTTGAGAGTATTCCAT
Organism: Physeter macrocephalus; assembly: GCF_002837175.3. Classification (NCBI taxonomy): domain Eukaryota; kingdom Metazoa; phylum Chordata; class Mammalia; order Artiodactyla; family Physeteridae; genus Physeter; species Physeter macrocephalus. The sequence continues at coordinate 110,693,246 of NC_041227.1, forward strand.
TTCCTGTAATCTGGATTGATACGTTGTTTTCTTATGAGGTATGTTATTGAATATACATGATCTGATTCCAGGATTTGGAATGCACGGCTCACTGAGAAGCTGGGTAGATTCTGGAAGGCAAAGAATAGGGGAAAGTTGGCAGGCAGTTGGCAGTGTGATTCCTGGTAGAGTCAGACACCACAATGAGAAAATGTGCTATAGTGAAGAGTCTCTATAGTTACAAACTTCCCTCTATAGTCTTTGGTTGAGTGATTTGCACCAAAATTAAATCTGAGCTTATCACCATTCCTACCCCTCTACACACATGCTCCCTTTCATCTTAGAATTTTGATGACTTTCCATTGTTTTAAGATAAAGGCAAAATTCTTACCAGGGTCTCCAAGACTAGGTATGGACTGGTCCCTACTTTTTGCTTCTAGGTCATCTTACCTTCATCCCCCCCTTAACTTCTGGGCTCCAGCCTGTACCTTTTACACATGCCACAGGGCCTATGCACATGTGCTTCCTTCTGCCTCTAAGATCTCCCCTCTTTTTATCATCTCATGCCCAGCATAGTGCAGAGTGTATAGGAGACACAAATAAGTGTTTATTGAAAGAATAAATGAACAAAGACTTGAGAGTCAATTCTCAGGTTTGGGATATTTTCTTTTCTTTGGGTTGACTTGATTTGGCCTAAATACTATCAAGTGGAGAAACCAGAGGTCACAAATTGGCAGCTAGGAGGCCCAGGGACTATTCCTGACCTGCACACATGTTCTTGGCCGCAGTCCTACCCAGCCCCCTTCTCTTATCTATGCAACCTTCCTGGCCCCTGTAGTCACTCCATTTGCAACCATAGGCTTAAACATGCTGTCTACTGAAACTTTTATTTAAATATTTGGTTTCTGAATCATGTCATTTAATTGACTTTGATGGAAACTCAGAAGGCAACAGCTTATACCTCCCACCAATGTGCATTCATTTTTTTAGAAAAATCACAAAACCCTGTCCTTGAAAACTCCCTGTTTTCCAGATAAAGATCCGAGATCTAAAAGGAAGCAGGGACTCACCCAGCTGCTGAGTGGCTAACTGTCCTTTAAAACAAACTCCCCTTGATGGCTGCTTCAGGGCTCTTTCCGCTCCTCATCCCCAGAATCAATCCATCCTGGATGGTGTTTATGTATATTTAATGGCTTTGAAAGTATGTATTTCTAGTTATTAAGTATCACACTTTATGCAATTAATGTGTTCAAAATAAAGCCTAGTTTTATGAACTTCTTATCCAAATTGCTCCGAAGCTTGATTTACAAAGGAAAGAAAACCCTCCTCTCTTTATCTGATAGATGTTGTATTTCTATTTCCATTAATAACAACAGTTAGGAGAATACTCATAAAAACTGACTCTTCTGAATTAATACCAACTGAATATAGTGGCTTTGGCAAGTGGTTTGTGAGGATTTAATCTTTTCTTCCTCCATGATGGGTGTTTATGGCCTCTGTAGAAAGCAGATGTGACTGAACAATATATCATAAAAGTCTTGATAGAGTTACTTGCTTAAAGAGTTGGAATCTAAGAAAAATTTGTCTCTGGTCTGAGACCCTGGAGTGACAGGTTCTGCCCCTGTAATTTGCCTGATTTAACCTCTATTTTTGCCCCCAGAGGAGTCTCACTATTCCTTAGATGACTTGTTTTCCTTTTCTTCTGAAGAGGTCATCCAAGTATCCTCTCAACCCCCAACCCCAGTTACTCCGATCAGGATACCTGTAGGAATTATTTATTGGTGTCCTGAAAAGATTGAGTATTGAGTACGTCAATTTTCAGAAAAAAATAAAGGAAAATATATGTATTTAATTAGACATATGTTGCATTATAATGATCAAGCATGATGGATTTTCATACATGCATTTGTTCATTGAAGTAATTAAGTACTTAGAATATGCCAGGCATTGCATGTAAAGCCTAATTTATCTCATTTACACACTTCAGCTCATTTACATGTTTTGACTCATTTAATCATCCCAACAACTCTGAGTAGTTATATTGTAATCACATTTTTACATTTGAAGAAATTGAGGCTCAAAAAGACTAACCCAGAACTTGAACCTAGGATGTTTGACTCCAGAGCCAATAAATGATCTTCATTCATGCTCTTTGCTGGTATGTGTTTAAGGTAATGAGAGTATAGATGGGAAGTAGGCAACTGCAGAGAAAAAGGATGGGAGCAATGAAGTCTGGATTGCAGGAAGCAGTTGAGGCAGAGCCTTAATTAAAATCAGCTGAGGTTCCAAAAGTATCTGCAGACCCCACCTTTAGATCCTGGCAGGTAACAACCACTCCCTGTAGGTCTCTTCTGGGATGATCTGGACCTCATTACAGGAGGTCCATCCTGCTCTGGCTTTCAGCAGTTTCTTTTACGAGAAGTGGAAAGGATATGGCTGCTTCAGAAAAAGGATCGTAGAAGGAAAGATCGGTTTCTAGAAACAGCTATTTCAGAATATTTCAGGGGGAGAAAAAGCATCAGGAAACATCCTAATTGGTTCTTGAGAAGGTTGTGAGAAGGGTGTGAAAACTCTCTAGAAGATCCTTGGTGTGCAATTTGTTTTGTGACAACAAATTTTAAGTCCAGAAACCAATAAGAAGGAAAGTATGTCCAATCTTTGCATCGTGGAAAGAAAAAGAAGGAGCATTTGATAACTGCCTTTTTATATATATATAAATTTATTTATGGCTGCATTGGGTCTTCGTTGTTGCGCATGAGCTTTCTCTAGTTGTGGTGAGCGGGGGCTACTCTTCGTTGCAGTGAGCAGGCTTCTCATTGTGGTGGCTTCTTGTTGCAGAGCAGGGGCTCTAGGCACTTGTGCTTCAGTAGTTGTGGCACGTGGGCTCAGTAGTTGTGGCTCACGGGCTCTAGAGCACAGGCTCAGTAGTTGTGGTGCACGGGCTTAGTTGCTCCACAGCATATGGGATCTTCCCAGACCAGGGCCCAAACCCATGTCCCCTGCATTGGCAGGCAGATTTTTAACCACCGCCACCAGGGAAGTCCCTTGATAACTGCCTTTTATATGTGTGGTCCTTTGTATGTGTCACCTCATTTATTTTGCTTGTTTGATTATACTCTGCCTAATTCCTGAAAGGCTGTGTAGTAGATTACCTTGTTTCATTCTCACGACAATCCTTAGATGCACCCCCATATTACAGATGAAGTAACTAAGGCACAGAGGAGCTAAGCCACTAGCCTGAGGTTATTAGACAGAAGAGGTATCTGAGGAGGCCCAAAGCATTGCCTTTTCCAGCATCATCCTGCTCTCAAACATATCGCTCTGCACTTGTGCAAACTGTGCAACTCTGTGAAAAACATCATGCTTTAAAATCCAAGTTTTGCTATCTTCTGGGGGGAAAAAAACCCATATTTCACTCTGGTTTTATAGGTTGCTGTGATAGCTGGACCACATTTGGAGGTCTTCAGTCAAAGAAACTATAGGCACTTTTAAAAATTTTTAGCCAGAATTGCATTCCATGTCTTAAAATGCAGGAAACCATCGGTCACCAGGCAGACCAGTGGTAATTGCCAAACCGAGGGTAAGAATGTGGCAGTTGGTAAATCTCAAACTGTGTTCTTCTCTGCAGACTGTGTGTACTCTTATACAGAAAGAAAAACTTGTTAATGACTTTTTATAAATAAATTCTAGCTTATAATTTTTGTTCCAGCAACAGCTGCTAAAATGTGATCTCCCCTCAAATACTAAACACTTTTCCTTTCTTGTGGAAAGAAAATGTTATACACTAGAAAGCAAAGTCGACCAGGATCACTGTTTGTGTGACCTCGGAAGAGTTGCTTATCCTCTCTGTGACTTCGTTATATCCTTTGCCTATTTTAGGAAAAAGTGGGCGAGCTCCTCAAGGATATGGAATATATAGCATTTACCTCTGACTTCTGGGGTCTGACATAGGATGGGTGCTTGGGAATTGTTCACTGACTAGAATTAAACTCACTTGAGTTGAACATGCCTTGAAAGGTTTAAAGGGCTATAGAAATATGAAATGGTAATCATTATCATTTAAAGGGAAGGGAGAGATTAATATTTATATTCTTTAAATATGTATTTTCTTCCTATCTCTAAGAATACTTTCTGGAAAATGTATGCTCCTAAAGTTTTTTATTCATCTCTGAAATTTAAACTAGCAGGGTTAACAAAATATAGCCTACCATCTGTTTTTGTAAATAAAGGTTTATTGGAACCCAGCCATGCCCATTCTTTTATATTTTGTCTATAGCTGCTTTCATATAAAAGCAGGATTGCATGGTTGTGATGGAGACCATATAGTTAATATGACCATATTTACTGACTCTTTACAGAGAAAGTCTCCCACTACCTGAATTACAGTATGAGCCACTGGGGATACATTTCTCTTTAAAACCTCTCACCTCATAGTAGCTGCTCCATATATGTCTAAATGGGACAAGATATGTTGAGAATCTGGAAGAAGAGGCTGTACACACCCTGTTTCTTCAGGAGCTGAAGGCTCTATTATCTATAGCTTATATAATAATTATAGTGTAACAACAACAACAGTAACTAATTATTGAGTGCTTACTAGATTTATATACTCTGTGTTATAAAATCATCACCACAGTTCTATGAAGTAGTTAGTAGTATTATCCCTGTTTTTATTTTTTATTTATTTTATTGAAGTATAGTTGCTGTACAGTATTATATATGTTACAGGTGTGCAATATAGTGTCACAATTTTTAAAGGTTATATTCCATTTATAGTTATTATAAAATATTGACTATATTCCCTGTGTTGTACAATATATTCTTGTAGCTTATTTTATACCTAATAGTTTGTACCACTTACTGCCATTTCCCTCCTTATGTTGCCCCTCCCCACTTCCCTCTCTACACTGGTAGCCACTAGTTTGTTCTCTACATCTGTGACTCTGTTTCTTTTTTGTTGTATTCATTAGTTTGTTGTACTTTTTAGACTCCACATATAAGTGATATCATACAGTACTTGTCTTTCTCCGTCTGATGAATTTCACTTAGCATAATGTCCTCCAAGTCCATCCATGTTGATGCAAGTGGAAGAACTTCATTCATTTTTAATGGCTGAGTAGTGTTCCATTGTGTATATATACCATATCTTCTTTATCCATTCATCTGTTGATTGACACTTAGGTTGTTTCCATATCTTGGCCATTGTAAATAATGCTGCTATGAACATTGGGGTGCATGTATCTTTTTGAATTAGTGTCTTTGGTTCTTTTTGGATATATACCAGGGAGTGGAATTGCTGGATCATACGGTAACTCCATTTTTATTTTTTTGAGAAACCTCCATACTGTTTTCCACAGTGGCTGTACCAATTTACATTTCCACCAACAGTGTAGGAGGGTTCCCTTTTCTTCATATCCTCGCCAACATTTGTTATTTGTGTTCTTTTTGATGATAGCCATTCTGACAGGTGTGTGGTGATATCTCATTGTGGTTTTGATTTGCATTTCCCTGGTGATTAGTGATGTTGAGCATCTTTTCATGTGCTTGTTGGCCATCTGCATTATCCCAGTTTTTAGATGAGAGGACTGCCTTGCCCAAGTGTACCCAGTAGCAAAGCCAGGCTTTGAAATCCACATAACCCAACGTGATATTTAGTTTCTGGGTTCCCATTAGAGATATCCTTTAGGATTCTGGGCTGTTCCTTTACCATCTCAGCCAAGCACCTTGCTTTTCCTGTCCCTTGGGACATCACATTTGGTTGCATTATTGCCAGCCTGCATGGCTTTCTTTATTCATTTAACTATTATTTCAAACTTACTACTTCTCATATATGCCAGGTACTGTGCTGGGTAATGGGGACATCACAAGAACCACTCAGATACAGTCCTTGCCTGGATGAAGCTGAAGTTCCAGCGAAAATGATGGACATTAATCAATCACACAATAAATATTTAAATAAAACTATCATATGTGTTTCAAAGGGGAAAGGCACAGGATGCCATGAGAGTGGGTTATAGAGACCTCTCTCAAGAGATGACCCTTGAGTTGAGAACTAAAGTTGTTCATAAACAGGAGTCAGGCACAGAGGGGAGGGAAGTGTGTTCTAAACAGAGGGATGGTATGTGCACAGGCTCTAGGGAAGGAGGAAGCCTGGTGTGTAAGGGAGACAAAAAGAAGGTCTCTGTGGCCAGAGCACATCCAACAAGGGGAAATGGATGGAAAAGTCAGGGGTCACACAGACCTGTGCTCAGATTTGGGTCTTTGTCTTAAAAGCAATGGCAAGCCACTGAGGTGTTTGAGCAGGGGTAATCAGAGTGGTGGTGTTATCACTCCAAATGCTGTGTGTGATCCTCCGTTACAAGGCTGCTCTTTCCTCAGTTCAGTAAGGGACTTCTGTTAATGCAGCAATACACTGAGACGAACTAAGGTGTATACATCATGGTCTGAAAACACAGCTGGTCGCTCTGCCGTGGCCTGAGGGATGAGTGAGCCACAGACTTGCATACGATGGTGAGTCAGCTCACTGCTGAGAAGTGAAGACTCGATCTGAGACCTTTACACCAGAGGCTGCGCCCAGCCTAACCAATGACAAGGATAGCTTGCTGTCAACTTGGAAGCCTGCTTGAAGCAGGTCTTCTCATTTAGTAAAAATAAGTACTTGTCGATTAGCTTGAAAGCTGGATTACTTGTCACCAAAGGCCAATGTTTGCCTGGCTCCTCACTTCAGTTATGGGGCAGAGAAGAAGCTTTTCTTTTGGTCCTAAGAGAATTCTACAACATAAACATAATTTTCCATCACCCTTAGAATGGAATCCAGACCCCCTAGCTTGGCCTGCCAGGCTCTCCACAGTCTCATCCTGCTTCCCTATTCATCCTCTCATATCACTCTCCCTTACTTATTAGTTTCTCAAAAAATCCTTGTTGAACAAATGGATGTACAAATGACTGTATAATCTTGGACAAGACATAGCTCCTCTCTGATCTCAGTTTCTTCATTTTTAAAAGTGGGCTAGCCTGGGTTTTTTTTTAAGGTCCCATCTCTATGAGATGCAGAATTGGGAGTCGTTCAGCAAACACTTGACAACATATCCTCTAAGCCATGTCCCATGACAGGCACCAGGGATACCCCTGCCCTTGAGATGTTTATTCAAAAATAGATACAAACATAAAGGAAACAGTTTCAAAATCAGATGGGGCATGAATGTGAACTCTATAGTCATAGGAACTAAGCACAATCCTAATGCTACCACTTTCTTGAGCAAATAATCTCTCTGTGGCCCAGTGCCCAGTGGCCCATGACTTAAATGGAGATAATGTCACTAACTCATGGAATTTTGTGAGATTTAAGTGAGATGATGTTATTGCTGGCATTGTCTCTGGAACAAAGCAGTGCTCAACAAATGTTGGTGATGATCATCAATAAATGATGATGATGGCTAATATCAACAGGATATTCAGCACCCATATGACTATGCCAGTTGTCAGTGGCTTACATCTGTTCTGATGACCTACTACCAATGCCATCCTGGTTGTAAGATATTTTGAACTTGCCCACTGAATGAAAGCACATGGTAGCAGAGAGGAGCTGCAGTTGATGCTCAATGTCAGTGGTTCATGGAAGGTGTCCTGGGGAAGATGAGGCCAAAGCTGAGGTGTAAAGTAAAGAAGGGTAGACAAAGCCTCTTCTGTCAACTATGCCCTCCAACAGTGACCAAAGGAATCTTTCAAAAGTGCACATCAGAAAAAACAAACAAACAAACAAAACAATGCACATGAGATCAATTGATTTCTTCCTTAAAACCAATGGCTATGTGCTGCACTTGGAATAAAATCAAAGCTCCTCACCATGGTTTACAAAGCCCTATATGAGCTAGTCCCATCTTGAGCCACCTTCACCCTTCCCAACCATAGTCAGCTATTTATCCCTACCTCAGGCTCTTTGCATTGGCTGCACTCTCTGCCAACAATGCACCTCCCTCCAGTCCTCCCATGCGTGGCTCCTCTTCATCAGCAGAACTCAGCTCCAATGTCACCTCTGTAGAGAGACCTTCACTAGCTACACTACCTGACATTATCCCCACTCCTGCATGCCACCCCCCAATATTTCCACTACTGTCATTCATTTTGCAAGCCAAAACCTTGTTTTGTTTCCTTCGAAGCTCTTACCACCATCTGAAATTATCCCTAGGAGGACAAGGATTTTATCAGTCTCATTCCCACTGGCCTCAGCACATGGCTGACCCTAAAAATATTTTGAATGAACAAATTCCAGGTCCTTGTAAAAGACTGAGGTGAGACAGCATGTTCTGGGATGAGAACACAAGATTAAAGCTAGTGCCACACAATGAAGAATCACATCAGATCTCAGAGAACTTAGAAAATGCTCTGGATCACAGCGTGTTCCATGTCTGAGCATCATGAAAATTCCAACAATATCTTATTTCTTCCTCTAAGACAGCCATTTCTCAGTCTTGCATTTCCAGAAAGCTTCTCTAAAGTTCAGACACCTGTCTAAACTAATTAAAAAGTCAAAATTATAAAATAATTTCCAGTAATCCAGGCTTAGCTCTTTCACATGGCAATTCCAACTAAGCTAGCAGGAGCCCTTGGATTGTCTCTTTAATGAATAGCTAAAAGTGGTGTTTAATTAGAATGTCATCATTAGCCCCCAAAGAGTTTGTTCTTGTAAGAAGTTTCAACATTGTCCCCGAGTTCTATTTGCCTCACATACTTGCTCAGAAGGTCAAGCATTCACTTATAAATCTCCTATGTCACGTCAGACACTTTGATTACCTTGAGTAAGCACCAAAGTTGGTGTTCAAACTACAGCTTAAGTGCTCATCCAAATTATTCAAAATTTTGACTTTGTAGGGTTTGGATTTTAAAATATTACCCATAAATGGCAAAAGGCAATCAACAGGCATCACTTTCAGAACCCACTTGCCAATCTTATACTCACTTCTTAGCAGGATATGATTTGCACATAGCTGCTCCCCAAGCCCCAATTAATAGCAGGACACGCAGCAGATCCCCTTCCCCCAGACCCACCCACACCTATGCACCGTGTATGTGGTTAGTGTGTATTTGATTGGCCCCACTGTGCCTGCCTGGGGAAAAACAAAATCAACAGCTGCAGGAATTATAATTGCTACTGACAAGGACCTTGGGAGGTAGGTGAAAGGGAAGCAGTGCTTTTTCACAGTTAAGCCCTGCTGTTGATGCATGAATGTCCCTCTTGCCTTTGATGCCAAAATTGTGTTCTGAAAGTTGGGAACAAGAAGTCTGGCCATTGCTAAGCTGCCTCCTGGGGTCTTCTGGTGGTCCTGACTGGTCTGAGGCCTGGGGGACCACTTGGTGCCCACTCACCACACACATGCACATCCTATAAACTACGAAGTCCTATGGAACATTCTCCACCTTAAAGACCACCACCTGAAATTATATCCTCCTTACCTCTGGTCTCTCCCTGCTCCAGTCTCCCTCTTACAGCCCATAGTGATTATATTATCTCCTGTTCAAATCCCTTCCCTGGCTCCTAGTCTAAGCCTCCTATGATCTGAACTCAGCCTATCTTCCAACATACATAATGTATGTACCCCTAAATTCAGCTGAAGTGAACCAGAGGAAGGGTGAACAGCCAGACAAAATAGGGCCCTGCTAACCAGCCAGCAGTATCTACTAAACCAGTACTTCTCAACTACTAATAACGTACATTCATTCAAATCACTGGGAATTTGTTAAAATGCAGATTGTGATTCAGGTCTAGAGTAGGGCTCAAGATTCTGCATTTTTCTAACAAGTTCCCAGATCCTGAGGCTGTTGCTGGTCCCTGCACTGCACATTGAGTAGAAAAGTACTATGTCATCTTTTTAACATGTAATTCATGTGTGGGCGTGTGGGGGTATGCTGTATTCAAAATAGTTTTATTTTAAGATTATGTTAACTCTATAAAATCACCATTTTTGCAAATCAAAAAGTCAATTTCATATGGTTCACCCTGATCTCAGAACCCTAGCCAACTTACCTTGGAACATAAGGAGGCATGACTTCATATCAAAATTCCAAATGTGCTAACTTGAGCTTAGAGCAGAGCACAGCCTCACCCCTATACTTGCCACAACCCTGGCCCCTATGGAATCCTACCCTATGGGGCATCCAAGAGACATCTTCCTACTTTTTTCAGTCTTATAAGTTGGAGAGAAGAATCACTCCACTTGATTGCCTTCCACTTCTCTGCTCTCCAAGCCTAGTTCTCAGAACATACTGAAATTTCAAGGCATGCCTTGAAGAACTGGCACATCCCCAGGTGGTTTTCTAGGTCACCTGGTGGGAAGATCTTAGCAGATGGCAGGATGTGTTTTGATTCTCATTAAGAAGCTAACTCAACACTGAAAGGATGTGTGGCAGGTCTCCCTATAGCTCCTGGTTCTCCACCTACAGAAAGTCCTGGCTGTGTGGGTGGGAGATAGGGAGGGAGGAGATTGATGAGCACAGGCCTGTAAGCCTGCCTGGCCTGAGTCCTGCACAGGGAGAGCAGATTCACTAGCCCCTGCCTGCAGTTGCCTTTTTGATGGCAGAGTAGCTGCTGTATAACCATCTGCCACCATTGGCAAAACTCACAAGAAGTGAAGTAGCAATAAACAAATAGGATATTTCAAGAGCAGCAATAACATGTGCTCTCTCCATGAGAAGCTCTACTGATTCAAGATGTTCAGGATATTATCAGATTCAAGGGACCATCCATCTGAGTGGACAGTTATGGGTTACTGATGCTCATTGATTATGTTGCACTGGTTCTCCACTCCAGCTGCCCTCTACCTGAAGAGCTTTTAACAAACACCAGTGCCTTGTTCCCACCCTAAATGAATCAAATCAGATTTTGGGGGCAGGCATAGGTGGATTTTAAAAGCACCCAGGTGAACTGGATGCACAGTGAAGGTTGCAATTCACTCTGTTAGAGATGTTTTATTCAAAGATCAAGGAAAAGTACGTTTTTTGATCATTGACTTTCTCAGCTTCTAAAACTACACCTCCTTTTTAAATTCAACATAGGATGTTGGGAATAATGAATACTCTTTATACTTTCAGAGTCATAAATCACTTTTACATGCACCATCTTATTAGATTCTCAAATCAGCTTGTGGAAAATGCTAATACTATTATAGGAAGATAATGCTAGGCTTGCTGTGACATTGTTTCTGAGAGACAAAAAAAATGGAAACAACCTAAAAACTAGTGAGAGGATTGTTAAATATGTTATGGGTCATTTATGTGATGGAGAATTCTATGACTATTAGAAAGATTTAGGTAGATCCATACACATTGACTTAGAAAGATAGCCACAGACTACTTTTAATTTTTTTTTTTAATTTAAAAATCAAGTTCACAGTTACTTATAAGTGATTCCATTTCCATTGTTTTTTCACTTTTCATTTTTTATTTTTATTGAGATATCTTTGACATATGAAAATTGTATACATTTAAGGTGTACAACTTGATATTTTGATATATGTATACATTGTGAAAAGATCACCACAATCAAACTAAATAACATATCCATCACCCCTTCATAGATACATGAGTGTGTGTGTGTGTTGTGTGTGATAAGATTTAATTTAGTGCCACATCTTCTTTATCCATTCATCTGTCAATGGACACTTAGGTTGCTTCCATGTCCTGGCTATTGTAAATAGAGCTGCAATGAACATTGTGGTACATGACTCTTCTTGAATTATGGTTTTCTCAGGGTATATGACCAGTAGTGGGATTGCTGGGTCATAAAGAAGATGTGGCACATATATACAATGAAATATTACTCAGCCATAAAAAGAAACTAAATTGAGTTATTTGTAGTGAGGTGGATGAACTTAGAGTCTGTCATACAGAGTGAAGTAAGTCAGAAAGAAAAACAAATACCGTATGCTAAC
>NC_041227.1:110712925-110743779 GCF_002837175.3 Physeter macrocephalus
ATATATAAGTCCATGCCACTCTCTCACTTCATCCCAGCTTACCCTTCCCCCTCCCCGTATCCTCAAGTCCATTCTCTACATCTGCATCTTTATTCCTGTCCTGCCCCTAGGTTCTTCATAACCACTTTTTTTTTTAGATTCCATATATATATGTATGTGTGTTAGCATACGGTATTTGTTTTTCTTTCTGACTTACTTCACTCTGTATGACAGACTCTAAGTTCATCCACCTCACTACAAATAACTCAATTTAGTTTCTTTTTATGGCTGAGTAATATTTCATTGTATATATGTGCCACATCTTCTTTATCCATTCATCTGTTGATGGACACTTAGGTTGCTTCCATGTCCTGGCTATTGTAAATAGAGCTGCAATGAACATTGTGGTACATGACTCTTCTTGAATTATGGTTTTCTCAGGGTATATGACCAGTAGTGGGATTGCTGGGTCATAAAGAAGATGTGGCACATATATACAATGAAATATTACTCAGCCATAAAAAGAAACTAAATTGAGTTATTTGTAGTGAGGTGGATGAACTTAGAGTCTGTCATACAGAGTGAAGTAAGTCAGAAAGAAAAACAAATACCGTATGCTAACACACATACATATATATATGGAATCTAAAAAAAAAAGTGGTTATGAAGAACCTAGGGGCAGGACAGGAATAAAGATGCAGATGTAGAGAATGGACTTGAGGATACGGGGAGGGGGAAGGGTAAGCTGGGATGAAGTGAGAGAGTGGCATGGACTTATATATACTACCAAATGTAAAATTGATAGCTAGTGGGAAGCAGCCGCATATCACAGGGAGATGAGCTCGGTGCTTTGTGACCACCTAGAGGGGTAGGATGCGGAGGGTGTGAGGGAGACACAGGAGGGAAGAGATGTGGGAATGTATGTGTGTGTATAACTAATTCACTTTGTTGTAGGGCAGAAACTAGCACACCATTGTAAAGCAATTATACTCCAATAAAGACGTTAAAAAAAATAAAAAAGATTTAATTTAGGATCTATACTTTTAGCACATTTCAAGTGTGTGATACTATATTGTTAACCATCACCATCATGCTGTACATTAGAGCTCCAGAACTCCTTCACCTTCATAAGTGAAACTTTGTACCCTTTGGAGAACATCTCACTTCCCTCTCTGCTCAACCCCGGACAACTACCATTCTATTCTCTCCTTCTATGAGTTGACTATTTTAGATTCTACATATAAGTGAGTTCATACAGATTTGACTTTCTGTGTCTGGCAAATTTCACTTAGCATAAGGTCCTTCTGGCTCATCTGGTTCATCTATGTTGTCACAAATGACAGGATTTCAGTTATTTTTATCGCTGAATAATATTCCAGTGTGTGGGGAGGGCTATGTATCACATTTTCCTTATCCATTCATCCCTCAGTGGACACTCAGGTTGTTTCCATATCTTAGCTATTGTGAACAATGCTACAGCGAACATGGGAGTGCAGATATCTCTTTAAGAGCCAGATTTCATTTCTTTTGGGCAAATGCACAGAATGGGGTTGCTGGATCTTATGATAGTTTTATTTTTCATTTTTTGAGGAATTTCCATCCAGTTTTCCATAGTGGCTGCACCAATTTACATTCCCACCAACAGTGCACAAGTGTTCCCTTTTGTCCGCATCTTCACCAACACTTGTTATCGCTTGTCTTTTTTGTAATAGCCATTCTAACAAGTGTGAGGTTATATCTCATTGTGGTTTTGATTTGCATTTCCCCAATTATTGGTGATGTTGTGCACTATTTCATGTACTTATTGGTCGTTTGTATGTTTTCTTTTGAGAAATGTCAATTCAATTTATTTGCCCATTTTTTAATCAGGTTATTTGGTTTTTTTTGCTATTGAGTTGTATTGAGTTATTTGGATATTTGGGATATTAACCCTTATCAGATACATTGTTTGCGAATATTTTCTCCCATTCTGTAGGTTGCCATTTTACTATTTTGATTGTTTCCTTTGCTGTGCAGAAGCTTTCTAGTTTGGTACAATCCCACTTGTCTGTTTTTGCTTTTCTTGCCTGTGCTTTTTGCTGTCATAACCAAAAAACCACTGTCAAGACCAATGTCAAGAATTTTTTTCCTATGTTTTCCTCTAGTAGTTTTATAGTTTCAGGTCTAAAATGTAAGTGTTTAATCCATTTTTAGTTGACTTCTGTATGTGGTATCAGATAAGGGTCCAATTTCATTCTTTTTCATGGGATATCCAATTTTCCCAACATCATTTATTGAAGAGTCTGTCCTTTCCCCATTATGTTCTTGGAACCCTTGTTGAAAATCAGTTGACCTTAAGTGTGTGGATTTATTTCAAGGCTCTCTGTTCTGTTCCATTGGTCTATGCATGTGTATTTATACTGTTTTAATTACTATAGCTTTGAAATACATTTTGGAACCAAGAAATGTAATTCCTCTAGCTTCGTTCTAGCTTTGTTCTTCTTGCTCAAGATTGCTTTGACTACTCAGGGTCTTTTGTGGTTCCATATGAATTTTAGGGTTTTTTTCCTATTTATGTAAAGGATGCCTTTAGAATTTTGATAGGGATTGGATTGAATCTGTAGATCACTTATAGTAGCATGAATGTTTTAACAATATTAATTTTTCCAGCCCACAAACACGGGCCTGTCTTTCCATTTATTTTATTTAATTTCCTTCATCAGTGTTTTATAGTTTTCAGTGTGCAAGTTGTTCACTTCTTTGGTTGAGCTTATTCCTAAGTATCTTATTTTTGTTGTTGCTACTGTAAATGAGATTGTTTTTTAATTTCCTTTTTGGATAGTCCATTGTTAGTGTACAGAAATGCCACCAATTTTTGTATACTAAATATGTATCTGGCAATTTTACTGAATTCATTTATCAGTGCCAAGAGTTTTTTGTGTGGTTGAGTCTTTATTGTGTTCTACATATATGATCATTTCATCTGCAAAAAGAGGCAATTTTATTTCTTCCTTTCTGATTTGGATGTCTTTTATTTCTTCTTGTCTAATTGCTTTGCCTAGACTATGTTGAATAGAAGTGGCAAGAGTGGGCATCCTTGCCTTGTACTGTATCTTACAGGAGAAATTTTCAGTGTTTCTCCATTAATTACGATGTTAACTGTGGGCTTTTCATATATGGTCTTTATTGTATTGAGGTAAGTTCCTTCTGTTTTTTTGAGATTTTTTATCATGAATGGATGGTGAATTTTGTCAAATGCTTTTTCTGAATCTATTGAGATGTTCATGTGGTTTTTATCTTTTATTATGTTAATGTGGTATATCACACTGATTGATTTGTATGTGTTGAACAATCCTTGCATCCCAGGAATAAATTCTACTTGGTCATGGTGTATAATCCTTTTAATGTGTTGTTGAGTTTGGTTTGCTATTATTTTATTAAAGATTTTTGCATCTATATACATAAGGGATATTGGCCTTTAGTTCTCTGTTCTTGCAGTGTCTTTGTCTGGCTTTAGTATCAGGATGATGCTGACCTTATAAAATGAGTTCGGAAGTTTCTCTCTTCTTCTATTTTTTGGAAGAGTTCAAGAAGGATTGGTATGAATTCCTCCTTGAATGTTTGGTGGAATTCATCCACCAAGCCATCTGGTCCACGGATTTTCGTTGTTGAGAGATTTTTGATTACTACTTCAATCACCTTATTTTTACTCGTCTGTTCAGGTGTGTATTTCTTCTTGATTCAGTCTTGGTAGGTTGTATGTTTCTAGGAATTTATCCATTTAGTGTTTTTTAAACTTTACACATATATGTGTGTGTGATTAATAAGCACAAAGAAATCTGGAATAAATACTAAACTCTTAATAATCATATTGCTTGGACTGGGATTAGAAAGAGGTGGGGAAGGGGAACTTTTGTTTTTTTAATTTCTTTTAGTTTGTTACAAAATTATACTTCCATACTGTTAAAAAAAAGCTATTTTATTTATTTATTTATTTTTAACATCTTTATTGGAGTATAATTGCTTTACAATGGTGTGTTAGTTTCTGCTTTATAACAAAGTGAATCAGTTATACATATACATATGTTCCCATATCTCTTCCCTCTTGCGTCTCCCTCCCTCCCACCCTCCCTATCCCACCCCTCTAAGTGGTCACAAACCACTGAGCTGATCTCCCTGTGCTATGCGTCTGCTTCCCACTAGCTATCTATTTTATGTTTGGTAGTGTATATATGGACTTGAAGATATGGGGAGGGGGAAGGGTAAGCTGTGACAAAGTGAGAGAGTGGCATGGACATAAAAAGCTATTTTAAAACCACAGCCTGAAATGAATGCACAAGGGCTCAACAGGCAGATTGCTGATCTTCATTCAATGAGGAGCAAGTTAAGTCCTGCACAATCAGGTGACCTGGGCAGGCTGGTGCATCAGGAGCTTAAGCCATCAGCTCTCTCTCCATCAGGAGCACTGCATCTTGCAGGCTGGCCAGTCTCCTCTCACTGTCACTGAGCTGACTCAGGACCTAGCAATTCCCTGCTTGTCCATGGCCATGAGGAAGATTTACTTGCTGCCAATGGCAGCTGTTGGTGCAGCCTGGAAACATGTCCACCCCTGTAGGGTAGTTCTGCTCCTAATAAGGGAAATTCACTTTACACACATTTTAAGGGAAATGTCCTGGGATGAAGCCAGAGCCAGATGGGCACCAAGCTTATTAAATGCATGATTGTTACCAGAAAACACTTGCAAATATTTATGGGTATTTTTGTATGTGTGTGTATGTGTGTGTGTGTGCATGTATTTTATACATGCACACACACACACAGAGATCATATCCCTGAAATCTCTTCAATTATAGGATTATCTTTCCAATTGTTGTACAATGTACTTTGCAGTTTACCCTTATGTAGGGTGGATATGCTGTAACTCACATCTTTTAATGCTAGATTGTTGTTCTTATTATTGTTTTCCCTCCTGCCAGGTGCAGCTCATCCACTATAACCACGAGTTATATACCAATGTCACAGAAGCTGCAAAGAGCCCAAATGGATTGGTGGTAGTTTCTATATTTATAAAAGTAAGTGTATTGCATTCCTTCATTCTTCTCTTCTTGCCATTCCCACCCTAATCCGAATATCAGTTTACGGTCCTGTTGGATCTTAGAAATAGCAACAGAGGTAATATCTATGCCCAAGAAAAGCTGAAGGGGGTGACTTTTATTTCCATGAGATTCATGAAAAATAAAGCTCCTTTCAGTGAGATGCAAAAACAATGAATTCCATTTCAGAGCACTGGGGCCTGAGGATTCAGGTAGCTTTTGTCCTAGAGAGAAAAAGGGTGCTGGATCCAGATGCAGGCTTTAGGTCCCACTCATGCAGAAGAATCAGAAGGAAGCAATAGAAAGGGGAGATGGTTTCTCACTGACACCCCACAGGATTAAAGACCTGTCCATCAGATAACTCTTGGAAAAAGAGATGAAAGGAAAATGTTAGATATCTCTTCCCTCCAGGAACTGCACTAAACAGCTCCCTCCAGCTTCCCACAATTGCTCTGAGTATCATCTTTCCCTTCCATTGTCCCTCTCCTTTGTAAGCATCCTTGTGAATGATTAAGCAAAGGTCACCAATGCTGACTTTATGACATTCTAGGGAGGCTCCACATCTTCTTACAGTCATCATCAACAACAAACCTCCAACCAAGTGAATTCTAATTTGTTAAAAAATAATTATCTTTAACATTTTGACAGTTGTTTAGTGAAACAAGTTTGCAAATTGAAAAAAGAAAACGAAACTGTCTTTCCAAAAGGGAAAAAAAAAAATAAAGCAAAGGGTAGCAGTTCTAAAAGTTGGCAGTCAGTGTGCTAGCCCCTTGGGAAGTTTTAGCCAGACCATTAGAGGAAGTGCTCCAATCAGAACTTGGAATCTGATGACGGTCAATAGAAATTCAGCATTTGGCACTAGTGAGTTTTAACAGAGCTTTCGTGGTGGCATCATCATCACTCAGAAGAATGGGTGCAGGGGCAACCCCAGGCATCACTCAGAAGAATGGGTG
Source organism: Physeter macrocephalus (assembly GCF_002837175.3). NCBI lineage: Eukaryota > Metazoa > Chordata > Mammalia > Artiodactyla > Physeteridae > Physeter > Physeter macrocephalus. The sequence continues at coordinate 110,718,930 of NC_041227.1, forward strand.
CAGGGGCAACCCCAGGCATCACTCAGAAGAATGGGCGCAGGGGCAACCCCAGGCATCACTCAGAAGAATGAGTACAGGGACAACCCCAGTCACTACTCCCCCTCCCTCCTTGAGAGCATCACCCTTTGCAACGGACACTTTGCCCTGCCTGGCCACACCACCTCCTAACTTACTCTCCCTCACCTGGGTCAGGTCAGGCCTTTTTGTGGCCCCAGTAGAGCTGAACATTGGACAGAGGCATTAGTGACATATTGCTGCCACTGGCCACCAAACCCACCTCATCTAGCTTGTCATTGGCAAAGATAGGAAGGGACTTTTGATAGAGAAAGTATATTTTTAAACTGTCGTGCCTTCTTAATACCTGATGTGACTCCCCAAAGGAAACTGGTCCTGGTACAGACTGATCCTGCCAGTCCCTTCTTGGCATCATCACAGACCCTGTTATAATAAACAATGGGTTCCTGAATGCCAGGCACTGAGATATGTACTTTACATATATTTTATCATTTAACCCTAATAATAAACCTGTGGAGTGGGCATCATGTCCCTATCTTGCAGATGAGGAAAATGGTTCAGAGAATCTTTGACATTCCATCCTAATTCATGTAGTTCATAACAGCCCATAAAGGAATAGAACCCAAGTCTTGCCTGACTTTAAGGCAAGTCAATGACCTTACTAATGACCTTATTCACAGAGCTGGGAGGGGGAAAAGAGAAAACGACATTTAAAAACTTTTCCCCCACATCCCCATGCTGCCCACAAACATAGGGCAAATACCTATATCTCTCAACCAGCCCCAATTATGATATTGATAACCAACTGATGCATTCAACCTGGGTCAGGCTTATTGTTATGAAGCCTAAAGATATTTCACAAAATTGCACCATGCGTGTCCAGGGGCTCACATCCCCTGTGGTTTTCCCAATGCCAGGCCTTCCATGAGTACCCTTCACGGCCAACATGGGCTGCCCAACAGCTCCTGACCTTTGGTGAGTGCCTCAGCCTCTGCCATTGACATTGCCTCACTTTGTTCAAAGCTCCTAAGTCAGTGCATGTCATCCTGGAAGTGCAGGCACATTACAGCTGACACTGTGATTGATTCACCAGGACATCAACCTCCTAACTGCAAACTACTGGTGTGTTTCACAAGCTCCTGCAGAAACACTCTTTCCACTGAGATTACTGATGCAGGTCCTGCTGCTTCCCTGTGGGTTGTTGAGTGGAACTTATGCCCCAGACCCTGAGGTCAGTGAAAATATGATGACTAGCTCCTGCATCTTCTCAGGCCAGTTTGGCTCTTAAGGATGCTTCTATTCTTTCCCTGAGCAAACCTGAAGCTTTCTGGCTAGATCTCAAAATAAGTCACAGCACTTCTATCTTTGTCCAACATAATCAACTCCCAGATGCTCCACAGTGAGTTATCCAAGCTGTGACTTGTCATTCACTCATCCCCAAACACTGACTGAGCATGGGACACAGGCCAGCCTTGTTCTGGACACTGGTACCTAGAAATGATGTGAAAAAAACCTCTGGTACCTTTCCCCTACTGCTGATCTTTCTGCCTCCCCTCCCCAGTTCCTGCCTCAAGGTAGGCTGGAACAGAAAAAGAGAGACCCCATATCTAGGTCAGCTGAGACCTCAAGAGGTCACCCTGGCCCAAAGGCTGAGCCATAAAAGCACTGGAATTGTTTGTTAAAACAAGAGATTTGTTTATCTGTGGGTTTTACCTATCTCTGTCCCCTCCCGATCCCCCACCCTTCCTATGACCACAGGGAACTGAGATTTGGCTATAATTGCTGCTCAAGCACACAACATTAACTTCCCACTCAAGCTCACTTATACCAAGTGCATATTTTATCCTCTCACCCACACAGCCAACATGCTAGAGCCCACAAAGCATCTGTGTGCACTTTGGAAATTTTTCAATTATTTTTAATCAGCACAAAAATGTCTAATCCCAATGTTAGCTCTGCCCAGCCTCACCGGGTACCAGGAAACCAAGGCACCCGATGAAGGGACATAGCAGATTCCTCACCTGCCACGACAATCTATTTTTGGCTCTCCTTTCATGGGCTGCATCAGCACAAACAGGCATCTTCAGGCTATCTTTTAAATAGCTGAAGAGGATGTCAAAGTAGAAATTGGATTCAACACTAAAGCTTCCAGGGATCAGCAATGTTTAATTTGGGACTTTTCTCCATTTGGGGTGGGATTTTACCTCCGTTGAACATTGTCACTCACCAAGCTCCCCTTGGTGTATAGACATACACCACAACAACACACCCAGGAAACTGCGTGAGAAAGGAAAGGCAGATGGAGGGAAAATAAACAGTCTGTGCTTTCTGCAAACTAAAAATTACCTGTTGCTTTTCTAATAATAATCATCATCTGCTGCAATTTTTCCAACCCTCAGAATAAATCAGATTTAAAATGTTGATGTGTCACAACATCCGATTAGCAGCTGAGGTGTAAATTACAGAGCACAGCTGAGCAAGGTAGGAGAAAAATAACTAGGATGAACAATGGTCCCTAGAAAAAGGCGGAGTAAAAAGGGAGTCGTTAAGAAAACAGTATACACAGTCTTGTGGGGGCTTATCATGGTCTCCAAATTGTGGTTCCCTGGCTTAAGCCCCTGGAAACTTGGCTTGTTCTCCAAACAAGGAATTTGGAGACCTAACAGCATGGGCATAAAATGGGAACTGATCCCTGAACATCTAGTAAAATGTGTCATCCATAATAGGAATTTGGTAAATATTTTTTGGATGGATGAAAGGACAGATTGATGGATGATTGATTGATTGACTGAATGACATGGCTTATGATATATTTGATTCATGTAATACTGAGCAGTGGTATAAGATTCTATATTATATCCTGGAGATCTTTTTCATCTCCTGATATCACTGCTCTGGGTACTCTTTCTCTCACTCTCTACTTGGATAACTATCCTCTTCCTAATATGTCACTCCCTACTCCTTACTTAAAACCCTCTGATATTTCCTCATCCCTACAGAATAAAGTTTAAATGCCCTAACATGACACTCAAGGCCTGACATGACCTAGCGCCTGCCTACCTCTCTACCCTTACCTCGCATCCTTCCCCCATACTCTCACCTTCACCTACACTGAAATACTTCACTAGGCATGACTAGTTCTCCCATGTCCATAGGTGCACAATCCTCTGTATTCATGTTTTTCTTCACCTTTCCTCCTTTTCCACACTATGCCACCAAAGCACTTTGCTAACTTCCCCCGATCCTTCAAGACTTAGCTCAGGCCTTAGTGCCTAAGATTCCCCAGGTGGATGGTCTTCCTCTAATATCATCATACCTATAATTCTATCATAGCAATCTTCACACTAAATTATAACCATTAGGTTACTTATCTGTCTTCTTTCTCTAGGCTGTGGATTCTGGAAAGTAGATTCTATATATTTGATCTCTGAATTTCCAGCCATCATAGTGTTTATAGCATGATAGGGACTCAATAAATATGAGTGAATAAGTAAATGCATGGAGGCTATGTTTATCTTGAAATAGTACTGCCTAGTTATTAATATTTTTTTTCTCCCCTAGGTTTCTGATTCATCAAACCCATTTCTTAATCGAATGCTCAACAGAGACACTATCACAAGAATAACATATAAAAGTAAGTTTGGTTCAATTTCCTATATAACAACTATTCTATAAATGTTAGTCCTGTCTGAAGGCAGAAAGGCAGAACTGATGATCTCCAAGGGCCTCTTTCAGCTTCATGATCCTTTAATTCTGTAGAAAGTCACTCTGGAGAGTGAAGGTTGGCTAAGAAGCAGCTCATTTCAAACAGAAGCCCCCAGAGTGCCTTTGTCATCCACACCTGTCTAAGGCAATAATGATTATTATGATGATGGTCATCATTATCCCATGGATTGGTGAAGAGCTGGGGGACTCTGCTAGCTGACAGACTCTACCATGTCAGCTGGCCACATTTGGGGCTTTGCCAATTATGTGACTGAAAAAGCATTCACCAGGTGGTTTGGATCCAACTTCAAAACATCCAGAAGCCCTCAGCGAGACCACATCTCCCTCTCTGTGTCGGTGGGTCTCCCTTTCAGGTGGAGGCAGAGTGGCATTTTTCTTCATTTACATGTGTGATACGATGACCTAGAGAACTCTGTCCAGTTTCCTTGGGTTTCTAGAGTGTTTTATCCCCAGAATCCTTAAGCAAAAGAGAGAGAACAGTGCAAAGTTGAAGGGAGTAGAGGGGAAAGGATGCTACTGTCTTCCACAGCAATCCCAGAGTTTGCAAGATTTGGGGATAGTTATGGGAAATAGCACACACCAAGGGAATGAAAGGAAACAGTACAGGAAAAAAAAAATTTAACTAATTAGGAGTGACCAGAAAAGTGGAATTCATGTGCCAATTTTGTCCTTAAGCAAGGAACTTCCTCACTTTGACTCTGTTTCCTCATTTGTTAAGTGAAGAAGTTGAAATTCAGATTTCTAAGGTCCTTCTAAATCTAGGATTCTGAATCTGATTTTTGCAAATGTAAAAAGCAACACATAAACATTCTAACACTCCACATCCCCTTTGCATATCCTCACTTGGTGGAGGCCACTGGTGCGTCTACCTCCAATGGTGACATGGAAAGACAGAGTGAATGCTTACAGATCTCACCTCAGACTGCTGGAAGGAGAGTATGGAGAAATCTTCTCTTGTTCAATTATTCATCCATTCAGCAAGCATTTCCTGCACACCTGCCTCATGACAGGTACCAACTGAGGCTCCTGGAATGAAAAGATGGGCCAGACACCAGCCCTCTCCACAGGCACTCGCTCCCATATGAAGTCACTTCCATATGAAGAGGTTGGGGTTGGGGACGCTGGTGGTGATGAATGAACCTGGAGAATCACCTAGAAGAATTAAGTTATCTCCAAAACCATACCACCCTTCCTCATCAGTACCTCTATGGAGTCCTCTCTAAGTTCAAACTTAGATTGCTCAGCAAAGGGAGCCATTTCTTTCTTGTGTGCAAATAGTTTTCATAACTGCCCATAAAGGATTGTTAGTTTTTTAACTTTTTTGATTAAAAGAGCATAAAAATTAAATAAAATGTTTTCAAATAATCTTGAATTTGCAGTTTAGAGACCATGAAAAGCCATGAAATCACACATTAAGCCTCAACACACAATCTAAGAGATTGCCAGCTACAGAGTCAATCATTAGTGGGACTTCCCTCCCTGCCCCACCCCCTAGCTCTGGTCTGATTAATATTAAGTGATGTGGCTGCTGCCAAAGATGAAAGCATCCATATGGGTTTGTGCTGTGGGAAGATGGCCTTTCTTATGAATGGGTATCAATTCTGATGCAAATAGGGGCTAGAGAGCCAGGGTGACAGATCTTGTTGGAAACGATGAATAACAGTTCTGTGGCTGAGGGGAACTTCAACTTCAACTACTTCAAGTGAGATATTCCTGCTGACTCATCCCCATTGGGTCTGTAGGAACTGAGAAGGACAGACTTTAGCAATAGCTGAAGAGGATAGCAAAGTTAAGACCAAAGACCTTCATTCATTTGTTCACTAAATATTTGCTACAAGTATTTATTAAGTGGTCCTAAGTGCCAGGGAATAGAGAGATCAATAGAACCTGTTTCCCGTCCATGAGTCCCTCACTCTCTAGTCAGAGAGACAGACATATCATAGTGTTTCATAAAGATTTGTATAGCAGGGGATTTCCCAGGTGGTCCAGTGGTTAAGAATTCACCTTCCAAAGCAGAGGACGCGGGTTCAATCCCTGGTTGTGGGAATTAAGACCCCACGTGCCATGAGGCAACTAAGCCCACGCACCACAACTACTGAGCCCGCGCACTCTAGGGCCCGTGTGCCACAACTAGAGAGACCACACACTGCAACTACTGAACACACCACTCTAGAGCCTGTGCGCCACAACTAAAGAGCAGAGCGCACATGCCACAACTAAAGAGCCCGTGCACCACAACTACTGAGCCCATGCACTCTGGAGCCCACGTGCCACAACTAGAGAGAAGCCCGTGCACCACAAGGAAGAGCCCAAGAGCCACAATGAAAGATCCCTCATGTCGCAACTAAGACCCGACACAGCCAAATAAATAAATACATGTTAAAAAAATTTTTTTAAATTTGTGTAACAATTACAATGTATTAAAAATAGGAACAGAACTCTTTGGGATCATAGAAAATCTGCCTAAAATTCATGGCAAGGTTATACATAGCAATTGCTATTCAAATAAGCACTGAATAGATGAGTAAATATTTGGTAAGGAAAGAAAGCAAGAAAAGAGGGAGGGAGGGAGGGAGGGAGGGAGCGAGGGAGATTACAAGCAGCATATACAAAAGCAAGGAGAGCATTTAAAGGACTCAATAGTTCAAAGGAAGGAACTTTGCCTTCATCAGCTTTTCCTCTTGTGCCCACAGCACATCCTATAAACATTCATGATGGCCTGAATAAATGGAGAAATGAATGGTCCCCTATGGTAGCATTGACAGGGCCAGAGGGAATGGCAGGAAAGATGGTCTGGAGTCAGATCTTGAAGGGTCTTGAGAACAGGCTAAGGAGTTTATGCAGAAGCATATTTGAAGAAATGTCCTCACTGCCCTAGATATAGGCTCCTAGAAGCGGGACTAAGAGAGAGCAGGAGCGCCCCCTTCTCTTGTCCCCTCATCTATCTGTCAGGGTCAAAGAGAACTAAAGCAAGATAAAGAGACCCAGTATGGGGAAAGGTAACCGCTTTACGTCCCTAATCACAGGTATTTTGTGCTTTTACACTGTTGGGGAATAATGGAGGTATTCCCAGGAGCACTTATCACATACTGAAGGAAGTAACACTGCAGGGATAATTATTGGTCCGACATGTGGGAATGGCCTAGACACTGTGATGCCCAGGACACTGTGGCTGAAACGGATTGATTTTCTCAGAAGGAAAGCACTAGCACTCTTCCCTCCAGCTGAATGCCCCAGGGCAGCCAGCTCTTGGAAGGTTAGCCAGCAGGCGGCAAGAAGGGGAGTTTCTGAAACAGGAGTCATGCACGAGGACACAGCCAGTGGGTAGGAAACACAAGCCTGGAAGTCCCCCACGGAGGCTCTACAGGAAGCAGCAGGTTATTCATTGGCCCATGAATTCTGGTAGAGACAAAGACAACACTACTTGCTCAGGGGCAACTATCAGAGTACCCTGTTTTCATACTTTTAAGCAAGTAAGAAAGAAGTGGGTCCCCACAGCTGCCACCCAAACACACTACCCAGGGACAACTGACCTTGGCCCCCACCCACTCTCCCAACCAGCCCATTCTTCTGCTGCTACCCAGAACTACACCCCAGCATAGCTTCAGTCTGCCACACTCACGCAGATGTGGTACCCACTCTGCAAAGCGCTCAGCATCAGGACCAAGGAAGAGATGCTAACCAAGCACTTTCTGCACTCTGGGCTCTGTGCTAGAGCTTCATGCGCAGGACCTTACCTGGTGCTCACAAGCCCCATCCTCAAAATAGGTACAATTGTTATCCCAGTTTATAGATGAGGAAAGCAAGGCTCTAAGAAGTGAAACCATTTGTCAAGGACACACATCTAGTGAGTGGCTCTATTAGTCAGCAAATTCTGCATAATAAACAAGCATTCAGCGACAGGCATTGATTTCTCACTACTGCATCTCTGGGTTGGTTGGAGTGGCTCTATAGGTCTGCAGGTCAGTTAGGGCAACTTGGCTCCACAAAGCTCTCATTTTTCTGGGATCAAGTACTTCTTATGCTGGTGGTCAGAAATGTGTGATGTTCCTTAAGACCTAGGCTTGAAACTCACACACTGTCACTTCCATCCACTTTCCACTGGTCAAAGCAAGTCACATGGCCAAGATCAACATCAAAATACTCCCATGGAGTTGGGGCTGGGGAGGGAGTGAACATTTCCTGAACAATAGTTTACTCATCCATAATGGGAGAGCAAGCATTCCATCATAGGTCCTCCCAGGGACTTTTCTATGCTCTTACTTTCCTACTCTCTTCCTCCCTAAGGAGGAAAGAAAGCTAAGCTCTGAGGTCTTAAAACTAGTTGTAATGCGATACTTTCACATTACATGAAGCTTATTGGCATGTTCTTCTCTTAATTCCAACTTTAGTTCAGTTGGAAGGGCCATCTCTTTCCTTTTTGCACTTGTTTCCACTCTGAAAGGGACATAAACTATGCACAGAACTTGTGGGCACTTTAAAAGTTCAGGCTTATACCATCCTAAGCCCCCTGCAGCTCCTGTCTGTCCCTTGTCATGGGACTACCAGTGGAAACCACTGTCATTCAAAGGAACACAGTGGCACTGCCATTATTGGGCACATACAGAAACCAGAGAAGGCATAGAGATTGGTACTAGATGGGTCAATCTTCCCCATCAGTCTTTCCCTTGGAGGCCATTTGTAATGAAAAGTCAATCTAAGACTCTGAGCAGAGAGTGACATGATCTCCTGACAAAAGGATCTCTCTGTTTGCTTGGATAGAATATAGGGGCATGAACAAAAGTTGAGAGATGATTGAAGCAACGTTGATTGTGATCAGTCCAACTTGTGGGAGGTGATGAGAAATGATTGGGTATATTTTGAAGGAAGAGCCAAGAGATTTACTGACAGATTGGGTGTGTGGTATGAGAGAGAGGAGTCAACTATAACTAAGGTTTTTAGCCTGAGCAAATGGAAGGAAGACTTTTCCATCATCTGAGATGGGGAAGATTATGGATGAAGCATATTCATGGGTAGGAAGGGAATCAGAATTTCAAATATGTTAAACTCAAGATGGGCGTCAAAGAAGAGGTGTGGAGTAGGCAGTTGGATATATGAGTCTGGATTTCAGGATACAGAACTACAGATATAAATGTGGAAGTCATTGGGATCCAGATGGCATTTAAACCTGGGTGAGATCATGGGAGAGAATAAATAGAGAAGAGAGGCGGACATATCCTCACTTTTGAAAGATCCCCATGACTTAAGATTGTAAATCATTTCTAAAGATATCTTTTAAATCCTACCCTGGAAGAGGCTTTGGTATGTCTGTCTCATCAACTGGCTCAGGAGGTACAAAGAGGCAGGGGTAAGCATGGAAGCATGGGGTGAAATCACTACAAAATGGCAGCCAGTAGGCACACAATCCATTTGCTTGATTTGAACATACATTAGATGATTAGGGAGAAAAAAAGGAATTGTGCAAAATCATTCTATTGAGCCAGCTGACAAAATTAATGCCAGTTAATCCATAAAAAAGGAAAGAAGGAGAATCTTGCCAAAAGGACTGGGGATTTTGGAAGCCAACATTCTGGTAAAAGCCACTATACTTATGGGATGCAATGTGTTCTAGTGAAGAGATATAGAACTAAGCAGACCTGGGCTCCTGGCTCTACCACTTCTTTGCTGTGTGAATTCTGGAAAGTTTCTTAACCTCTCTGAGATAATTTCCTCATCAATAAAATGAGGATACTAATACTGACATTGAGAGGGTTGGGATGAGGATTAAACAAGGCAATGAGTCAGTTGCCTGGACATTGACTGGTATAAACCAGGTGCGTAAAAACATATGTTTCTAAATTATCTTAAGGTATGTTGTGGTCAAATCCAGTATCCTGGAGAGTGGGAGGCAGGTCACTATAAAACTAAATAAAAGTTATCATCAAGGTGAATGCAATACAGGGCACACAAACAACAGAGCTTGTTTACGCTAATGAAACCCAGCTCCTGCGTGGATGGCAATAGCCTAGTGAGCTTCCACTCTCTTTGAAAGCTTGGATTTCATATGTCTGAGCAAATCTTATAAAATTCTCTCACTAACCCGGACTGACAATGGAAAAGACCAGCCTGAATTAATTTCAGGCTGAATTTAGAAAGTGTTCTAAAGAAAATCCATTTTATTAAAGTTAAATTCGCCTTCAACAGATTAAGGGTCAAGACTGAAATGATGGCATTGAAAAATGGATTTTCTGGAGGAGATATTCATAATTTACTTGAAGTATTTTAGTTGTTTAGTGTAGTGTATTGGGAAAATGCCAATATCCCTCCATTTTCCTTGTGTTAATTAATAAGTAGGCACAGAGCCCCAATTACATAAAAGGTGACATTCTTATCATTTGATTATCCACCTGATTTCATGGGGCCAGCATTATTTTTTTTATAAGAATATTTATATTTTCAAGTGGAGCAAAAAACATTCTTAAATGGGTAAGAGGGAGTTGTTATTAGAATGCTTCTTCCAGGGTCCTAGGACAGTGGAGTATTTTAGTAGCTTCATTCTCTTTCAGTTTCATATACTCCATTCATTTCATAGACAGTAAATACAATGGTGAACTTCAGTCCAATAAGAATCCAAAAGATTATAAATTCCAAATTTAAAAGGGTCTGGTTATTGTCTTAATACGTATTTCCAGCAAGGAAATAAAGGCACACAACTCAAAGTGTTTGGAGGAAAGCTTTTAAACATGGTGTTTTGAGCCCTTTAAAAATCTTTTCTCAGACTTGCCTGTTTATAACTTTGCTTTAGCACCCCCCTACCCCAACCCTGACTAAAACATGAATGAGTAGGCAAGGATAGACCAACTTGTAACTGCCTTATACTTCTCAGTTCCTTGGGAAGTGTTCTGTGCACTCACTCCTCAGAGGAACACAGTGTTAAATGTGATGAAATATCACCAGGGAGCTTAAGCATGTTACTCCCGGTGACTTTCTCTATGCTTAATTGAACTTGTGCTTTCTTTTCAAATTAATGGCTTTGGAAATGTTTTCACAGAATGCAAAATGCAGCATTCCACTCCCCATGTTGCAATCCAAGTAGTAACTATAGTCAGCAAGGAAAAGGAACATCTTACCTCTGTTGAATCCAGTTCTCGGAGGCTCTCTTTTTCATTTTTCATTTGTATAAAATGAAAAATCATATTATTTCATTCTTTAGCAATTGCCTTTTTTCATTTCAGTTGAATTTGCCCCAGATTACAAGAGGAAATGTCATTCCATATGAGAAAATTGCCAAAGAGTTCCATATTAATCAGAAGTTAGTCCAGTATTGATTTCTGGAAATGCTGTGCCTTTTTCTCACTGGCATCATTCTCTTTGAATGGGAACTTCATGAGCAGGAAGCCGGGCAATGTTAAATCTCATCAATGTCACATAAGTTAACACGATGCATTTACTAGAGGCTGCCATCTAAGTTCAGACTAAGGGAAAGATTCCTCCACTATGTGATCCTAGGCATTTCATCACAGTGTGTTTCAGAGAAAGAAAGAGAGAGAGAGAAGGAGGGAGGCAGGGAGGGAGGCAGGGAGAGAGGGAGGAGGGAAGGAAGGAAGAAAGGAAGGAAGGAAAGAAAAAGTCAGCTTGGGAGTTGTGTCCAAAACTAAGAACTCAGTATAAGATAAGCATAGATTCAGCAAGAGCATGTCATAAAATCAAAAGCACAGCTGTTAACTTCTCCAATCATTTGAAAGAATAAAATGGGACTATTAACTGTGCATAAATATTCTCTACCTACTGGTTATCCAAGGGGTCTTCCTGTGATGTAGAGGTATATCCAACACATTGAAAAAATTACAACACTGTCATACCAAAAATTTGACCTACAGAAGAAAAATTTATCTATGTAAGCTTGTTTATATTGAAGGATATTTGGGGGTCTATAGATTATTTTTTAACCTAAAGATGACTTTACCAATTATCCAGAATATTCTGGTGCCCACAAGTAAGAGGTTACATGACTTATCCATGAAGAAAGAGTAAGTTACTGCCAAAGCCACAGTTGGAACTTAGACTTGAATTAAGACTCCTGCTTGAAGTCCAGGGCTTTGCCCTCTATATGATGATGATGATAGATAGAAGATAAATAGATGATAGATAGATAGGTAGGTAGATAGATAGATAGATAGATAGATAGATAGATAGGAAACCTCTCTATAAAACTACGCATGAAAATGTATTTCATGCCATCACTTCCTTTCAGTAAATATCCTTAAAACAAGCAGAGGCATGCATGATCAGCCTATTGGCCTCTGAGCTTCACCCCAAATGTTTATCTCTCTGTTTATAAACAACTCTGACCTCTAGATCTTTGGCATCTTTACTAATGAATAGAGCCTTGAGAATTTGGAGAGCAGAATCCATCTTTCAGGACATTAGTTCTTGGGCTCCTTTCTGTCTACCATGACCAGAGGATAACACTGACATGCACAAACTGTTGATTTTCTGCTGGCTGCTGCATGGACAAGGTAGTCTGTGGGTAATAATTACTTCCTGACCTGGTAAGCCATGGAGGACACCCCAGTGTTCCTTGACACTAGGGCTGAAAACTTTCTTGGGTCCCACTGCCTCTTTCTTGTCAAATACATCAAGCAAGTCTCTGTGGGGAGAAAAGAAGATATAAAAAGGTAGTCAGTGGTTCTCAAATTCCAATCCCTAAAAGATAAAACAGTGATTTAATGGCAGGCTTTGAGGCAGAAACGTGAGTCATGAGGACAAGTGTTATATGTTAAATGCACACATTACAGTTTCAGCAATGTAAACGCACAGGTGTGTTTGGTGCAGAAACAGTAACGCCGCATGGAGACAGGCAACAGTCTCCATCTCATTCTGAGATCTGGGGCATGACATATTTGGGAGTAGTGGTGAGCAGCATGTATTTAAGCTAATGGTATAGACTGAAGCCTCAGAGATTTTCTCCCATAATCTGACAGATGATGTTGCTTCTTCCTCCTTTATTTTCTGTCCAGAACCACCAGCAGGTGAAGCTGCTGGGCAGAAACCATTTCATTCATTCATGCAACCAATGTTTAATGAGCACCCGCCATGTAGTGGACCCCATGGTAGGGCTTAGGGAATCAGAGATAAAAGATGGAAGCCCTTCTCCCAAAGGATCTTACAGTTTACTGGGGCATTCAAATAGGTAAGTTAATTATTGGCAAGCTAATTCATTAAATATGGTGTAAAAGGAAGGCACTAACCCAGTGGGGGAGAGCCAGGAAGGCTTGGGGAAGCCAAGCAATGTTTATCCCAGGGAAGCTGGGCAAGGACATTAGTATTGGTGAGTACTTGCCATGGGCCAGGCAGGCCCTGTGCCAAGTGCTTGAAAAGTGTGATCTCATTTGTTCCTCAAACAACTTTGTGAGGCAACTACTCTGTCTTAGGCAGGTTGGCCTTCTATAATAAAGCAGCATAGACTGGGTGGCTTATAAACAACAGAATTTACTTCTCATAGTTATGGAAGGATGAAAATCTGAGATGAGGGTGCCAGCATGATTGGGTTCTGGTGAAATCCCTCTTCTGTGTTGCAGAATTCTTGTTGGATTTTCACATAGCAGAAAGAGAGTGAGAGAGCCCTCTGGGGTTGTTTTTAAAAGGACACTAATCCCATTCATGAGGGCTCCACCCTCATGACCTAATCACCTCCCAAAGGCTCTGCCTCATAATATCATCACATTGGTGATTAGGATTTCAATCTATGAATTTGAGGGAGACACAACCATTCAGTCCACTGTCCACTCCAACCATCTGCATACTGAGAAACTGAGGCTCAGATGGTTACCTGCATGTCCAAGGTCATGCAAATGGTGAACAGCAAAGCCAGCACTGAAACTCCAGTCTGAGAAAAAAGTTCACATTCTTCACACAGGGGTTTTTCCAAGTTCTGTAGTGTGAGGAAATTAAAAGGGCAAAGATGAAGTATGCATATTAGCAGATTCATGGGCAGAAAAAATGGTGAATGAGGACTGTGGGAGGGTAGAAGCTGTCACGTTCTGTGGCAACCATTGTGCATCTCACAGGTGACATGGGTAAAGAGGAATCTCCTGGCAGGACCACAGCAGCAGAGCCTGGGATATCAGCACAAGAGTGTTTTGGAAGCAGGTTTTTACCCTGCTATGTGGGTTAAATCCATGAACGTAACCTCTTGCTCCTGGCCTTCCCCCTGACCCCAACACACACACAAACACACACACACACACACACACACACACACACACACACACACACACACACAAACACACACACACCCCAACCCTGTCCTCAAATACAGATGAAACACAGAGGCTAATTAAAGTTTCAGAATAACATAAAATTTTTTTTCTTTACTCTAGTCATGCCTGGAATGCCCCTCATTCTACGGTCTCCTTCCATCTCTCCTCCCCACCACCCCTAATAAAATAAAATACAATAATAGCAGGCACAGACCTACTGGAGAATGGACTTGAAGATACGGGAAGGGGGAAGGGTAAGCTGGGACAAAGTGAGAGAGTGACATGGACATATATACACTACCAAATGTAAAATAGATAGCTAGTGGGAAGCAGCCGCATAGCACAGGGAGAACAGCTCAGTGCTTTGTGACCACCTAGAGGGGTGGGATAGGGAGGGTGGGAGGGAGAGAGATGCAAGAGGGAAGAGATATGGGGACATACGTATATGTATAACATTCATTTTGTTATAAAGCAGAAACTAACACACCATTGTAAAACAATTATACTCCAATAAAGATGTTTAAAAAAAAATACAATAATAGCAGCATGCTAGAGTACCCAATATGCTCCAAGTGCAAGCTTGGTTAAACAAATCACATTGATCTTTAATAAAGATGTGCCAAATGCTTCCTTTTCTCATTCAATATGTTAATCTTCAGGCCAAGCCACCATCAGAGGAAAGATCATTAAATGCAAATTTGATCATGCTATTCCTCTGCTTAAAACCTTTCCTTGGCTCCACATTGCCTACAGGATGAAACCCTAACTCCCAACAGCACAGAGAAGGACCTTCTGGGTGTGGCCTGTACTGACCACCCCCTCAGCCTTATTCCTCACAACACCTCTTCCCCTGCATCTTACCCATGCACTAGCCGTCCTGAGTATGCGCTGCTCTGTGTCTTTAGCTTTCTTTACCGTGACCATCTACAGTGCCCTTGACAGCCACCCTTACCAGTGACACACTGATTACCTCCTGTTGTTCAAGATGCAGTTCAGGTCAGCTCCTCAATTAATCCTCTGCAGTCCCACCCCCAGACATAACTGACAGCCTCTCAATGTACCCAGTGCAGATATATATCACTATCTCTGTGGCTTCTTGCTGTATTCACTTATATTACGTCCTGCTTGCCTATACCTAGCTTAGTGCCTGACACATACTAGGGGCTTAAGAAATAGTTAGAGCCAAACGGTGGCTACTCAACATAAGGTTGTTGTGTTGACACCTGATCTAACTTCCAAGGACCATCACATCAGTGTGTACTCTGGGCACCACAGTTCTGTCATGGAACCATCTGACTGCACAAGTCAGAGTACAGATCCAGCCCAGCCATATTCCAATCACTATGTCTCTCTTGGGCTTGTCTTGATAGAAAGGTAGAAACATTTAAATGGAAAGAGAAAGAAAGGCCTTTCTCCTAGTGTTGGTCTCCTAATCCAGCTTGACCAATCTCTCTCATGGGCATTTTGTGGACAGAGCCCTGGAGAAGTTCAGTTACCCTATAAGGGTAGGCAGAGGCCAGGAGGGGCAGTTTAGGATGAAGCAGGCTAACAGTGGTTTTATTTACATTGTTCTAAACCATTGGATCAGTTGACTTGTCCTTAACTCAATTGGCAAGCAAAGGAGCTCTGAAAACCAAATTTCCTTGGCAAAGATGGCTCTTTCTTATCAGAGAAACTTGAGTGAGCAATTTCTGGAGGAAGAGATGGGGAAAGTAAGGGATTTTTGCCTAGGAAAATGGATTAGCAGCATTAATGCTCAGGATAAGTAGGTACAGCCTGGGCCAAGATGCACTTATCATCACCACCCTGATATTAGGGTCAACATATTATATATTTTTTGCAACTTGTTATCTGTCTCTTCAGCTAGAATGAGGGCAGGTATCTATTCTTATTCACTGCTCTACCCCCAGAGCCTAACCTGGTGTCCAGTGCTAAGAGGTGCCTAGTGAACATTTTTTGAATGAATGAATGACTTTGGCCTGGAAGTCAGGTGAGCTGGATTCCACTTTCCACTCTGCAGTTACCATCTAGCACTCTGACCTTGGGCAGGCCACTCTGCCTCTCTGATCTTCAGTTTCTTGTCAATGAAGATGTTATTATATGCCTGACTAATCTTACTAGGACAGTATGAGGTTCCAGCTGTATGTGAAAGTCCTTTTTTACCATTATACATGCACAATACTGAATTTGAGAGATTATTTCAACCACCAAAGAGTCAGTCCTTTCCCACTGGGAGTTGAACACATGGATGAGAAAATGTATGTGAACATAGGAGGACTGGAGGAGCAGGTCTTATCCCTCTGCCAGCCAGGCTTTGCGTCCCTGCCATGTGTTCTCCAGGCTCCCTGGGCCGGCCACAGTGGTGGACACTCATGACAAACCAGGGGGTGAAAGACTCCTGAAGACATAGATTAGAGATCACTGGGGTACAGAGAGCAATGGAAGCCATGAATATAGATGGGTTATGATGAGAATATAGACTGAGGGAAAAAGAGCCTTGGACTGATCCTCGGGAAATGCCAACACTGAGAAAAGCAGGTAGAAAATCAGAATCCAGCAACAGAATCCTGGAAGGAAAGGCCAGAAAAATCAGAGTCGCAGTTATGGTGTTTTAGAAGCCAAGAGAAGAGAGAAAGAGTCTGCAGAAAGAAGAGAGGAAGGATCATGAGAAGAGGAGGAGAGAAGTTCATTGAAATTTATTGATATTTGAAAACTCCAGTACATTATAATTTTATAACAATACAACCAATGCATTGAATTTAAAAATCAGAATGAAATATACCAACATGTTAATGGCAATTGTTTTATATGATCAGAGTTATTATTTTCCTCTTTCTTTTTTCCATATAGTCTTATATGTACTTATGTTACTTTTATAATTGAAAAAGTATATTTAATAATAAAAGATATATGAGTGTGACTACCTCGAATAGGTATAAGACAAAGCGTTATCTATATGGGCCTTATGGAGAGGAGAGCCACAAAAATGAAATCAGTTGTTGAACTTAACAATTGAATCTCATGGTAGGATTTGGTCTGACTTACTTTTCTAAAAATATCTTCTTAATGTTCTCTTAATTAAGCAATGTTAATAAATAAGAATGGTGACCAGGCAATATTTTAATGAGTCCTAAAGCCTTTAACTGTGTATTTCATTATGACTATAATGTTATGGGTCCAGGTATCAGGGACCATAACCAAGGACTTGGCTCTTCCTATTGTCCTTGTGGTAGACCACATTACTGTTCACCAATATTCATTGTCTCATCCTATGGGAGGAATGTGCTTCCTTAAATCTCTAACATCAGCCTTGGCCATATGATTTCTTTGGCTAACAAAATGTGAACAGAAGTGACATGTGCCAACATGTGCCAGTGTTTTAAGAGCCAACATATGTTCCACCATGCTTACTTTTCCTCCTATCATTGTGAATCACAAGGGTCTAGACAGCGGCTGCTCTGATAGTCTGGGTCCCAGGGTATGGACAACAATGACATGCAGGAAACTCTCAGCCAAACTAGAATGGACTTGTATCCGAGCAAGAAATAGACCTTTTTTGTTTAAAGTGATTGTGATTTGGGGAACTGTTTGTTACTGTAGCCCATCCTGAGACTTATAGTCTTCTGGAATCTGAAAAGAAAAAAAATTATCAGCAACACCAGCACTTTCTCAAGAAATCTAATTCTTATTTTTTTTTTCTCTAGATGATGCATATTTACTACAGGGACTTAATATAGAGGAACTATATCCAGAGACCTCTAGTTTCATTACTTATGATGGGTCAATGACTATCCCACCCTGCTATGAGACGGCAAGCTGGATAATAATGAACAAACCTGTCTATATAACCAGGATGCAGGTGAGCTTCTCTGTGGTCTTTTAGCTAATGGGGAAGATGATGTGAAGACTGGCTGGGTTTGTGGAGTGCCTATTGTATTAGTTTGCTAGGACTGCTTTAACAAAGTACCACAAATTTGGTGACTTAAACAACAGAAACATATTGCCTCACAGTTCTGGAGGCTCTAAGTCCAAGATCAAGGTGTCTACAGAGGTGTTTCCTTCTGAGGAAGTGAGGAAGAATATATTCCATGCCTCTTCCCTGGTTTCTGGTGATTTTCTGGCAAACCTTTGGTGTTCTTTGGCTTGTAGGAGCATCACTTCAGTCTTCCTTCATCTTAATATGGCATTCTCTTAATGTCTGTGTCTCTTTGTCCAACCCCCCCCACACACAATAAGGACATCAGTCAAATGGGGTTATGACCTACCCCAATCAGTCATATTAGATTAGGGCCCAACCCAATAAGCTCATCTTAGCTAATTATATCTGTAATTACCCTATTTCCTAATTAGGTCACATTCTGAGGTACTGAGGGTTAAGACTTTAACTTTTTAATCTGGGGGTACACAATTCAGCTCATCACACTTATGTTTAAAGAATCAGCATCTGGGGCTTCCCTGGTGGCGCAGTGGTTGAGAATCTGCCTGCCAATGCAGGGGACACGGGTTCGAGCCCTGGTCTGGGAAGATCCCACATGCCGCGGAGCAACTAAGCCCGTGAGCCACAACTACTGAGCCTGAGCGTCTGGAGCCTGTGCTCTGCAACAAGAGAGGCCGCGATAGTGAGAGGCCCACGCACCGCGATGAAGAATGGTCCCCACTTTCCACAACTAGAGAAAGCCCTCACACAGAAACGAAGACCCAACACAGCCAAAAATAAATAAATAAATAAATAAATAAATATTAAAAAAAAAAAAAGAATCAGCATCTGGAAAGACTTAGCATGAACTAATTATAGATGCACCCTACCTGTCTGAGTGAGAAAAGACAGCAGGGTTAGTTCCCAAAGTGTGCTCTACAACTCTAGTGTTCAAAAGGCAGAGCAAAATGGATGGTTTGGTCAAATATGTTTGAAAAAGCTTTATCAGGGAACCCTCTTGCACTGTTAGTGGGAATGTAAATTGATACAGTCACTATGCAAAACACTATGGAGCTTCCTTAAAAAACTAAAAATAGAACTACCATTGACACAGCAATCCCACTACTGGGCATATACCCTGAGAAAACCATAATTCAAAAAGAGCCAGGCACCACAATATTCACTGCAGCACTATTTACAATAGCCAGGACATGGAAGCAACCTAAGTGTCCATCAACAGATGAAACGATAAAGAAGATGTGGCACATATATACAATGGAATATTACTCAGCCATAAAAAGAAATGAAATTGAGTTATTTGTAATGAGGTGGATGGACCTAGAGACTGTCATACAGAGTGAAGTAAGTCAGAAAGAGAAAAACAAATACTATATGCTATCACATATATATGGAATCTAAATGTTAAAAAAATGGTTCTGATGAACCTAGGGGTAGGACAGGAATAAAGACTCAGACGTAGAGAATGGACTTGAGGACATGGGGAGGGGGAAGGGTAAGCTGGGACGAAGCTTTGACATATAGACACTACAAAATGTAAAATAGATAGCTAGTGGGAAGCAGCTGCATAGCACAGGGAGATCAGCTTGGCGCTTTGTGACCACCTAGAGGAGTGGGATAGGGAGGGTGGGAGGGAGACGCAAGAGGGAGGAGATATGGGGATATATGTATATGTATAGCTGATTTACTATACAGTAGAAACTAACATAACATTGTAAAGCAATTATACTCCAATAAAGATGTTAAAAAAATAAAAAAAAATAAAGTAGAAATAAAAGAGAAAAAAGAAATAAAAAGAGCTAAATCGATTTCATTGCTGGGAGGTTTCTCAGGGTCTTTAGAATGATATACATGTCAGTCTCTAAGAAGAGGCAATATGATATGTAGCATTTCATAAACATATTTGAATGTGGGATCTTTTAGAGCATCTCACAGTATTCCTAGTTGAGCTGGCTAGTACTTCTCAGAACTGAATGGGAACTAGGAGATCTGGCCTCTGAGGCCAGCTTTACTAATGGCTCCTTATGAGCTACTAAGCCTGTTGCCCCATTTCTGTGAAGTGAATTCTCTTCTTTATAATGAGGGGTGTTACATGAGTCTATTCTATGATTGCGAGGGTCTATAAAAACTCAGAGGAAAGAAAAGCAAAGGAAGCAAATCCAATCTCCTTTACAGGATATGTACTTACAACCCAACAACAATTTGAACAATTTGAAGTACCTGATGCTATCTGTATTTACTGGGACTCTTAGTGACAAGCACCCCCCTCCAGCTAACTTCAGCTTAGAAAAAGGATTTATCCATGAGATACTGGGTCATCTTATGGAATTTAAGATTATAAATTGATGTCAGGAAGTCACTGGAATCAGAACCCCAGAAGCCCTTTCTCTCTGTTCTCTCCTGCTCCCTCCTGCACTGTAGCTTCGTTCTCCTCTACTGCTAGAGAGTCTTTAGCTTCACAGTCCTGGGTGGAACATGGCTGCAAACATTTTAGTCCAGCTCCTGATCCTGATATTCACAGAAAAGGAACTGAATTAATCCAGCTTAGTTTAGCTCTGACTCCTGCACCAATCACTGTAGTTTGAATAATACCTATGTGGGAGAATAATTCCCTGAATTACTGAACCCCAAGGTGTGATAGAAAGAAGAGACCCTGGAGAACACCCAGCTGGGTTTCCTCCTTTGACAGACAGTGTGTCATAGGACAGAAGAGAATCACTGACTTGTTCAGAGGCACACAGGAACCAGGGAGCTTGAAAAAAGGCTCCCTCCAAGCATGGAGGCATCAGTGGGTTGTACCCACTGAACCCATGAATCAGGGAGGCCTCAGGTGCCCTTTCCCACACAGCTGGCACTGCCCAGGTTGGCCACAGTCTATGTGGTCTTACTTCTTTCCTGGTATGGGTGGATCTCACAGCTGTTTCTCTCTCCTCAGATGCATTCCTTACGCCTGCTCAGCCAGAATCAACCATCTCAGATCTTTCTGAGCATGAGTGACAACTTCAGGCCTGTCCAGCCACTCAACAACCGCTGCATCCGCACCAACATCAACTTCAGTTTACAGGGGAAGGACTGTCCAAACAACCGGGCCCAGAAGCTTCAGTATAGAGGTGGGTTCAGTGGCTCAGAGGGCAGTGGAGACAGGCCAAGCCCAGTCTTCCTGCTCACACCTACTCTGAAAGGCCAGGCACTATCTCCCATTAGAGGAGTCATGATTATAAGTGACATTTACATGGTGCTTTTCTATTGAAAAAATCTGTATTTCATAAACAGAGACAGAGATCAAATCTTTAAATCTCGTCTGGCTCAGGCAAGACAGTATTTTCATTGCCTTTTTACAGAAGAGCCCAGAGAGGCTGATTTTCCCAAAATTATGTGTTAAAACAGGACAGCTAGAAGCATTAGCACTTTTAGTTATATACACAATAGACCCCCTTTCCCCCTAGAAGGTGAGCAAATAATTCTGGATGCCAGGCCATTGGGACCCAATAAGGTGTGTCTGAATGCATCTTTTTCTAGTGCTATGTCCCTAGAAGTGACTATAATTCCTACTAGAGGGGACATTCAAGATGCCTCCTGCCTCCCATAACCCTCTGGTCCACACCCAGCCCTCTCTCTTCCCTTCTACACACGAAGTACCTATTGATCATTGTCATAAACTCTCAACATGGAAAGGAAGGTGGAGAAAGGACAGTGTCGTGGAGATGCCCCTAACCAGGAGTTAAGACATCCAAGTTTCTGCCATGGTTCTGACACTAACAAGCCATACAAACCCAGCCAAATCATTTAACCCCCGGGCTCTGGGTGTGTCTGAGAGGGAAAATTAAAGACAGAAATGTGGAGGAATTTGGAGAGATAAAGTGGAGGGTAGAGGTGGTAGCTGCTTCTAAAGCTGCCTGGTAACATCCATAGTCCCCATATTTAGGCAGCACATTATTGTTTCAAAAGGGCTTCCCTATCCAGGCTCTCATGTGCTCCTCACAACAATCATGAAGTAGATGGAATAGGGACACACCCAGAGTGCCAACTTTTTCTGCAAAGGGCCAGATGGTAAATATAGGCTTTGTGAGTCATAGGGTCTCTGCCACACTCTGATGTTTAGGGTGAAAGCAGCCATAGACAATATGTAAATAAATGGTTGTAGCTGTGTTCCAATAAAACTTTATTTACAAAAGCAGTTCACAGCTGGATTTGGCCTGCAGGCTGTCATTTGCCCACCCCTGGTCTAAAGCAGCACCATCCACTACAGCTTTCTGAGACGATGGAAATATTCTATGTCTGCATTGTCCAATAGGGTAGCTACTAGCCACATGTGGCTATTGAATGTTTGAAGTGTGGCTAGTGTGACAACTCAACTAAGTTTTCAATTTTATTTAGCTTTAATTAATTTAAATTTATATTAGCCACATGTAGCTAGTGACAACCCTACTGGATAGCTCAGGCCTAGAGGTTCATAAGAAAGTGGAGCGGGTAGTTGGGATACATAGAAGTAAGCAGACATTTTGAACACTGTCCCTTCCCCTTTGGAGTAAGCCCCCCAAACTGTGTGTAAATTAATCCAATTATGCCTTGTTTTGTGTTGTTTGTGTGTTTTGTTTTGTTTTTTTCTCTCTCTCTTTCCAGTAAATGAATGGCTCCTCAAATAGGAAAGTAAGCCAAGAAGAATCCCACCTCAGTGAAATGCTACAACTGTGAATTGACGTAACCTAAACTGTCCCCCTTCTTTCTTCTCTTTCCTTCCCTCCCTCAAGCCTCATTCACTCTTTGGATTGGCCCTTTCTTCATGAAAATTGTCTGCAAAACCTTGGCAGAGGAATATATCTCTTACACATACTCACAAATACACACACAAGCACTCACACACACATACACACACATGCAAATATATCTACACACATACACACTCACACAGCCCCCCAGATGGGAAGTTAAATTTTAGAAACAAAAGGCTCATTCATAAGAGGTCTTAGAAGAAAATAACGAATTAACCTGATAACAATTTTGATACTGTTTTCCGAAACAAATAAATCTACCCAATGAGAATTTTCAGCCTTGTATATTACAAAATTCTTCCAAAAGAGAGAGAGGAGAAAACACAGCTCTGACAGCATCAAGTGGACTTTTGTTCTTTGCATCAAGTAATCTCAAATAGTGTCCTAGGATCCTTTATGGGTGCTGGTGACAGGTGAGCCAAGACAAAGTTGGCCAAGGACACATTTCTAGATTGTGATTCTTCTGTTTACTCAACAATTTAAAAAGAAAAAAGGACAGACATTGAATAGATACACATTGTATATATATATCACCACAGACTATTAAAAAATGGAATTATTACCCCTCTTTGTCATATATGTGTAGTAGGATTTGCCAAGATCAGATTGATCCATTTGCTGTTTCTTATTTTCCAAAGGTCATACATTGTGTTTGGTTATTGTTAACAGCTCAATAAATGTGTTTAACAAGTTAATTTCATTTTTCTGGCTTTGGTCTATTCTCCTTCCTTACAGGCTAAGCCCTGGCTTCATGCAACTGCATTCTTTGCTTTCATTTGTTTCTTCATCTACATGTTTTGCTCATTTGCAGCCAGTTTTTACTGACTTTGTGGCAATGGGAATGCATTTGCTAAGCAAGTATAACTTTAACTCCACTCCATGGCTCGATCATTCATATGAGGTGAGGTTCAGTCTGAGATCGTAGGCGACAGATTTCTTGCATTTCAAAACTGCCACCGCCCACTCCACCCCACCCCCGTGATGCTCCCTTGAAGGAATGCACTTTGTCTTGTAAATTCTTGGGAAAGGGGTGTCTTTTCTCTCCAGTTGCAGCTGGATCTCACAAAGTACAAATGAATGCCTTTCTTTTCTTGTTTATAATGGTCACGCACTGTGTTTGGTTACTGTCAAGAAATCAATAAATGTGTGTAACAAGTTATCCAGTACCGTGTCTGAGTTTATTGAGGAGGAGGGCACTCCCTGCTGAAGCCTCTGAGTCCTGCTGTGTCCACAAGCAATTGCATTATGGCCAGCAGGGCAGCCAGACCCTCCAGAACAGCCTGTCTGGTCATTCCCAGAGCCAGGTAATTAATACCCTGTTGAGAAAACATATAGGCTTAGCTGCTGGAAGGGAAGAATTGGATGTTCATTCAGTGGCCAAATTAAAAATAACTTTCATCTTTCCTTTCTGTTACAGCTCCAGAAAGTGGGAAAGCACAAGCATATAGCTTCTGTGCAAATGGGAACATCCACAAATATGTCAAAAACTTCAGCAAGTGGTTAGGTTTATTGATGATGAAAAAAAAAAAATCAAACAGCCAGATATTTCATATTTGAAACAGTATACTTAATTGGATTTTTTCCACTTTTTGCACCAAAATTAGTTAGATGATGACCTTAACCATGATGACATATAACCCTGTTTCTGAGCAATCATATTTTTCCAGAAAACCAGATCTGTCTGCAAAGATTTAGGGTGGGCAGGTGGCAGTCTTTCTTTGTATGGCTTGCTGCTTCCTCTCTAGGTCAGAATCTTCTTCAGCCTGCAAGGGCAGGCAGTGATGTAGTGTGTCAACTAAGCCTGGCTTCAAATCATCACCGTACCACTTACCTGCTTGCTGTGTGATCTTAGGCAAGTTGCTTTACTTCTCTGATCTGTAAATTGGGGATGCTAATAACTGCTTCCATGAACTATGAGGCTTAAATGCTATATAGCTACTTAAAACAGCTAGCACAATACCTGCAATGATTGTTCTATAAAGACTGATTATAGGGCTTCCCTGGTGGCGCAGTGGTTGCGCGTCCGCCTGCGGGTGCAGGGGAGCCGGGTTCGCGCCCCGGTCTGGGAGGATCCCACATCCCACATGCCGCGGAGCGGCTGGGCCCGTGGGCCATGGCCGCTGAGCCTGCGCGTCCGGAGCCTGTGCTCCGCAACGGGAGAG
>NC_041227.1:110743812-110745432 GCF_002837175.3 Physeter macrocephalus
ACGGGAGAGGCCACAGCAGAGGGAGGCCGGCATACCACAAAAAAAAAAAAAAAGACTGATTATAGAGCACGTGCATTGCCTAAGTATTAGAGGTTTTCCTAGACCAGACCATACCTTCCCCTCCAGGGAGGGGTTAGCATCAATCACAAAATGGGCATCAAATTAATACCAAACGGAGGAGACAGGAGGAACCCCTGAGTGACTGGGTAGGACATGGGGGGAGTGAGGGGGGAGGAGAAGTGGAGGCCAGATAGGACCGGTGTCCCTGAGCGGTGGCCGAGAGTAAGGAAATGTTCCCACGTCTGGAGGGACCCTCGGGTGCTTGGAAGAAAAGGGGAGCGCACCTAGTGTTTCCCCCACCCACTCAGGCTCCGGGAAGCCTGGTGGGCTCCTGGGCCTGGTCCTCCATTCTCTGGGACCCCCTCCAACCTCATGGGTCCTAGGGGCGTGGGAGGGAGGGAGGATGGGGAAAGAGGAGAAGAGGCAGACAGAGGGGCATGGGACCTTCCAGGACTGGAGATTCAGAGGAGGCCCAGCGGGTGTTTCCCCCACCCACTTGGCCTCAGGAAGACTGCTGGGCTCCTGTCCAAGGCCCCCTCCACGCCATGTTGGTCCTCGGGGTGTAGGAGGGAGGCAGGAGCAGTAGAGGAGAGGTGGATGGGAGGGGTCCCTCTGGGATTGGAGGATCAGGGGAGGCATGGAGGGAATTTCCCCCGCCCACTCAGGCCCAGTGAGCCTGCTGCAGTCCTGGACCTGGTACTCTGACCTCCAAGCGCAGAGGCACTCCTGGGACACTCCTGCTACACTGAGCCTAAGCCCAACACCCAATCCCACCCAGGGCCTTTCTGGCCCTGTGGTGCCTAAGCAGAGTTCCCTCCCACCACCTAAACCCCACCCCTGCCTAAGCCCCACCCCTCACAGCCAAGGCTTTATCAAGCTTTTTTTTCCTGAATTTTATTTTATTTATTTTTTTATACAGCAGGTTCTTATTAGTCATCCATTTTATACACATCAGTGTATACATGTCAATCCCAATCTCCCAACTCACCACACCACCACCCCAACCCCTACCGCTTTCCCCCCTTGGTGTCCATACTTTTGTTCTCTACATCTATGTCTCAATTTCTTCCCTGCAAACCAGTTCATCAGTACCATTTATCTAGGTTCCACATATATGCGTTAATATACGGTATTTGTTTATTTTTCTGACTTACTTCACTCTGTATGACAGTCTCTAGATCCATCCACATCTCTACAAATGACCCAATTTCGTTCCTTTTTATGGCTGAGTAATATTCCATTGTATATATGTACCACATCTTCTTCACCCATTCATCTGTCGATGAGCATTTAGGTTGCCTCCATGACCTGGTTATTGTAATTAGTGCCACAATGAACATTGGGGTGCATGTGTCTTTTTGAATTATGGTTTTCTCTGGGTATATGCCCAGTAGTAGAATTTCTGGGTCATATGGTAATTCTATTTTTACTTTTCTAAGGAACCTCCATACTGTTCTCCATAGTGGCTGTATCAATTCACATTCCCACCAGCAGTGCAAGAGGGTTCCCTTTTCTCCACACCCTCTCCAGCATTTGTTGTTTGTAGATTTTCTGATGATG
>NC_041227.1:110745847-110748894 GCF_002837175.3 Physeter macrocephalus
AGCTGTCCAGTTTTCCCAGCACCATTTATTGAAGAGGCTGTCTTTTCTCCATTGTATATTCTTGCCTCCTTTATCAAAGATAAGGGGACCATATGTGTGTGGGTTTATCTCTGAGCTTTCTCTCCTGTTCCATTGATCTATATTTCTGTTTTTGTGCCAGTACCATACTGTCTTGATTACTGTAGCTTTGTAGTGTAGTCTGAAGTCAGAAGCCTGACCTCTCCAGCTCCATTTTTCTTTCTCAAGATTGCTTTGGCTATTCAGGGTCTTTTGTGTTTCCATACAAATTGTGAATTTTTTTGTTCTAGTTCTCTGAAAAAGGCCCTCTTTTTTACAATTGTGGTTCTGTTTTACCTGCCAGTTGTTGTTTCATCTATATTTTTATTTTGTATTCTTTCTAACTATCTGTTAGTTTTCTAATCTTATTTTATTTTTTACTCTTTGTTATTGTTCTGTTCCCTTTTTTTTCTTTTTCTTTTCTTTTTTTCCTGCCACCCCATGCTGCTTGAGAGATCTTGGTTCGTGAGCCAGGGGTCGGACCAGAGCTCCTGCAGTGGGAATTCTGAGTCCGAACTACTGGGCTACCAGAGAACCTCAGACCTCAGGGAGTATTCATCAGAGTGAGGTCTCTCAGAGGTCCTCATCACAGCACCAAGACCCACCTCTACCCAACAGCCTACAAACTCCAGTGCTGGAAGCCTCAGGCCAAACAACCAGTAAGACAGGAACACAATCCCACACATAAAAAAAAAAAAAAAAAAAAAAAGAGACAACAAAAAAATACGTCACAGATGAAGGAGCAAGGTAAAAACCTACAAGACCAAATAAAGGAACAGGAAATAGGTAACTTACCTGAAAAAGAATTCAGAGTAATGATAGTAAAGATGAACCATAATCTTGGAAACAGAATGGAGGCACGGATTGAGAAAATATATGAAATGTTTAACAAATATCTAGAAGAAATAAAGAACAAACAGAGATGAGCAACACAATAACTGAAATGAAAAATACACCGGAAGGAATCAATAACAGAATAAATGAGGCAGAGGAACGATTAAGTGAGCTGGAAGACAAAATGGTAGAAATAACTGCCAAGGAGAAGAATAAAGGAAAAAGAATGAAAACAATTGAAGACAATCTTAGAAATCTCTGGGACAACACCAAACACACCAAATTTGAATTATAGGGGTCCCAGAAGAAGAAGAGAAAAAGAGAGAGTCTGAGAAAATATTTGAAGAGATTATAGTGGAAAACTTCCCTAATATGGGAAAGGAAATAGTCACCCAAGTCCAGGAAGTGCAGAGAGTCCCATATAGGATAAACCCTAGGAGAAACACACCAAGACACAGACTAATCAAACTAACAAAAATTAAATTCAAAGAAAAAATATTAAAAGCATCAAGGGAAAAGCAAAAAATAACATGCAAAAGAATCCCCATAAGGTTATCAGCTGATTTTTTAGCAGAAACTCTGCAGACCAGAATGGAGTGGCAGGACATATTTAAAGTGATAAAAGGGAAAAACCTACAACCCAGATTACTCTACACAGCAAGGATCTCATTCAGATTCAACAGAGAAATGAAAACCTTTTCAGACAAGCATAAGCTAAGAGAATTCAGCACCACTGAACCACCTTTACAACAAATGCTAAAGGAACTTCTCTAGGTGGAAAACAAAGGAGAAGTAAAAGACCCACAAAAACAAGCCCAAAACAATTAAGAAAATGGTAATAGGAACATACATATTGATAATAACCTTGAATGTAAATGGATTAAATGATCTAAACAAAAGACACAGGCTGGCTGAATGGATACAAAAAGAAGACCTATATATGTGCTGTCTACAGAGCCCCACTTCAGACCTAGGGACACATACAGACTGAAAGTGAAGGGATGGAAAAGCTTTCCATGCAAATGGAAACCAAAAGAAAGCTGGAGTAGCAATACTCATATCAGATAAAATAGACTTTAAAATAAAGGCTTTTACAACAGATAAGGAAAGACACTGCATAATGATCAAGGGATCAATCCAGGAAGAAGATATAACAATTATAAATATTTATGCACCGAACAGAGGAGTGCCTCAATACATAAGGCAAATGCTAACTGCCATAAAAGGGGAAATCGACAGTAACACAATAATAGTGAGGGATTTTTACACCTGCCTTACACCAATGGACAGATCATCCAGACAGAAAATAAATAAGGAAACACAAGCTTTAAATGACACAATAGGCCAGATAGATTTAATTGATATTTATAGGACATTCCTCCTGAAAGTGGCAGACAAATGGAAACCAAAAGAAAGCTGGAGTAGCAATACTCATATCAGATAAAATAGACTTTAAAATAAAGGCTTTTACAACAGATAAGGAAAGACACTGCATAATGATCAAGGGATCAATCCAGGAAGAAGATATAACAATTATAAATATTTATGCACCGAACAGAGGAGTGCCTCAATACATAAGGCAAATGCTAACTGCCATAAAAGGGGAAATCGACAGTAACACAATAATAGTGAGGGATTTTTACACCTGCCTTACACCAATGGACAGATCATCCAGACAGAAAATAAATAAGGAAACACAAGCTTTAAATGACACAATAGGCCAGATAGATTTAATTGATATTTATAGGACATTCCTCCTGAAAGTGGCAGAATACACTTCTCAAGTGCACGTGGAACATTCTCCATGATAGATCACATCTTGGGTCACAAATCAAGCCTAGGAAAATTTAAGAAAATTGAAATCATAACAAGGATCCTTTGTGACCACAGCGCTATGAGATTGGAAATCAATTACAGGGAAACAACTGTAAAAAACACAAATACATGGAGGCTAAACAGTGCACTACTAAATAACCAAGAGATCACTGAAGAAATCAAAGAAGGAATAAAAAAATACAAAGAAACAAATGACAATGAAAACACAACAACCTAAAACCTATGGGATGCAGCAAAGGCAGTTCTAAGAGGGAAGTTTACAGCAATTCAATCTCACCTCAAGAAACAAGAAAAATCTCAAATAAACAATCTAACCTTAC
>NC_041227.1:110748953-110773156 GCF_002837175.3 Physeter macrocephalus
AGAAATGAAGAAAACAATAGCAAAGATCAATAAAACTAAAAGTTGGTTCTTTGAGAAGATAGACAAAATTGATAAACCTTTAGCCAGACTCATCAAGAAAAAAAGGGAGAGGATGCAAATCAATAAAATTAGAAATGAAAAAAGAGAAGTTACAATTGACACTGCAGAAATACAAAGGATTAAAGGAGACTACTACAAACAACTATATGACAATAAAACAGACAACCACGACAAAATGGACAAATTCTTGGAAAGGTACAATTTTCCAAGACTGAACAAGGGAGAGTTAGAAAATATAAACAGACCTATCAGAAGTAATGACATTGAAACTGTAATTAAAAATCTTCAAACAAACAAAAGCCCAGGACCAGATGGCTTCACAGGCAAATTCTATCAAACATTTAGAGAAGAGGTAACACCTATCCTCCTCAAATTCTTCCAAAAAATTGCCAAGGAACACTCCCAAATTCGTTCTAATAAGCCACCATCACCCTGATACAAAAACTAGGTAAGGTATCACAAAAAAAGAAAATTACAGACCAATATCACTGATGAACATAGATGCAAAAATCCTGAGCAAAATACTAGCAAACAGAATCCAACAGCACATTAAAAGGATCATACACCATGATCAACTGGGATTTATCCCAGGAATGCAAGGATTCTTCAGTATATGAAAATCAATCAGTGTGATACACCATATTAACAAATTAAGGAATAAAAACCATATGATCCCCTAAATAGATGCAGAAAAACCTTTTGACAAAATCAACACCAATTTATGATAAAAACTCTCCAGAATGTGGGCATAGAGGAAAACTACCTCAACATAATAAAGGCCATATATGACAAACCCACAGCAAACATCATACTCAATGGTAAAAAACTGAAAAGATTTCCACTAACATCAGGAACAAAACAAGGATGTCCATTCTCGCCAGTCTTATTCAAAATAGTTTTGGAAGTCCTAGCCACAGCAATCAGAGAACAAAAAGAAATAAAACATATACAAATTGGAAAAGAAGAACTAAAACTGTCACTGTTTGCAGGTGACATGATACTGTATATGGAAAACCTTCAAAATGCCACTAGAGGGCTTCCCTGGTGGTGCAGTGGTTGGGAGTCCGCCTGCTGATGCAGGGGACACGGGTTCGTACCCCGGTCCGGGAGGATCCCACATGCCGCGGAGCGGCTGGGCCCGTGAGCCATGGCCGCTGAGCCTGCGCGTCCGGAGCCTGTGCTCCGCAATGGGAGAGGCCACAGCAGCGGGAGGCCCGCGTATCGCAAAAAAAAAAAAAAAAAAAATGCCACTAGAAAACTCCTAGAATTAATCAATGATTTTGGTAAGATTGGAGGATACAAAATTAATGCACAGAAATCTCTGGCATTCCTATGCACTAACAACAAAAAATCAGAAAAAGAAATTAAGGAAACAACCTTATTTACCATTGCAACAAAAAGAATAAAATACCTAGGAATAAACCTGCCTAAGGCGGCAAAAGATTGTACTCAGAAAACTATAAAACACTGATGAAAGAAATCAAAGATGACATAAACAGATGGAGAAATATACCATGTTCTTGGATTGGATGAATCAATATTGTGAAAATGATTATACTCTGCAAAGCAATCTACAGATTCAATGCAATTCCTATCAAACTACCAATTTCATTCTTCACAGAATCAGAACAAAAAAATTTACAATTTGTATGGAAACACAAAAGACCCTGAATAGCCAAAGCAATCTTGAGAAAGAAAAACAGAACTGGAGGAATCATTGTCCCCGGCTTCAGACTATACTACAAAGCTACAGTAATCAAAACAGTATGCTACTGGCACAAAAACAGAAATATAGATCAATGGAACAGGCTAGAAAGCCCAGCGATAAACCCATGCACACATGGTCACCTAATTTATAACAAAGGAGGCAAGAACATACAATGGAGAAAAGACAGCCTCTTCAATAAATGGTGCTGGGAAACCTGGACAGCTACATATAAAAGAATGAAATTAGAATACTACCTAACACCATACACAGAAATAAACTCCAAATGG
This sequence comes from Physeter macrocephalus, assembly GCF_002837175.3. Classification (NCBI taxonomy): domain Eukaryota; kingdom Metazoa; phylum Chordata; class Mammalia; order Artiodactyla; family Physeteridae; genus Physeter; species Physeter macrocephalus. The sequence continues at coordinate 110,751,009 of NC_041227.1, forward strand.
ATTAAAGTCCTAAATGTAAGACTGGACATTATAAAACTCTTAGAGGAAAACATAGGAAGAACACTCTTTGACATAAACCACAGCAAGATCTTTTTTAACCCACCTCCTAGAGTAATGGAAATAAAAATAAAAATAAAAATAAACAAATGGGACCTAATGAAACTTAAAAGCATTTACACAGCAAAGGAAACCATAAACAAGATGAAAAGACAACCCTCAAAATGGGAGAAAATATTTGCAAATGAAGCAATGGACAAAGGATTACTCTCCAAAATTTACAAACAGCTCATGCAGCTCAATATCAAAAAAAGAAACAAACCAATTAAAAAATTAGCAGAAGATCTAAATAGACATTTCACCAAAGAAGACACACAGATGGCCAAGAAGCACATGAAAAGATGCTCAACATTACTGGGCATATACCCTGCGAAAACCATAATTCAAAAGTACACGTGTACCCCAATGTTCATTGCAGCACTATTTACAATAGCCAGAACATGGAAGCAACCTAAATGTCCAATGATAGATGAATGGGTGAAGAAGATGTGGTACATATATACAATGGAATATTACTCAGCCATATAAAGGAAAAAAACTGGGTCATTTGTAGAGATGTGGATGGACCTAGAGTCTGTCATACAGAGTGAAGTAAGTCAGAAGGAGAAAAAAATATATTGTATATTAACGCATATATGTGGAATCTAGAAAAATGGTACAGATGAACATATTTGTAGGGCAGGAATAGAGACGTAGACATAGAGAACAAACATGTGGACACGGTGGGGAAGGGGAGGATGGGACAAATTGGGAGATTAGGTTTGACATAAATACACTACCATGTGTAAAATAGATAGCTAGTGGGAACCTCCTTATAGAACAGGAGCTCAGCTCGGTGCTCTGTGATGACCTAGATGGGTGGGATGGTGGGAGTGGGAGGTCAAAAAGGGAGGTGATATAGGTATACATAAAGCTGATTCACTTCATTGTACAGCAGAAACTAACACAAGGTTGTAAAGCAATTTTACTCCAATAAAAAATAAAAATTAATACAAAATGATAGCAATAGATACCCAACAGGCAGCACATAGGTAAATACCTAAAGTATGTCAGGGCAAAAAGGAAAGAGCCCCAATGAGAAAGGAAGAAAAGGGGCTGGGTTTCTAGGCCTAGTTCTGTTACTAGCATCTTCTGCGACTTTGGGCAAGTCAACTGCCCTCCCTGGAACAGTGTCCTTATCCATAAGTGACTTAGATAAAATGACCTCTCACAGACTCTCTATCATTCCCTCATTCTGTCTCTCATTCAGTTCTCAGCCCAGGGAAGACAAAGGGAAACCAGGCTCTCACCTTTTGGGGTCCCTGGCCACTGGCAGAATTTCACTCTGGCCAAAGATAACTTAAAATAGAGTGAACTAGCCTGCCTCCCACCTCCTGGGCCCATCTGAAATGTCCTTTCTCCCACTCACTGGGTTTCCTAAACTATAAAATGGAAATTGGAGCACTTTGTCTTCAAAACACATAGAAGTAATAAAGATTAGCTGGATTTATACCACTCTAAAAAATAAAGAAATTTTAAAAAGCACCAAAAGCCCCCTGACAGTTGGCCTGGTGAAGTCATCAAGGAACAAAAATACATTCTTACAGTTTGGGTCCATGGTGCTCAGGAAGGGCAGGCAGAAGTGCTGCTGTGCTCTACTGTGTATAAGGCCAGCTGGTTTTGTCCATTAGAGCCACAGGCCTACATGGACATCCCTTCCCCCTGAGGAGGATAACTAGACATTGCAAGAAAATATATGCTGAGACTCAGTTCCCTCCTTAGCAGAACAGGGGAGGGAGGTAAATATACACAGAAGAGAGTTCTGGGCAAATTGTATGAGAAAAAGAGGTCATAGTTTGGAGATCCACAACTCCCCTCTCAAGGACGTATTTCGTGATTTCCAAGACAATTTAGGGCTTTGTTCCCACTTCCCTCAGTAGAAGTTGGGTTTCCATGGTGATGTCAGAACAACCACAACTCACTGCACCACTTGTGTCTAGAATGTGAGAGTCACTTGGCGTTTGGGCAGGAGCACAGTCTTAAGGCACGGCCCATAGCCACACACACCAGGTTGAAGGGTCTGGTTGAGGACTATCAATTAACATGCCAACACCTCTGGGGGAGCCCTTACCCTACTGGACCCCAGAGCACTTATAGTTGACAAGAGTATCCTAGTTTTCCTGTTCCAGAAAGCCTAAAAGCGGGATCTCTAGGAGCAGAAACTCACTTTAACATCATTCATCAATTAGCACAATTGACCACAAGGAAAGATCTGTCAAGACCCCAGCCAAGGAAACATATTAATAAAATCCACCATGGGTTACACATTTCCTGTGGGCCAAGCCCTATGCTAAGCAACTTACAAATATCATCTTATTTCACCCATGCAACAACCCATAAGGTAATCACCATTGTTATGTTATAAATGCAGAAACTACTTCTTAAAGATTGGGGAACCTGCTCAGGGTCACATAGCTCTTAAGCGGTAAAGCCAGACCCAGCTCTTCTAAGCCAATGGTTCTCAAAGTGTGGCCCTGACTATTGGCATCGGTGGGAACCTGTAGAGAAATACAAATTCTTAGATGGCCCCACAGACCTACTGTCAACCTGGGAGTGGGGCCAGACATCTGTATTTGAACAAGCTCTCCAAGTGATTCTGATGCACACTCAAATGTGAGAACCACTATAAATCAAATGCTCATTCCCACTAGCTCCTCCCAAACTTTGCTGCACATTAGACTCTCTGGGATGTTTTAAAAATTCCAGTGCCCAGGCTGTACTGCACACTGCTGAAGTCAGAATATCTGATGGTGTCAGGGTTTTATAAAAATCCCCAGATGATTCCAACATGCAGCAAAGTTGGGAACCACATCCTTGTCTGAAGGACCTACTCAGAGGAGGGCTCTCCCGTTAGGTGGGTCCATGGGAGCCTAGAGGAAGTGTTAGCTAGCAAGTCTTCACTTTTCAGAATCACATCCCAACCCCTGTGCATAATAACATTTTTGGATGGTCTTAGACTGCTCCCCAGCCCCCTTATCCTTCCCCAATCTTCTATTAACAAGTCCAGAGTCTGAATAACAAATCTCCCTTTTTTAAATAAAAGAAGCAGTAGTATTTGAAATAATGGCTTAGTGCCAACCTTCCAAAACCCACCCCAGGTCACCCCTCCTGATTACTCAGATTGTAACATTTCCAAGACTTCAGACTATTATAAAAAAATGAAAACAAGCTATGAGTCAGAATACCAGAAGTTTGAAAAGATAAGCTGGGTCCATAATTAAAAGTCACAGGCAAATTATAGCCCTGTCAGTTCTACCATCATGGTGTCTCTTCCATGTAGTGCTCCCTCCCCCAGCCCAGCAGCCCCTATGACAAGCCCTAGTCCCACCCTCATCATCTCAGACCAGACTATAGTAATAGCCATCCAGCAGGTCCTCCTGCCTCCAATCTCCAGATAAGTGAAAGACCCTGGGCCAAGAGAAAAAACTACCCAGGCTTTGCTCTCAGATAAGGGGAATTTGAGCCCACCCTGAACAGAGGTTGTAGGAAGTTTAGGCTGGACTGGTGAGGGTGTGGAGGATGACCTGAGATACTTTCCAGGGGAGAGACCAAAATGCAAAACTAAGCAAATCATCCAAAGGACAGCGCTCCAAGTCAATTGGTAGAGAAACAGATTCCAGACACATCACCAGAGGACAGAACCTATATGCCGTACCTGGAATGGAGACTGGGAACAGAACTCAGGAATATTTCCTGAGCTGCTCTTCATAAGGTATCTGAGGCCTTGGCCATGGGCCAGGGTGGGGAGAAAGAGATTGGGAGTCATGTCCTGACCAAACATTTCCAACCCATTCCAATCCCATCACTAGAATCTGTGAACAAAAATCTTCAAATGGAGCACATCTCCCAAGACTCAAACTTCCAATGATTGCCAGCTGTTTTCAGATTAAAGGTGCTCAAATCCCTTGGCAAAGCAGGCAAAGCCTCCCTTGATGGATTCTCAACAGGAATCTGCAAACTCATGTCTCAGCCTCACAGCATCAGTCATGTCATCCCTCAGCGTGGAGTGCTCTTTCTTTTTCTTCCTCACCTGTGGAAACACAACACACTTTTAAAGAAACACAGTTCAAATGCCACCCCAGGTTCCCCTGATATCCCCAAGGAAAATTACTTCTTCCTTGCTTTGAGCTTGAACAGCATGTTGATTTTATCTCCAATTAACATTTACTTCATTTGGGTCTATATTAGAAATATAGATAAATATAAAAATATATGCATGCTATATATAGACTTCATTTGGTTCTTTGTTTTCCTGCCTGTACGTACCAATTTGAAATCTGCTGAACACAGAGATTATCTCTTCCTTCATCTCTGTAACTCTTCCTCATATGCACAGAAAGAAAAAGAGAAAGACATCATATTACAATGCTTTGCAAATAGTAGGTACTCAAAAAAGTTTGTTGAATTTTCCTATGGGAAAGAGGATAATATTTGATTCTTTTCAACTTATGAGGTCCTTCTTTGTACCAGGTATATACCAGGCACAATGCTGGGTTCTTTTACGTATATTATATATACATTATTTTATTTGGTGATTATAGCAGTTCTGCCAAGTAGTTCTTGGCTTTATTTTATAGGGATGACAAATTGAAATTATAATTGAGTAATCTCTGTTCAGGTATACAAAGATGGAGTCAGGCAGCCCCTGAGGGTCTCATCTCAGACACATCCCTGCAGCACTGAGAACTTGAACTTCCTTTGAACTGTACCAGACCCAAGGATACCACCACCCCCATATTCAGAACATCAGCCAGCTGCAACCTTATGGTCTCAAGGTCTCCCCTTATAACTATACAACTCTTTCAGGCCCTAACCAATCCTTACCTAACAAGCACCTTTACTTCTTGCCAGGTCCAATTATAATTCTTAAAAAACAACTCATATAAATAACTGTAACCTTGCGGGTTTTGCCTTTATAAGCCTCCCCTATTTTATAGTCTGGCAAAACACAATTCAAGAGCTTCTTTAAACTGTGTCTCTGTGCCGTAGTCCTAACAAACCCCAAATAAACACATTTTTTATTTCAATCAGGTCTCCATTTCTTAAATTTTGGTTTAAAATAGATAAAGAAGTTAATCAGAGATGTAAAGATATTTACTCAAGATCACACAGTTGGTGAATATCAGGGCCAGAAGTTGATACTAGGGCAAAGGTTGCTACTAGAGCAACATTAGCTCTTAAGTGGTGCCAAAATGGAAAGGCTTACCCATTGAAACTTCGGTCATTTAGTCCTATTCCTTATGGTGGACCCAAGGTATAGGAGGTCTGCAAATGGTCCCTAGCCCCACACCAATTAAATCAGAGTCTTTGACTATGAGTCCAAGCCATCAGTAGATTTTTTAAAGCCACAGGTGATTCTACTCTGCCATCAGCACTGAGAGCCAGTCTCAATGTTGGCTGCCCACCAGAGTCACCTGAGGGAACTTATGAAATTACTGAGCATTGGCAGTTCTAAAAATTTCCCAGGTGAATCTAATGTCAGCCAGGCAGATATTTGCCAAAGATATTTGCCAAACGTTTCCAAATATGTAGAGTCTACATTCTAGGCTACCTGCCACTGGAAGAGATACTCAAATCGAATGTTAGAGTGGAAAGTTGATGAGAGAAATCCAGTGAGCTGTGTTAGTAAAATTTAGAGTTGGAAAGGATACTTAACCCTCACACCCAAGTCGGTTTCTTGACCTCAGGGCTCACATTCTGTGGGCATTCCAAGGGTAATGAGTGGTTATCTTCAAGCAAGAGTTAAGAGGATGAAACTACAGCCAAACTCTCACTGTGCCCCAGTGGTCCCTGGAGCTCAGGACACCCTAGTGACTGGCAGCCATGCCCCTGTCACCAGACGATGAGATAAGGTGTCTGCCTCCTGAACTAAGGAGCCTCATGAGTGAAATGAATATAATTATTTCTTTTCTCATATCCTAAAGTTGTGAAAACAAAACCACAGAAGAGGTGAGAAAAAACTTGGGGAAAGTGTCACACAAGTGTCAGGTAAGCAAAGATGCAAATGCTCCTGGTGCACTGGGTGAAGATACACTGCTGCGAAATGAGCTCAGTGAGGGGCCCTGGTGGACGTTGATCCAATAGCCATTGAGTGAGGGCCTACTGTGTGCCAGGTACCCACCCTGCCCTCGAAGAACCTAGAATGGGAGATGAGGACCCAGTGTTTGCAGGGGATACACCTCCCTGATGTAAACAGATTTTAGAGTTGAAAACTTGAGCTGCCTCTTATAAAACGCTTTTTCGAGAGTCAGGAATGATGGATTAGAAGGAAAAGACCACCTAGGGAATTGTAGGAGGAAAGAATTGATTCCAATAGAGATTTCTGGGCAAGAAAGCTTCCCTGGGGAAGAGGCATTTGAGCTGACAAAACACAAAGTGTGCTTGGGCGAATAGGGAAGGAATCGGCATTCCAGAGAGGAAGCAGCCTGAAGGAACAGGCTGCCTGTGTTCCAAAGTGGTGAAGTGGTCAGTGTGGCTGGAATGGGACAGAGGCCTTGAGGTCACCTGTGGATGTCAGTCAGATCTTACCTACAAGAGTTGTGCTTCAGAGTCAAGGGCTGACAACACTTGCTCTAAGTCCCTAGACTGACTGGGAACTAAGGTCTTGACACGAACTACACAGCTGGTTCTTGGGCCCAGCATGGTGGGGGAAACTGAAGGATAAGACGTGGTTCCTGCCCCCAAGAGGCTTCAAATCTAATTGGGGGAGACAATGAATGAGCATGGAGCTCTTGTTATCTACGTGACTTAGGAATGTTTTACACTCAGAAGACAATTATTTTCGAAGGTGTCAGATAGATAAGCTGGCTGAATGTGTTTGTACAGTCTGCACACTGCAGAAAAGTGCCCAGCTGAGAGAGTGACTGAGGGCATCTGTTTGTACTTCATCAGCTTGGGGTTAATGTAATTCACACAAAGACAATGCTTATGCTAGGTGAGGCCCTGAGAGCAGCAACTTTAAGAATGATAGGAGATTCAAAAATGAAGAACAACAGCTTGATTGAAAAGCTCAGTGGGGACTTTTAGTGAAAGAGGAGGAATTTGAATTGGGCCTGCCAGGTGGCAGGATTGGAATAGGTGGAAGGCAGGATGGTGTTCCAGATAAGCAGAACAGCTGGGGCTAAGATCTGGGGCTAGAACAAGCCTGGCAGGTGCTCAAGGCATAATGAGACTTCACTGGCTTAGAACAGATCAGATGAAAATGGACCAAGGAAAAGTCAGTTGGGTTTGGGATCAGGAGGTCAGAGTGGGTGGCAGTGTGCAAACCAGAAGGAACAAGTACTCCTGGGTCTGGCTAGCATGTTCAAATCTGAGCCCTACAATTTACTCGCTGGTGACACTGGCAATTATCTTATGCCTCTGAGTCTAAGATTCCTCGTTTATTTAAAAAACAAAAAAAAAGGAAAGAAAGAAACTTCCTTTGCAAGCAAATACACAGAAATAAAATGGAGAAGAGCTACCTACTTCATAGGGTTATAGATGGGTTTAAGGAAGGAAAACAGTGGCTTCAGTCTGGACACTTAAAACTAACCTCCTGTTTGCATTTCCTGAGACAGGAGATAGGTGGGCTCCAGGTTAGGCATTTACAACTAGCCTCCTGTTTGCTCTCTGAAATGGCAGTAACAACAGAAACAGGGTAAATACCCAGGCTTTGTCTCCTGAGGGCACTTTAAGATAACAGTCATGGCAGGAACAGAGAAGGACTAAACTCTGTTCGAGTAAAGGATCAAGAGGTCACATATTTCCCATCCTTGGGGCAAGGGAGATACTGCACATGCGCAGAAAGGCTCATTGGGGGTCAAAAAGAAGGGGACACCACCCCACAATATGTGATGCTAAGGCCATCCCATAGGCCTCTGGGCTGGAACCCATCTTGGAAAAAAGTTGCGCTCGCCTGTTGGGGAGGGTCCTAGGGCAGGTTAGGTGTGGAAAAAGAAACCAGATAATTGGCCAAAGGTAAACAAAGACCCGGAAGACCTGCCCTATATAAATGATTTAATCTCCTCTTTACTGCACTCCTCCTCATTAGGGAGGACGCCCACACCCTTTCTCTCTGGGTGTGTCTCTCTGCCTTGCTTTTATCTTAACTAAGCAAACTGTTTCTCTGTGTGCTCTCCCACTTGTTATTGTGCTATGTCTCTAGTGATAAAATTTGTACCTGTTTTTACAGTTTTTGCCTTTTGCATTTTTCACTGTGGGCAAGAGCCAGGGGGTCTGGTGGGTAGGATTCCTGATTTTCATCCAGGCTACCCAGGTTCAATTCCTGGGCAGGTAATTAAGATCTCACTTCACACCACCAATCACTGCTGCCTCTCTAAGATCAGGTTGTCTTAGAGTAATAGGCAATAAGGATTTGCTGTAAGTCTTGAGCAGGAATATGACAAGAAGGGGAAACATGAGTCGACTGGCAGCTTTGACCAAGGGTACCTCCCCTGGAAAGTAGATAGTCATATGAGCTCTGAGCCACAGATCTGGGGGGGGTGGGGCGGAATCTATGGAGGGGAAGAAGAAGGCAGCATCAGATTTGGATTTCTATTGGTCAGGCAGGAGTAGGCTCAGAGCCCAGTTCCTCTAAATCTTCTTCTGGTTTCAGAGATCCTGGTCCTCCAAAGTCCCAAGGCTCCCTGTGTTAAAGGGTGAACCCAGTAGCTCAGCCACTCTGGCCAAGAAGAAACTTCAGCCACTGGCTCTCTGGGAAGTAGTTGAGAGACCCTAAAATGGGGATTAAAAAGGAAATTCCAGGAAGGAAGTGCTAGAAGGAGAGGGTGACAGTGATTGTTAATGTTCATTAAAGCACAGACTGTGTGTATCAATCCGTTTAATCATCACAATCCTCCTATAAAATAGAAACTGTTGTTATGGATTCCATTTTACAGAGGGGAAAACAGATACAGAGAGGTCAACCCCTTGCACAATATTGCTCAACTAGTAAGTAACAGAGGGGAGAGCCTGGCACCAGAGCACTCATGCCTTACCTCTCTGTCATGGTGCCTCACAGAAAACCTGCTAGTGAGAAATGCACAGCAGATATGAATTAAAACAAGTAGCCAGTATATACCCCAAAGAATTGAAAATAGAAATTCAAACATATACGTGCATGTTCATAGCAGCACCATTCACAATAGACAAAAGGTGGATATAGACAAATTATCCACCAATGGATGAATGGATAATGAAAATGTGGTATATCCATACAATGGAATATTGGAATATTATTCATAAAAATGAATGAAGTACTGCTGTATGCTAATGTGAATGAACCTCAGATACATTATGCTAAGTGAAAGAAGCTAGACAAAGAAGTTACATATTATATGATTTCATCTATATGAAATGTCCAGATTAAGTAAATCCACAGACAGAACCCAGATTGGAGGTGACCAGGGGATTGGGGAAATAGGGAGCAACTGCTTAACAGGTACAGGGTGTTCTTTGGGGGTGATCAAAAGTCCTTGGAAGTAGAGAGAGGTGGTGGTTGTACAACATTGTGAAGATACTAAATGCCACTAAACCTTACAGTTTTAAATGATTAACTTTATGTAATGTGAATTTCAGTTCAATTTGGAAAAAAACAAGTAACCAAATCTCAGGTTGGGCAAGTCTAGGGAGGGAAGCACCTGCTTGGATGGAGGGGTTTGAATTATACAGAGGTGTAGAATATATATTCAGCCTCTGACTTGTGCACCACAGGCTTATTTAAACCCAACTTTGTGGCATCACTTGTTTGGTGGGAAAATATAATGAATAGTAATGTCTGTGAGTCATCAAATACTTCCCATGTTCCAAGCATTGTAGTAAGCACTCTTCTTGCATCATCTTATCCAATCCTCCAACTTTTTTTTTTATCTGTGATAAAAAATACGTATTGTCCCCAAGCACGGTGAGCCAAACAGAGGTTCAAACTTGCCCAATAGCTTACTCTTAGTAAGTGGCAGAGCCAGGATTCAAACCCTCATCCCTTAGACTGCTGAACACTACATTCTTTCATACTCCTCCCTCTAACACTGAAACTTCAGAATCCCTCCACACACAGGGTTACTCTGGGACTGGGGAGAGTACTGCAGACACCCAGCAACACTTTCTCCAGCTTGTTACCATCCTTCAGGCAAAGAGAAGCAAGCTTATTCTCCCACCGTAAGTGTGTCCTAGAACTCCCCGCCTGACAGTGGTTTGAACCAAGAATGGGCAACTCAGCCATGCCATTTCCAATTTCCTTTCCCAACCAGGGATGGACAGAAGTCATTGGAGCTCAGAGAAATTGCTTTGACTCCAGTGAATTAAAACAACTTTTAAGCCACTGAGGCCATCTTCTGCACTCTTCCTACAGAATTATTCAGAAGAGAAGTTCGCATGATAAAGATCCAAACCGATAATATTGAGAGGCCCAGCATCAGAGAGAACCCAGACTCCTTCCTGAAGTGTCCAAATGTATGGAAATAATGAAGGATCTGTCAAACACCCAAGCTGAAGCAGAGGATGAAAAATAGATAATAAATCTTTGATAACATTTGAAAAAAGCTCCAATTTTTCTTTTTGAAAAAAATTCAATGTCATTGCTTGTTACTGATAATTCTTAAATCTATGGTGAAAAATATTAGCAGAAGCAATGTGAAGGTAAGTCTTGATTTGGGTGAAGAAATTTGTCAAAACTAGGAACTCCACATGCCAGCTCCTCCACCTGCCAGAGGTACAGACCCAACCCCCAAACTTGGTTCCCTTATTGTTGAAGTGTGGCCTTATGGTGGGCTATTTAGAAAATTGAACAGGAATGATTTTGAAAGTTCTGATTAGAGACTGGCCACTTTCTAAGGCAACTTGGTTATCAGTAGGAGAAAAAGAGTATGGGCCTTGAGCATGGGTTCAGACCCCAGTGCCTCATCTTATTGGCCAGATGACCTGGGTATGGCACTTCCCCTCTATGGCCTTCAGTTTTCTCATCTAAGACAGTAGACTATCATCTTCTAATTTTTTAAAACTCCTTTTCACTGAGAATACACATGTTCTACACGATAGTTGGTGAAGCTTCTGAACTCTCACGGCTCACTGACTCTGGTCCCCTGTGAATTAGCAGATGATGCCTTTCTTCACATCACTTTGTTCTTCTTCATAAGCCATTTTGAAAACCTTCTGTTGTTTTACCTGAGGGTCACTCCTCTCTTTCCCAATTATGGCTCCCCAGCTGCACAACGATAAGAGTTGTTTAATTTCTTTGAGCCACAGTGTTTTCCTATGCAAAACAGGGATAGTGAATATTAAGTAATATCTAACTCTCATGATTTTGAGAGGATAGAGTGAATTAACATGTTTGAAAATGCCTAGCATATAAAAAACTTGCCTATAAAGATGTCATTTTCATCTTTTCCTAAGAGAGGAACCCCAAAAGAGAGGTGGTATCTCTCCACACACACTAGTAAATATTTTCTCTCTGAATATCTCCATTTCAGGTCATATTAAGCACACATTTGGGACATCATCACTAGGTATAGATGATGGGATGTCTAGCCAATTACTAAGAGGAGGAGGGCATATTAGTGAGGTTAATTAAAACCAGCTGCTATAACATCAACCCCCAAATTTCAGGAGTTTAACCTAAAAAAGATTTTGCGGCACAGTTCAATGCCAACGTCAACGTTCCTTGGTAACTCTCCTCCAAGCACTGAGTGATTCAGGGATTCAGGTTCATCTTACTCAGGCAGTCTGGAAGTGCCATACTTCATTTCTTCCCACATCCTATTGGTTAGAACCCAGTCACACGGCCCCACTCTAACTGCAAGGGAAATGGAAACAGTCTTCCTGTGTGACCAGAGAAGCATAGAAACAGTTTGATTCACATGTGGCTTCCCCTGACACAGTCTGGAAGGCACCACAAGGAGGAGTACTAACCCACTCTACCTGTTGCCTTAAGAAACATCAGCAGCTCAATATCCTGTGACATGAGCCTAGCCAGGGACCACCCTGCTCCCGAGAAATTTGTCTGTTCTTAGTCCAAGTGGGGCATGTCCTGGGAGAAAGCTAAGCCTCCTGAGCAGGATGTGAGAATCCCACTCAGTAGCAGGTTGACCTAGCCTTCTACCTTGCAAGCCCTGGGAGGGAGACTTGACTCACCTCACAAGGGGCGGGGTACCAGTGAGAGCCAATGTCTCTGCAGGAACACAAACACTTAACAGGGATACCATTACAGAGAGTATATACAGTTCTTTCTCGGCTTATGATGGGGTTACATCCTAATAAACCCATTGTAGGTTGAAAATATCATAAGTTGAAAATGCATCTAATACATCTAATCCACCAAACATCATAGCTTAGCCCAGCCTACCTTAACCATGCTCAGAAAACTTGTTAGCATACAGTTGGGCAAAATCTTCTAAGACAAAGCCTATTTTATAATAAAGTGTTGAATATCTCATGTAATTTATTGAATACTGTATTGAAAATGAGAAACAGAATGGTTGTCTGGGTACACAATGGTTAGTGTATCGGTTGTTTGCCCTGGTGACCACGTGGCTGGCCGAAAGCTGCAGCTGTTGCCCCGCCCAGCATCACAAGAGGGTGTCGTCCCCCATATCACTAGCCTGGAAAAGAGCAAAATTCAAAATTCCAAGTATGCTTTCTCCTGAATGCACATTGCTTTTGCACCATCATAAAGTTGAAAAATTCTAAGTCAAACCATCATAAGTTGGGAACCATCTGTATATAAAACTATTCCAGACCTGTTTCTTATTTTGGCAATCCATCTTCTTTCTGCCATATGGCCCTTGGGAAAGGGGAGGCTAAAACCAATTCAGGAATGTGAAAGATAGTACATAGGGAAAGATATTGTCCAACAAAAACAATGACAAAGATTTCCCTCCTGATGGAGGTGCAGGAGTGAAAGTGGAAAGACAGGACTTCAGACACCAGTGTCCTAGACCCTCTGCATACATAAGTCCCAAGAGAGAAGTTCCTCACTCCCCAAGATGCTATCAAGTCTCCTTCTGCTCTTTCAAATTCATTCTCCACCCTTCTCCACACTGCTCTGTGCCCCAAGAGGCTGACCTTGTGGATCCCTTAGCAGGCTCACTGGCTCTTTCAGTTCCATTTGGGTCCAGCAATGTGTCCCTGTCACATGTAGGAGACTGGAGGATAGGAAAAACAGTGAGGTGGAAGTATTTATTCCCACAGCACTTTCTCCTGGGCAGCCAGCCTACAGTGTCTAGATTCTTAGTTGAAGACCACAGCTGCAGTTGGCAGCCCACTCCTGTAGCTATGGGTCTCCAAGGGCAGGTGCCCCTCTCTTTGCCCCATGTTCACTTATCCATGATGCAAGTCTCCATCATGCTCCCTTGGCAAAAACATTTGCACGGTGTATGCTGAGTCCATCTCATCTAGGTACCCTGTGGCCTCACTGAGGAGAGCAGCTATGTCCCATCAAAGCCCCAGAGGCTGAAGTAATTGCATCTGGAGTCCCAGAATGAATGACCCAAATGCAACACACACCTTCACTGCAGTCATGCCCAGGAGGCTGTGGGGTGCTCTAGAAAGAGCCTTGAGTTCTAGACGCATTTGGATCAATAATTTGTTTCACAAATGTAGGCGGGTTCCTTGGCCTCTCTGAGAATCATTTTCCTTATCTGTAAAAATAGGGTGATACTATCCCTGTCGTGAGGATTCAGTGAGCAAAGTAGATGGAATACAATGACAGCCACAGAGGAGCCTTGATATATGTCACCTTCCTTCCTCTCTCTCTCCCTCTCTTGCTACCTCCTTCTCAAATTCCTCACCTATAAAATAAAGGAGACTTTTAAAACAAAATCAGATTTGAAACAGTAACCTTAATTAAGCATCTACTGTGCATGAAACTCTAAAGCACACAGTGGAGGCCACAAGGCTACATGAGACCCCCTGTCTGCTACTGGAGGGTTTAAGATGTGAGACAAATAGATTCCCAGCTCTTGCAACAGAAGCAGGCGGTGGTAACCAGAGGACTGAACACAACGCTGAGAGAGCACAGTGCAGGGAGCAATTAATGGGACTTGGGAAATGGAAAAACATGTCCTGAAGGAGCACAGTCCTGAAGTTCTGAGTTTTCAATGAAACAGTTGGGACTGTTAATTGCTTATTCACACCAAGTATGCGTTTCATACAGCAGCCTGTCACTGTGCAACAGGTGGGGTCTGACCGTCCAATTCTTCCCTGGGCAAAACACTCTTCAGAGTGTAAATGACATCTTCTTATTGTTTTGTCCAAAATATAAAAAAGAATCAAAAAAAAAGGGAAGGAAAGGAAAACAACAACACTTTACACTCTGGGCTTCTGACTGCAGAGTAACAGAACTGGTTTGTTGAGGAAGTCACTAGAGGCTTCCCTGCAGCCCGGGGCAATGTCACTCACCTCGCTCCTCACATCCCTTACACATATCTGACTCACCACTCCCAGCTTACACCCTTCAAGGTCGCCCACTGCCCCTGGAATAAAGATGGAGTTCAAGCCACTGAGCTGGTCCATGAGGCCTTTCATTATCTGACCCACCTCCCTCCCCATCCCAGGATGCCAGATCCTCTCCCCTTCACCCTCTGCTCCTGTTACACAATTACTTGTAAGGCTTTGAACAAATCACCATACAGCTGACCCATGGGTTTGAACTGCAGAGAGTCCACTTATACGCGGTGTCTTTTCATTAGTAAATACTGCATTACTACATGATCTGCAGTTGGTTGAATCTACAGATGAGAAACTCTGGATTCACACCAGTGGTTAGGGAGGGCCGACTGTAAAGTAATAGGTGAAGTTTCGACTGCACAAGAGTGCGGCATTGGGACTTCCATGGTGGCACAGTGGTTAAGAATACGCCTGCCAATGCAGGGGACACGGGTTCAAGCCCTGGTCCGGGAAGATTCCATATGCTGTGGAGCAACTAAGCCCATGTTCCACAACTACTGAGCCCATGAGCCACAACTACTGAAGCTTGCATGCCGAGAGCCCGTGCACCACAAGAGAAGCCACCACAATGAGAAGCCTGCGTACTGCAGTGAAGACTAGCTCCCACTCTCTGTAACTAGAGAATGCCCATACGCAGCAACGAAGACCCAATGCGGCCAAAATATAAATAAATAAATGAACAAAAATTAGAAAAAAAAAAAGAGTGTGGTGTTGGTCAAGGGTCAAGTGTATTTCAAGCTGTGGTATATGTTTTCCCCTATGCTTGGAACATCCCTCCCCAATTTGTCCATCTCTCATCTACTTATTAAAAACTATTTTTAAGTATCACTTCCTCCCAGAAGCCCTCCTGACTTTCTCATCTGATCCCCCTGCCCTTCTCCATGTGTATGACAGACATTTTCCACTGCACTGGAATTGTTTGCTTGTCTATCACCCACTAGATGAGCAACTCCTTGGAGGCAAGTACCATGTCTTATTTGTAATCTGGGCAGCAAACAGAATGCCTGGCACAGAGTAGATGTCCAATTAATGTGGAATGAATGAAATAACAACCCAGTGAATGAATGAAATAACAACCGAGTGAAGAGAAGCAATTCAGAAATCCAACCAGATACATTCATTCATCAAAACGATCATGTACACTCCAGGGCTGAGATGAGAATTTGGAATAATGTGCAAGCCTATGGGTATGAAAGGGATGCCACTCTGGAGAGAGAGGGAATGGAGCAGCAGTTGCTGGAACTCAAGCTGCACCTTCGAT
This sequence comes from Physeter macrocephalus, assembly GCF_002837175.3. Taxonomy (NCBI): domain Eukaryota; kingdom Metazoa; phylum Chordata; class Mammalia; order Artiodactyla; family Physeteridae; genus Physeter; species Physeter macrocephalus. The sequence goes on from NC_041227.1 coordinate 110,766,784, forward strand.
GAAAGAAATAGCTATAATTAGTCCTCACAGCAGTCCTGTGTTATAGGTACAATTACAATCTCCATTTAACACATTAGGCAACAAACACTTGCTTTTCCAGGCTCTCATAGCTAATACGTGGTGAGCCAGGATTCACACCCAAGCAGCTTGACATCAGAGTCATGTGCTCAACCCCTACACAATAGCCTCCCAACTTGGCCACCAGTTCTTCATCACTCCCCAGGTCCCAAAAGACCTGGCTCAGGTTCCTATCCTTGTCTTGAATAACATGAGTCTACCTGAACTCTTATAGACGTGCCCTGCACCTGGCCTGCAAAGTCTCTGTTTCCTGTGGCCCAAAAAGCCAGACTAAAGGTCCTCTGATAGAGTCCTCTGCAAAGAACACCTAAGACAAGATCCCCAGCCAGGGTGATGCATGGAAGGGACTAAGTGGGCCTACTGAGGGCAGGGCAGGGCCCAAGAGGGAAGAGCATACAGAAGTGCAGGCTGCCTGGGAAAATGTGCCAAAGGGTGAGGCCCAGGCTGGGTATTTTAGAAAGTAAAGTTCTCCAAACCACTTAGAACACTGTCCCTAAAGCTACTCTTTATCTGTCCACATGATATAAGTTCAGATAAGGAATCCACTCAAAGTGTTTATTGTTTCTCAGAGAAAATATATCTTAGGAGCTATCAGCTTATGTCTCTGAAAAACCTAAACTAAAAATACCAGAAGAATTCTTAGACTCATAGACTCCTTGCATATTAGAGATAGAGTAATTAAAATAAAAACAGAAGCTGCCGTTACCACATATGGGATGAGCACTTGATATACAGTCATCTAATTTTCACACGATCATCCCAATAAAGTGACATTCTAATTATGGCTGAACAACTTCAGGATAGGAAGGATTAATTAACTTGTCTAAAGCCAAACAATTGGTGTCTGAGCTGGGGGTCAAATCCAAGGGGATCTAAGCTTAATACTCAAGACACCCCCCCCTTACATACCAAGGTCAGCCTTCTGCCTCTTTTGTAAATAAAGTTTTATTGGAACGCAGTCATGCACATTCAGTCTTCACTGTGCTGCTCACTCTAAGGAACAGGAATTGGTTCCAACCCTGAGAAACTAAAATTATAGTTGCAAAAACAGATGTACATACAAGAAAAATCTTTTAAATGCAAGTCTGCATACACCACACTCCCCCCATGAATCTCTCCAGGCTCACCTCCTACCACCCTTCCCCATCTCTCACTACACTCTGGCCTTCCTTCTCTTCCCCATCAGGCTGTTAAAGATTGACCATGAGCCAGAAAATAAGGCTTGGCATTGGAAACCAGAAAATCAAGACAACTGGACCCAGGTAGGAAAGCAAAGTGTGAGCAGGTCAGGCAAGTGATTCTGGATGGAGATTATGAACTCTGTGAGGGGAGACCGATAACTTCGAAGCACAGAAATGAAGCAGACCTCCCAACTCAGGGGTTTGATGGATGTGCCACCCTCTTAATAAAAATGATGTTTCCACTCCACTTTCCATGGGAACGTAGACTGCTTTTCAGTAACATGGATGTGGAGAACTAAGTCACAACATTCTTTTACTTGTAGCCATTTCCAAGTGCCTTTTCTGACGTAAAAGATGTGTCTGGATTTCTCCCAGTAGAAAACTAAGGAATTTACATAAGAATCAGTTGGTTGACTGCATTAGCTAACCCTGTTACCTAACCTTGTTAGGACAAAAACTACCTCCTGGATATCAAAACTCATTTTGACAAGGTGAGATACAAAAACATCAGAGACAGGGGAGGACCTCCCCTCAAAGGCATTGTAATCCAGTAGGGAAGACAGGACACATGCAAAGAAGCAACGTGATAGAATATGCTGGGCTTTAGGAGTCACTGGTTGCAGACCTGTCTCTTCAGATCACCCCTCAAAGGCTATGAGGCCCAAAGTACAGTTGACCCTTGAACAATTGGGGGGGGGCGATCCTCCTTGCAGTGGAAAATCCACATGTAACTTACAGTCAGTCCTCCAAACACATGGCTGGGTTCTGCCATTTCTGTGCTTCTGCATCCCCAAATTCAACCACAGATGATATAGAACTGTAGCGTCTCCTATTTTAAAAAAAAACACATGTAAGTGGACACATGCAGATCAAACCCTTGTTGTTCAAGTGTCAACTGTAATAGAATGAACGTCTCAGACACTCAGCATCTTATTTCCAACCTGGTGATAATCTTAACTGTGACTGCAGACTGTGAATTATGAGATTACTGTCAGTATTAACAGTTAGTAACTAGAATTTTTTTACCACTTTACAATGAACAAACCACTTTACACTTAGTGTTTTAATAAACAATAAAAGTATTGTAAGAATTAAATCTTTGTGGAAACAGCTACCTCATACTCTTTTCCTTTTAACTAGAGAGCTACTATACATCAGTATCTTCCCATGAGCTCCCCTATTTGATCCTAGGGGTCTGATGCCCAGGCATTGAATCACTTGGCCTTTTGGAGGAGGCCTGTTCTTCTAGAAGGAAACTGAAACCGTACATACTGTCTTATATAGGATCTTGGACAGTTACTTCTTTTTGAATTTCAGTTTTCTCATCCATGAAATGGGGTTATTACCACTTAGGTTATTGTGCTATCAAGAAAGAATTCCTGAATCCAAGTACAGGAGATATATAGGAGAGAAGTGGGCTAATAATATCTCTCAACCAAAGGCAAGCCATTTCCTAAGTTAGATCAGAATTCATAATGTTTGTTTTCACCTATGATGAAGTTCCAGGTCAAGAACCAGCGGTTTACTGGGACAACAATACAAGCTCACAGAGAGCTGATTTTTAAACATTCAAGAATTTTACAGGTCAGTTGTTAAACTGTTGGTGCTTTAAATTGACCACGCTGAAAGTATTTAGACCATGGATATTGGCAAGTACTACAAGTCATGGTTCATTTGTGAAAAGAACAAACTCACTGTTTCTCCTCTTGACCCTTTTTCTATACTCTGCTACAACACTCTACACACAGAATATTTTACTTCTGGTCACAAAATGTATGGGGGATTTTCCCATACCAAGCAATTCTCAGAAAACAGCTGAGTGTCTTACAATTTAACTCAATTCTGACACTATCTACCTGGAGTTAGCATCAGATCCCACTGGTTAAAAACTCAGTTACACAAGACTGTCCCCACTTTAGAGGCTAATCCCAAGTTCAGATTGTTAGCTGTTCTTCTGACTGACCAGCTATATATCAGAGGTTCCCACAAAACTTTCTTCATGTTCAATTTTTTAGAGTGGCTCACAGAACTCAGGAAAGCAATTCACTTACTAGGTTATTAGTTTATTACAAAAGGCTATGACTCAGGAACAGACAAATGGAAGAGATGCATAGGGCAAGGGTAGGAAGGAGCAGGGAGCTTCCATGCCCTCTCTGGTTGTACTACCTTCCCCACACCTCCACGTGTTCACCAACCTGGGAGCTCTTCTAACCTTTCAGCTGTGGTCTTTATGGAGGCTTCATTACATAGGCATGATTAATTAAACCATTGGCCACTCGTGATTAACCCAACCTCCAGCCCCTCTCCCTTCCCTAGAGGGTGTGGGAATGAAAGTTCCAGCCCTCTAATCATGTAGTTGGTTTTCCTGGCAATCAACATCCCATTTTTAGGGGCTTTTTAAAAATCACCTCATTAACATAATCATGGATGTGGCTGAAAGGGGTTTGTTATGAACAAAGTGTCTCCATTCACCATTACTGCTCTATCACTAAAGAAATTCCAAAAATTTTTTAGAGCTCTGTACCAGGAACAGGATGAAGATCAAATATTTCTTCTTATAAATTACAATATCACAATTTGTTTTGTTGTTTTTGTTGATGATGTTCTTGTCATTTTCTTCAGAATTCTAATTTACCAGGAAACCATTGATAATGTGAATAGCTTGGTAGTCATCATCAGGGTCAGTGGTTATTTCCAAGAATTTCATTCCTGGATATTGGCCAAGATGGCAGAGTAGAAATACCCTGAGCTCACCTCCTCTCACAGGCATACCAAAATTACAAGTAGTTATAGAACAACCATCAATGAAAAAGATCAGAAAAGATCTCCTACAACTAAAGATATAAAGAAGGAACCACAATGATACAGGCAGGATGAGCAGAGTCATGATATAGTCAAGTCCCATACCCTCATGTGGGCAACTCACAAATGGGATAATAATTACAACTGAAGAGGTTCTCCCCAAGGAATGAGGAATATGAGCCTCATATCAGGCTCCCCAGCCCAGGGGTCCAACAATGGGAAGATTAATCCCCAGAATTTCTGGCTTTGAAGTCCAGCAGGGTTCACTTTCAGGAGTCCCAGATGACTCAGGGAAATAGAGACTCCGCTCTTTAAGAGTGCACACAGAATCTCACAAGCTTCAGGACATGCCAGACCCCACAGCCAGCTGTGTCAGGAACCTGCCCCACTCACAAGTCATCTGACATCAGCTTTGGGACCCTTGGGCCCTTCAGCCAGACCCCAAGACCCATTTCTACTTGCTAGTGGGACAGCGCAAGCCCTAGAACCTGGATTCACCCAACAGTGGGAGGGGACCAGCCCCAGGGTCTCCTGGAACATGATTCTTCCCACAAGTGAGCCAGTACTAGCCTTGGGGCACCCCAGGATTCCATAGCCAGTACCCTTGTGAGCTGGGCCCACCAATCAGTGGCTGAGCCTCCACACAAAGCAGGGCCTGACAACCAACCAAACCAGGAGCCAACCAAGCCAAGCAGTAGTCAGACGGCCACAACAGAAGGATCACAGAGCCCACATAGGGGCAGCCCTAAAGCATATAGCTCTGGTGATGAGAGGGGAAGCACACTGTTGGGAGACATATGATATCTTCTACAAAAATCCACTTCTCCAGGGTCAAGAAACCAACCTACCAGACACTGAAATAGAAACAGCAAATGAAGCAAAAGGAAGTGACAGAAAAACATGTTCCAAATGAAGGAACAAGATAAGACCCTAGAAGAAGAACTAAATGAAGTGGAGATAGACAATCTATCAAAGAATGAGTTTAAGGTAATAATTATAAAGATGATCAAAGAACTCAGGAAAAGATTGAATTCACAGAGCCAGAAATTAGAAGTTTTTTTAAAAGTTAGCAAATATAAAGAACAACTAAATAGGGATGAAGAATACAATAACTGAAGTGAAAAATACACTAGAAGGAATCAACAGTAGACTAAATGATACAGAGAAACAGATCAGCAAGCAGGAAGACAGAGTAGTGGAAATCACTGATGCTGAACAGAAAAAAAGAAAAAAGAATGAAAAGAAATAAAGACAGTTTAAGAGACCTCTGGGACAACATTAAGCACAGTAACATTATAGAGGTCCCAGAGGAGAAGAGAGAGAGAAAAGGGCAAAGAACATATTTGAAGACATAATAACTGAAATCTTCTCTAACCTGGGAAAGCAAATAGACATCCAAGTCTAGGAAGCACAGAGAGCCTCAAATAAGATTAACCAAAAGAGGAACACATGAAGATACACAATAATTAAAATGGAAAAAATTAAAGGTAAATAGAGAACATTAAAAGCAGCAAGGGAAAAGCAACAAGCTACATATAGGGAACTTCCATAAGGCTATCAGCTGACTTTCCAGCAGAAGTTCTACAGGTCAAAAGGGAGTGGTACAATATATTTAATGTGATAAAAGGGAAAACCATACAACCAAGAATACTCTACCTGGCAAGGCTCTCATTCAGATTTGATTGAGAGATCAAAAGTTTTACAGAAAAGCAAAAACTAAAAGTTCAGTACCACCAAACCAGCTATATAAAAAATGTTAAAGGGACTTTTCTAAGTGAAAAAGAAAAAGCCACAACTAGAAACATGAATACTATGAAAGGAAAATACTCATCAGTAAAAACAAATGTACAGTACACAAAGCTAGTAGGAAGGTTAAATACAAAACTAGTAAATCTATATCCACAATAAGTAGTTAAGGGATACACAAAGCAAAAATATTATGTCAAAACAGTAATCATGAGGGGAGGAGAGTACAAATGCAGGATTGTTAAAATGCATTTGAAATTAAGAGACCAGCAATTTAAAACAATCACATAGATATATAGAGAGACATTGCTATACATAAAAGTTATGGTAACCACAAACCAAAAATCTATAAGAGATACACAAAAAAGTTATCAAATCACAAGGGAAGAGAACAAAAGAAGAAAAGAACAAAAAAAGAAATACAGGGCTTCCCTGGTGGCGCAGTGGTTGAGAGTCCACCTGCCAATGCAGGGGATATGGGTTCGTGCCCCAGTCTGGGAGGATCCCACATGCCATGGAGCGGCTGGGCCCGTGAACCATGGCCACTGGGCCTGCACGTCTGGAGC
>NC_041227.1:110773447-110782389 GCF_002837175.3 Physeter macrocephalus
CAACAACAACAACAACAACAACAACAAAAAACACACAAAAAAAGAACTACAAAAAGAAGCCAAAAACAATTAAGAAAACTGCAATAAGAACATACCTATCCATAATTACTTTAAATATAAATGGACTAATTGCTCCAATCAGAAGAATAGCTGAATGGATACAAAAACAAGATCCATACATATGCTGCCTACAACAGACTCAATTTAGATCTAAAGACACATACAAACTGAAAGTGAGGAGATAGAAAAAGTTATTCTATTCAAATGGAAATAAAAAGGAAGCCAGGGTAGCAATACTTATATCAGACAAAATAGACGTTAAAACAGAGACAAAGAAGGATATTACATAATGATCAAGGAATCAATCCAAGAAGTTATAACAATTGTAAATTTATATGCACCCAACATAGGAGCACCTAAATATAAAGCCAATATTAACAGACATAAAGGGAGAAATTGACAGTAACACAATAATAACATGAGATTTTAAAACCCCATTTACTTCAATAGATAGATCATCCAGACAGAAAATCAGTAAGGAAAGACTGGCCTTAAACAACACATTAGACCAGTTAAACTTAATAGATATATAGAGAGCATTCCATCCAAAAGTGACTGAAAACACACTCTTTTCAACTGCACATGGAACATTTTCCAGTTTAGATCACATGGTAGGCCACAAAACAAGTCTCAGTAAATTTAAGAAAATTGAAATTCATATCAAGCATCTTTTCCAAACACAACACTATAAGAGTACATACGAATTACAAGAAAAAAACTGCAAAAAACACAAACATGTGGAGGCTAAACAATATGCTATTAAACAAGCAATGCATCACTGAAGAAAATCAAGAAAGAAATCAAAAAACAATACCTGAAGACAAATGAAAACAAAATTACGATGATGCAAAATCTATGGGATGTAGCAAAAGCTGTTCCAAGAGGGAAGTTTACAGTGATACAAGCTTACCTCATAAAACAAAAATTTCAAATAAACACCTAAACTTACTCCTAAAGAAACTGGAAAAAAAAAAAACCCAAAGTTAGTAGAAAGAAAGGAGTAATACAGATCAGAGCATAAGTAAATGAAATAGAGACTAAAAAATAGAAAAGATCAATAAAAATCAGAGCTAATTCTCTGAAAAGTTAAACAAAGTTGATAAACATTTAGCCTGCCTTAACAAGAAAAAAGGGATGGGGCTCAAATAAATAAAATCAGAAATGAAAGAGAAGTTACAACCAACATCAAAGAGATACAAAGAATCATGAGATTACTAAGAACAACTATAACAACCTAGAAGAAATGGACAAATTCCTAGAAAGGTACAATTTCCCAAGGCCGAACCAGGAAGAAATAGAAAATATGAATGTACAAATCACCAGTAATTAAATTTAATCAGTAATTTTTAAAACTCCCAACAAACAAAAGTCCAGGACCAGATGGCTTCACAGGTGAATTCTACCAAACTTTTAGAGAAAGTTTAACACCTATCCTTCTCAAACTACTCCCAAAAATTGCAGAGGAAGGAAGGCTTCTGAACTCATTCTATGAAGCCAGTGTCATCCTGGTACCAAAACCAGAAAAATATATCAAAACAAAAGAAAATGACAATTCAATATCTGATGAATATAGATGCAAAAATTCTCAACAAAATATTAGCAAACTGAATTCAACAATACATTAAAAGGGTCATACACCATAATCAAGTCGGATTTATCCCAGGGATGCAAGAATGGGTCAATATCTGAAAATTAATCAATGTGATACGCCACATTAACAAATTGAAGAATAAAAACCGTATGATCATCTCAATAGATGCAGAGAAAACTTTTGACAAAATTCAACATCACTTTATGACAAAAACTCTCCAGAAAGTGGGTATAGAGGGAACATATGTCAACCTACTAAAGGCCATATATAAGCCCCCAGCTAACATCATACTCAATGATGAAAAACTGAAAGCGTTTTTTGTAAAATCAGGAACAAAACAAGGATGCCCACTCTTGCCGGTTTTATTCAACATAGTATTGGAAGTCCTAGCCACAGCAATCAGACAAGAAAAGAAATAAAAAAATCCAAATTGGAAAGGAACAGGTAAAACTGTCACTGTTTGCAGATGACAAGATACTATACATGGAAAATTCGAAAGATGCCACCAGAAAACTACTAGAGTTTGTCATTGAATTTGGTAGAATTACAAGATACAAAATTAATCTACAGAAATCTATACACTAACAATGAACTATCAGAAGGAGAAATTAAGGAAACAATCACATTTATAATCACATCCAAAAAAAGTAAAATATCTAGGAATAAACCTACCTAAGGAGGTAAAAGACCTCTACTCGGAAAATTGTAAGACACTGATTAAAGAAATTGAAGATGACACAAACAGATGGAAAGATATACTGTATTAATGGATTAGGAGAATATTGTTAAAATGACTATACTACCCAAGGTAATCTATAGATTAAAGGCAATCCCTATCAAAATACCAATGGCATTCTTCACTGAACTAAAACAAATAATTTTAAAATTGTATGGAAACACAAATGACCCCGAATAGCCAAAACAATCTTGAGAAAGAACAGAACTGGAGGAATCACACTCCCTGACTTCAGACTATACTACAAAGCTGCAGTAAACAAAACAGTACAGTAGTGGCACAAAAACAGACACACTTATCAATGAAACAGAATAGAGAGCCCAGAAATAAACCCACACACTTATCGTCAATTAATCTACAACAAAGGAGGCAAGAACAGGCAATGGAGAAAAAATTGAAAAAATGATAATCTCTAGGCCCATCATGTTACTGCAAATGGCATTATTTCATTTGTTTTTTATGGCCAAGTAATATTCCATTGTATATGTACACCACATATTCTTTATCCATTCATCTGTCAATAGACAGTTAGGTTGCTTCTGTTTCTTGGCCATTGTGAATAGTGCTGCTATGAACATTGAGGTGCATGTATCTTTTTGAATTATAGTTTTCTCCAGATATATGCCCAGCAGTGGGATTGCTGGATCATATGGCAACTCTATTTTTAGTTTTTTAAGGAATCTTTATACTGTTTTCCATAGTGGCAGCACCAATGTACATTCCCACCAACAGTGTAGGAGGGTTCCCATTTCTCCACACCCTCTCCAGCATTTATTATTTGTAGAGACTTTGATGATAGCCATTCTGACTGGTTTTGATGTGCATTTCTCTAATAATTAGTGATGTTGAGCATCTTTTCATGTGCCTATTGGCCATCTATATGTCTTCTTTGGAGAAATGTCTATTTAGGTCTTCTATTTTTTGATTTTTTAAAATGTTTATTTTATTTTATTTATTTTTGGCTGCATTGGGTCTTTGTTGCTGTGCACGGGCTGTCTTCTAGTTGCGGCAAGCAGGGGTTGCTCTTCATTGCAGTACACGGGCTTCTCATTGCAGTAGCTTCTCTTGTTGCAGAGCACAGGCTCTAGGTGCACAGGCTTCAGTAGCTGTGGTGCGTGGGCTCAGTAGTTGTGGCATGTGGGCCCAGTTGCTCCATGCCATGTGGAATCTTCCCAGACCAGGACTCGAGCCCATGTCCCCTGCATTGGCAGGAGGATTCTTAACCACTGCACCACCAGGGAAGCCTGTTTTTTTAATATTGAGTTGTATGAACTGTTTGTATGTTTTGGAAATTAAGCCCTTGTTGTTTGCACAGACTGCAAACATTTTCTCTCATTCCATATGTTGTCTTTGCATTTTGTTGATGGTTTCCTTTTCCGTGCAAAAACTTGTAAGTTTGATTAGGTCCCATTTGTTTATTTTTGCTTTTATTTCTTTTGCCTTGGGACACTGACCTAATAAAATATTGCTATGATTTATGTCCAAAAATGTTTCCCCTAGGTTCTTTTCTAGGAGTTTTATGATGTCACATCTTATACCTAGGCCTTATATTTTCTATGTAACTGAGTATGTACTACCCTTCCAGCTTAGGGTACAAACAAGGTCTATTTGTACATTTTTATACTCAGTTAATCATGTAAACCTTCCCATATTAGCAGGATTCCCATTTTCTCATTCTTGGGCTTGACTCCCTTCCTGAATGGTCCAGGAATCATTAGGCTTACGTAGTTCTGTTTCCAGCTGTGAGTCAAAAAGAGGAGACACATACTTGACAAGCACCACTGTGTTTTCACTGCCCCTGCTGCTGTTAAAAATTTTGCTGGCTCAGCTTGAAGCTTCCTGTTGATCCTCTTGCTGGCCCAAATCCTTGCCCAAGCCAAGGACATCCTTTGAGGAAGGACAATCTCATTCCTCCATACTACCTCCACAGGTGGGCACCCAGAATTCCAGATCTTAACTCACATCCCCAAGCAGAGCCTTTGTTCTAAGCTCAGTCACTATCTAGACCCCCATCTGTCATGAGTGCATTTTGGAGGCCTGCTTCATCTTTCTGATCAGTGCATCTCCCTGGGCACCGTTGCAACACATCTGGGATGTCTGCTAGTTTTAAACCTCAAAATGAAGCACCTAGGGTCTTGATCTCTTTCCTCCCAGTGGCTCCTTGGGTGATATGCAAATAGACCCACCTTCTCCAAAGCACCAGCCCAGCATATTAAAAGATATTCCCAAGGAGCAGATTCTTCAGGTGGCAAATGGCCCTCTTACACTCTTTCCCAAGATGGAAAGTAACCACTAAATCTCACCTTGAATAAGCTTAAAGACCACTCTTTCCTAAAAAAATCTGCTCCAAGTCTGCTTGCTAGTCCACCCAAACAAGGAAGTTGCAACTTGTAAATAGAAACTTCTTAAATATCTGATAAACAAGCCCTCCATTTCAGTGATTTTTCTTCAAAGAACATGAATTTCTTCTTTAGTAGAAAAAAAAAAGGTTTACTTTTTACTAAAATATAATCTTTATTGTATGGGTTACTCACAGTTTATTCATAGGGAGGATCATGGCCAAAAAAGACAATCTGAAAACTAAAAGTGATAAAAAACCATTTACCTACATTTCTCAAAAAGGGTAAATGGAATCCAAATATATAGTCCAGAATGACTTTTTTTTATTATTCTTTTCCCTCCTAGCCACACCTGGCCCACCAACACCTGGCCCAGCACTGATTATCTCTTTCTCTCCCCAGCGAAATTCTGCTTTCCTAACTCTCCAATCAGAAAAAAAAAAAAAAAAGTAAGAATTGAGAAGTAAAGTACAAGATTTTTATTTTGGTGGTCTGGGAAAGGCTGAATATACACATATATGTATATATATATATTAGTTGTATAATTATATAAGTATATAAACTAACTATATCAATAAATATATATATATATAATTATTTGGAGAACTGTCTTGTCCAACTCAGAAAAATCACCTGCACGATATTGTGCATAAGTAGACAACAATATCAGAGCTGCAGCTGGTAGTAAGTGCAGAGTGGTTTGTTTAATGGAATTGCACAGGAAGTAGAACATCATATAGTTCTCATGATACAGGTGCAGCACAATGGGCTAATCTACTTTTAGCTCAGATCTCAACCAGCAAGCATTTCTTCCCATTCAACGTTATGAAAACCTTCAAACTTTGGAAGAGTATGGTGACTATTGCCACCAATCTGAACATTCTGGTTAAAAAAGGGTCAGAGTTATACAAATATGAAGATTTCCCATTGATAGGCACACAGACAACCAACATTATGTGCTTGTTAAATTACATTAGAGGAAAGGGTTGCCTTTCATGGAAATCAATGAAAAATGACTAAGTCCTTAAGTATATCTCTTTGAGCAGGTGAGATTAGTTACTAGAGCATGTAATTAGAAGCCAACTTGGGAAATATAGATGATCCCTAAAACTTAAGAAAGAAGGATCCACCCTAAGCCAGTGCTGACAGTTATTACCAGCCCTCTCCTTAGGAGGAGCTATAGACTAGTATTAGCATTTATGTATCCTTCTGGTTCATTTCTGACAAGTGTGTATGGTAAATGATTCTGATTCCAGAATGAGACTCCAATCATTCTTCACAAATCCCTCTCATGCATCACTGTGTCTCAAGGTTTCCCATGAATTACTCCAGAGAAACTGGTACATGCCTATATGTCTTACCAGGTGGCATCTGTTCTAATTGGTCAGGGTAATGATGACAGACCCACTGTTAGTTTTTTTGGTTTTGTTTTTGTTTTTTTAATATTACCCCTGATGTGAATACAGGATCAGTTAAGATTCTGATGTCTATAGTGAGAAACTAAGGAAAACATATCACTTATAGGATTCCTTCTTAATGAAATGAATCATAATATGATTGCACTACCCATTATATAAACTCACCTGTTTCATTGTTGGAAAAACTGTTAAAATTGAGCTAGAAATGCTGTGTCATAGGTATGGTTTGGGGCAGCTATCCACTTGTCACCTTTATATAAAACTGTATGTTCCAGAAACTGCTATTTGCCTTCCTAATATCCATTCTTCCCTTTTATCCTAATATTATTGAGAACAGTAGCATGCCATGCTAAAACACTGCACTTCTTGGAAGATAGGGGTAGCTAATGGCACATAAATGGAAGTTATTTGGTGGAGTTTCCAGAAAAGTTATTGAACAGATTTCCCTTTCCTCTGATCCAGCACTTGGAATGTGAATGTGATGGCTGGAGGTACAGTGGCTTCACTGACACCATAAAGGGACTTTGGGGATAAAAGCCAAGTGAGACAAGTGAGACAGAAAGATAGCAGAATCCTGGCTTCCACCTGCTACCCGCCCAGGTGGGGTTCAGGCGCAGCCACTTCACAGGAGGAGGTCTGGTCTGGAGCACCAGATGAGAGGCGTCTACCCCTGGCACCCTATGAGCGAGTGAAACCAGACGAAACACAGAAGGGAAAAAAAAAAAGAATAAAGAAAAAGTGGACTTGGAGAAGTCTGGAGCTGCAGAAGAGGCAAGAGACTTTTCCTTCTCTCTTTGCTTCCTGGTGCGCGAGGAGAGGGGATTAAGTGCACCGCTTAAAGGAGCTCCAGAGACGGGAGCGAAGCTGCTGAAGAGACAAGATACTTTTTCTTGCCTCTTTGTTTCCTGGTGCGAGAGGAGAAGGGATTACGCGTGCCACGTAAAGGAGCTCCAAAAACGGGAGTGAGCCGCGGCTATCAGTGCGGACACCAGAGACAGGCATGAGACGCTAATGTTGCTGCTGCCGCCACCAAGAAGCCGGTGTGCGAGCACAGGTCACTCTCCACACCTCCCCTTTGGGAGCCTGTGCAGCCCACCAGACGAAACACAGAAGGGAAAAAAAAAAAGAAAAAAGAAAAAGTGGACTTGGAGAAGTCTGGAGCTGCAGAAGAGGCAAGAGACTTTTCCTTCTCTCTTTGCTTCCTGGTGCGCGAGGAGAGGGGATTAAGTGCACCGCTTAAAGGAGCTCCAGAGACGGGAGCGAAGCTGCTGAAGAGACAAGATACTTTTTCTTGCCTCTTTGTTTCCTGGTGCGAGAGGAGAAGGGATTACGCGTGCCACGTAAAGGAGCTCCAAAAACGGGAGTGAGCCGCGGCTATCAGTGCGGACACCAGAGACAGGCATGAGACGCTAAGGTTGCTGCTGCCACCACCAAGAAGCCGGTGTGCGAGCACAGGTCACTCTCCACACCTCCCCTTTGGGAGCCTGTGCAGCCCACCACTGCCAGGGTCCCGTGATCCAGGGACAACTTCCCCGGGAGAACGCACGTGCGCCTCAGGCTGGTGCAACGTCATGACAGCCTCTGCTGCCGCAGGCTAACCCTGCGTCCGTACAGCTCCCTCCCCCCGGCCTAAGTGAGCCAGAGATCCTGAATCAGCTGCTCCTTTAAGCCCATCATGTCTGAGCGAAGAACAGACACCCTCAGGTGACCTACATGCAGAGGCGGGGCCAAATCCAAAGCTGAACCCCTGGAGCTCTGCGAACAAAGAAGAGAAAGAAAAATCTCTCCCAGCAGCCTCAGAAGCAGCAGATTAAAGCTCCACAATCAACTTGATGTACACTGCATCTGTGGAATACCTGAATAGACAACGAATCATCTCAAATTGAGGACGTGGACGTTGGAAGCAAGATACATTATTTTTTTCCCCTTTTTCTCTTTTTGTGAGTGTGTATGTGTATGCTTCTGTGTGAGATTTTGTCTGTATAGCTTTATTTTCACCATTTGTCCTAGGGCTCTGACCGTCCTGGTTTGTTTTGTTTTGTTTTGTTTTTACTTTTAAATATTTTTCTTCTTAATAATTATTTTTTATTTTAATAACTTAATTTTATTTTATCCTACTTTATTTTATCCTCTTTCTTTCTCTCTCTCTCTTTCTTTCTTTCTTTCAATTTTTTCTCCCTTTTATTCTGAGCCGTGTGGATTAAAGCTTCTTGGTGCTCCAGCCAGGTGTCAGGGCAGTGTCCCTGAGGTGGGAGGGCCAACTTCAGGACATTGGTCCACAAGAGACCTCCCAGCTCCACGTAATATCAAATGGCAAAAATCTCCCAGAGATCTCCATCACAACACCAAGACCCAGCTTCACTCAACGACTAGCAAGCTACAGTGCTGGACACCATATGCCCAACAACTAGCAACACAGGAACACAGCCCCATCCATTAGCAGAGAGGAGGCCTAAAATCATAAGAAGGCTACAGACACCCCAAAACACACCACCAGACATGGACCTGCCCACCAGAAAGACAAGATCCAGCCTCATCCACCAGAACAGAGGCACTAGTCCCCCCAACCAGGAAACCTACTCATCCCACTGAACCAACCTTAGCCACTGGGGACAGACATCAAAAACAACGGAAACTATGAACCTGCAGCCTGTGAAAGGAGACCCCAAACATAGTAAGATAAGCAAAATGAAAACACAGAAAAACACACAGCAGATGAAGGAGCCAGGTAAAAACCCACCAGAACTAACAAATGAAGAGGAAATAGGCAGTCTACCTGAAAAAGAATTCAGAATAAT
>NC_041227.1:110783943-110785031 GCF_002837175.3 Physeter macrocephalus
AAGGAGAAACACGCCAAGACACATATTAATCAAACTGTCAAAAATTAAATACAAAGAAAACATATTAAAAGCAACAATGGAAAAACAACAGATAACACACAAGGGAATCCCCATAAGGTTAACAGCTGATCTTTCAGCAGAAACTCTACAAGCCAGAAGGGAGTGGCAGGACATATTTAAAGTGATGAAGGAGAAAAACCTACAACCAAGATTACTCTACCCAGCAAGGATCTCATTCAGACGTGATGGAGAAATTAAAAGCTTTACACACATGCAAAAGCTGAGAGAGTTCAGCACTACCAAACCAGCTTTACAACAAATGCTAAAGGAATTTCTCTAGGCAAGAAACACAGGAGAAGGAAAAGACCAATAAGAACAAAATCGAAACAATCAAGTAAATGGAAATAGGAACATACATATCGATAATTACCGTAAGTGTAAATGGATTAAATTCTCCCACCAAAAGACACAGACTGGTTGAATGGACACAAAAACAAGACCCATATATATGCTGTCTACAAGAGACCCACTTCAGACCTAGGGACACATACAGACTGAAAGCGAGGGGATGGAAAAAGATATTCCATGCAAATGGAAATCAGAAGAAACCTGGAGTAGCAATTCTCATATCAGACAAAATAGACTTTAAAGTAAAAACTATAACAAGAGACAAAGAAGGACACTATATAATGATCAAGGGATCGATCCATGAAGAAGATACAACAATTGTAAATATTTATGCACCCAACATAGGAGCACCTCAATACATAAGGCAAATACTAACAGCCATAAAAGGGGAAATCGACAGTAACACAATCATAGTAGGGGACTTTAACACCCCACTTTCACCAATGGACAGATCATCCAAAATGAAAATAAATAAGGAAACACAAGCTTTAAATGATACATTACACAAGATGGACTTAATTGATATTTATAGGACATTCCATCCAAAAACAACAGAATACACATTCTTCTCAAGTGCTCATGGAACATTCTCCAGGATAGATCATATATTGGGTCACAAATCTAGCCTTGGCAAATTTAAGAAAATTGAAATCATACCAAGTATCTTTTCTGACCACAAC
>NC_041227.1:110785349-110785772 GCF_002837175.3 Physeter macrocephalus
ATATGGCAAATACTAACAGCCATAAAAGGGGAAATCGACAGTAACACAATCATAGTAGGGGACTTTAACACCCCACTTTCACCAATGGACAG
Source organism: Physeter macrocephalus (assembly GCF_002837175.3). Taxonomy (NCBI): domain Eukaryota; kingdom Metazoa; phylum Chordata; class Mammalia; order Artiodactyla; family Physeteridae; genus Physeter; species Physeter macrocephalus. Next base: position 110,785,442 of record NC_041227.1, read on the forward strand.
ATCATCCAAAATGAAAATAAATAAGGAAACACAAGCTTTAAATGATACATTAAACAAGATGGACTTAATTGATATTTATAGGACATTCCATCCAAAAACAACAGAATACACATTTTTCTCAAGTGCTCATGAAACATTCTCCAGGATAGATCACATATTGGGTCACAAATCTAGCCTTGGTATAGTTAAGAAAATTGAAATCGTATCAAGTATCTTTTCTGACCATAATGCTATGAGACTAGATATCAATTCCAGAAAAGATCTGTAAAAAATATAAACACATGGAGGCTAAACAAAACACTACTTAATAACGAAGTGATCACTGAAGAAA
>NC_041227.1:110786300-110786555 GCF_002837175.3 Physeter macrocephalus
CTTAGAAATGTACAAGCTGCCGAGACTGAACCAGGAAGAAATAGAAAATATGAACAGACCAGTCACAAGCATGGAAATTGAAACTGCGATTAAAATCTTCCAACAGGACTTCCCTGGTGGCGCAGTGGTTGGGAGTCCGCCTGCCGATGCAGGGGACGCGGGTTCGTGCCCCAGTCCGGGAGGATCCCGCATGCCGCGGAGTGGCTGGGCCCGTGAGCCATGGCCACTGAGCCTGCGCGTCCGGAGCCTGTGCTC
>NC_041227.1:110786673-110788373 GCF_002837175.3 Physeter macrocephalus
ATCACCCTAATACCAAAACCAGAAAAAGACAGCACAAAGAAAGAAAACTACAGGCCAATAACAATGATGAATATAGATACAAAAATCCTCAACAGAATACTAGCAAACAGAATCCAACAGCACATTAAAAGGATCATACACCTTGATCTAGTGGGGTTTATCCCAGGAAAGCAAGGATTATTCAATATATGCAAATCAATCAACATGATACAACATATCAACAAACTGAAGGAGAAAAACCATATGATCATCTCAATAGATGCAGAGAAAGCTTTTGACAAAATTCAACACCCATTTATGATGAAAAACCTGCAGCAAGTAGGCATAGAGAGAAGTTTCCTCAACATAATAAAGGCCATATATGACAAACCAAAGCCAACATCGTCCACAATGGTGAAAAACTGAAACCATTTCCACTAAGATCGGGAACAAGACAATGTTGCCCACTCTCACCACTCTTATTCAACATAGTTTTGGAAGTTCTAGCCACAGCAAACAGAGAAGAAAAAGAAATAAAAGGAATCTAAATAGGAAAAGAAGAAGTAAAGCTGTCACTGTTTGCAGATCAACATTGTGAAAATGACTCTACTATCCAAAGCAATCTACAGATTCAATGCAATCCCTATGAAACTAACACTGGCATTTTTTACAGAGTTAGAACAAAAATTTCACAATTTGTACGGAAACACAAAAGACCCCGAATAGCCAAAGCAATCTTGAGAATGAAAAATGGAGCTGGAGGAATCAGGCTCCCTGACTTCAGACTATACTACAAAGCTACAGTAATCAAGACAGTATGGTACTGGCACAAAAACAGAAATATAGATCAATGGAACAGGATAGAAAGCCCAGAGATAAACCCACACACATATGGTCACCTTATCTTTGATAAAGGAGGGAAGGATATACAGTGGAGAAAAGACAGCCTCTTCAATAAGTGGTGCTGGGAAAACTGGACAGCTACATGTAAAAGTATGAAATTAGAACACTCCCTAACACCACACACAAAAATAAACTCAAAATGGGTGAAAGACCTAAATGTAAGGCCAGACACTATCAAACTCTTAGAGGAAAACATAGGCAGAACACTCTATGGCATAAATCACAGCAGGATCCTGTTGGACCCATCTCCTAGAGAAATGCAAATAAAAACAAAAAAAAACAAATGGGACCTAATGAAACTTAAAAGCTTTTGCACAGCAAAGGATACCATAAACAAGACCAAAAGACAACCCTCAGAATGGGAGAAAATATTTGCAAACGAAGCAACTGACAAAGGACTAATATCCAAAATTTATAAGCAACTCTTGCAGCTCAATAACAAAAAAACAAACAACCCAATCCAAAAATGGGCAGAAGACCTAAATAGACATTTCTCCAAAGAAGATATACAGATTGCCAACAAACACATGAAAGAATGCTCAACATCATTAATCATTAGAGAAATGCAAATCAAAACTACAATGAGATATCATCTCACACCGGTCAGAATGGCCATCATCAAATAATCTAGAAACAATAAATGCTGGAGAGGGTGTGGAGAAAAGGGAACACTTGCACTGTTGTTGGGAATGTAAATTGACACAGTCACTATGGAGAACAGTATGGAGGTTCCTTAAAAAACTACAAATAGAACTACCATATGACCCAGCAATCCCACTACTGGGCATATACCCTGAGAAAACCATAATTCAAAAAGA
>NC_041227.1:110788502-110795878 GCF_002837175.3 Physeter macrocephalus
ATAGACCTGGAGTCTGTCATACAGAGTGAAGTAAGTCAGAAGGAGAAAAAAAAATACCATATGCTAACACATATATATGGAATCTAGGAAAAAAAATGTCATGAAGAGATTAGTGGTAGGACGGGAATAAAACACAGACCTACTAGAGCATGCACTTGAGGATATGGGGAGGGGGAAGAGTAAGCTGTGATGAAGCGAGAGAGTGGCATGGACATATATACACTACCAAACGTAGGGTGGATAGCTAGTGGGAAGCAGCCGCATGGCACAGGGAGATCAGCTAGGTGGTTTGTGACCGCCTGGAGGGTGGGGATAGGGAAGGTCAGAGGGAGGAGACGCAAGAGGGAAGAGATATGGGGACAGATGTATATGTATAACTGATTCACTTTGTTGTAAAACAGAAACTAACACACCATTGTAAAGCAATTATACTCTAATAAAGATGTTTAAAAAAAAAGAAAAATAGCATAATCTTAAGTCCATGTTGACATCATGAACTATCATATCAGCCTGGATGACTGACTGGGAGATAAATAAACACATAGCATAATCCCTTTATTTGAATTTTCTGTTTCATTATAATCCATAAACCACATTATCCTGGCGATATGAGAAGACAACCACTCTCTTAAGATTCACATCCTTGGGCCAGCTGGCAAAGGTAATCAGAGATGTGAAATAAAATAGTATAGAACATTAAATTTAATAATAATAATAAAAATAACAACAATGACCCCTTTTTGCATATAAGAACATTGAAATCCAAAGACATGAAATGACTTACCTAAGTTCACCCAGCTCCTGAGCAAAATATTGAGAGTCAGAGCTAAATCTTCAATGACACAGCTCAGGTTACCTGCAATCTGTAATGAAGCCAAGTTCCTCCAGTAAGCCTGAATGAGGATCCCTCTGTCAATGCCAAAAATGGCACATGATATCTCCTTGCACCAAGCTCCCTTTCCCCTGCCACTTTCTCCCTCGCAAAGTGACCTCTGAGAGTGTCCCAAGATAGGATGCTAACATAAGTATGAAAAGTCTCTTTTCAGTAAACAACAAATGCACAAATACCCAAGGAAAGGTCAGAAGCTAGGAGGTAAAATTACTCTAAAACAAAGGTCAACAAACTAGGGTCCCCTAGACCAAATCTGGCCCTCTGCCTGTTTTTGTAATGTTGTATTGGAATAAAGCCCTGCCTGTTCCTTTCTGTTTTCTCTTTAGCAGCTTTTGCACTATACCAGCAAGGTTGAGGTATGGCAACAGAGACTATACTTAAAATTTTACTATCTTATTCTTTACCGAAAACATTTGCTGACCTGATATAAGAAAGTACACATCTCCCTTTGGTGACATTCAGCAACAATGATCATGAACCCATCGAAGCATCCCCACCAGCTTCAGATGTGGAATGAAGCTCCACATGCTCCCTCCCTTTAACCCCAACAGGTATGGCAGGGGACATCCTATCTCAAATGCTAACATTCAAACAATGGCCACAGGCTTCATGTTTGTAGTTTTCTTTTTAATAAGAGAAAAATGCAAACCGCTGAAATACAAGTGAAGGTCAATGAGACAGTTAAGAGAGAGTGACAGGGCAAGTTATGAAAGAAATTTTTTCATGGCAATCTGCAGGATCCTAGTCAATCAAACAGCCTGGATAAGGAGCAATGGGACATTTGAGGAGCTGGAAAAGATCAGGGAAGTTGAGGTGGATGATACTAAAAAAGAAATAAGGAAAATTGGAAAAGGCAGAGTATTCATAAGTGGGTCAGGAGAGACAGATGGACTGTCACGGAGGGTAAATTGCTCTGAGAGAGGTTAAGAAATGTGCCAGGAGCCAAGAGAAAATCAAATCCTGGACCCACCACGTGAGGTGGGGAAAGGAATAATAAAGACAAGTCTGCAAGCAGAATGATGTACAAATGATAATTTTTCCAGAAACAGACTAATAAAATGTAGATGAAATCCATCACATTGAAAAAGGCTTTTCATCACATGAAATGAAACACAACGTGCTGAAGAGTGTATGGCATGGAAACCAGTAAGAAGGGCTTTGAGCTCTGGCTCCATCACTTACCAGAAACCCACATCAAAATAACTTTACTCAGGAATTCTGTAAGTGATTCTTCTTACCTAGCTCAGCTCACTATAGTACCAGAATCTTGGCTGAACCTGGCATTTATATCAGGGGTAATATTCAAAATACTTGATGACAACTATGACATTGGCAATGGTCAGTCAGAACAGATGCCTGTTGGTGGACCATACAAGTGTATCCCAGCTGAGCATTAACCCCAAAACACACAGCAATGCCTAGGGCGGATTTGTGAGAATGATTGGTGTTTCATTTGGGAATAAGAGCTACTTACTATGTACATGTGTATTAAGAGAACTAGAAGAAGACATGAATTTGATACCAGTCTCAGTTTCCTTCTCAGGAAGGGCTGGTGATAACCCTCAGTCCTGGCCTGAGATGGATTCTTCTTCCTTCAGGTTTTGGAGTTCTTCTCCACTGTTTTCTAAGTTGGCTTCTTACTACTGACCCTAATAACTAATCCTTAAGGATTTAGTCATTTTAGATCAATTTCTATGGAAGGCAACCCTTTCTTCTAATGTAATCCAACAAGCACAAAATGTTGGCTGTTTGTGTTCTTATCAATGAGAAATCCTCCTATTTCTCTGACTCTTTCTCACCAGAATGCTCAGGTTGGTGGCAACAGTCCCTCCACTGTGACAAAGGAAGAGAGTTCTCATTGCCTGTAATGGAAAGAGACACTTGCTGAGTGAAAGCTGAGCTGAAAATGGATAGGAGGTACATCACTTAACCTTTCTGGGACTCAGTGTTCTAACCTGTAGAATGGTTGAAGCAGAAGGAAGAAATTATTTTGGCAGCTGATACATGTTTGAACCTGAAATTCCTGGATGAAAAATATTCTTCCGTCCACTCACCAGTGAATGCCTGTGCCTCTTACCTTATCAATGCGGAAAAAAAAATCAAACAAAACAAGCATTTGGTTTAGACCAATGTACTAGAGTAAAAACACAGTCTGAGAGCCAGGCCCAGAGGCCCAGGTTCTAGTTTCCATTTCAGCACTAACTGACCATGTGCCCTTGAGATGACTATGCTTCCCCTCTGGGCCACAGTTTTCCCATCTGCAAATGGAAAATTCAAATCTAGAACAATGGTTCCTCTGGGACTCCCATGAGATGCTCAGGGGTCACAGAGACTAAGGCTGAACATTGGGTATCCTCCCCTCTCCCCATCAGCAATCCATTTTAACTGAACAATTTGCCATCATCTGTTTTATATAGTATCTGGTCATGTAACATTTCATTTGATAAAAGGAGCCCATTATTTAAGGAGATAAAAGGTTTTAAAAACCCCTCATTAACATTCTATGCTTTCATAACTTGAGAGTTTTTTAATAATTTAAAAATATTTTGTCAGATAAAAATGTAGTACTTTTTAAAATCAAACGAAGTCAGCAAGGAAAATACAGAAGAGTAACCAAGGTATTTGTTGGAGAGTAATGAAAAGTAGTAAGAGTTATTTCTCTCCACTTCAAAATGAGAGTGGATACTTGGGATGATCATTGGACTGATATTTGTCATAAATTTCCATGTACCAACTCTTTTTGGAAACACTTATTCTGAAATCCATGTTACCTTGTCTTCCTGTCTTTAAGTCTGGGCCAATCCACCAGAAAGCACATAGCTTGCCTGTAAAAGCAAAGCATTTGTTTCCTACTGCTGTTGTAACAAATTACCACCAATTCAGTGGTGGTATTCAAAACAACACAAAATTATTATCTTAGAGATGTGATGGTCTCATGGCTAAAATCAAGGTGTTGGCAGAGCTGTGTTTTTTCTGGGGGTCCTAGGGGAGAATCTATTCTCTTGCCTTTTCCAGCTTCTAGAGACCACCTGCATTTCCTGGCTTATAGCCCCTTCCATCTTCAAAGTAAATAGTGGCCTCTTGAGACTCTCTCACACGTTCTGACCTGACTCTCCTCTTTCCCTTACAGGGACAGTTGTGATTACAATGGCCCCACTAGTGGGATAGTCCAGGATGATCTCTTCATCAAAAGTCAGCTGATTAGCAACCTTAATTCCATTTGCAACCTGAATTCTCCCTTGCCATGTAACATAACTTATTCACAGTTTCCAGAAATCAGAACATGAACATTTTGTGGGGGAGGGAGGGACCATTATTCTACCTACCATGGGCAGTTTACAAGGAACGAGATCTGAGGACCAGCCAGAGCAGGGGGTGGGTGGGAGATGATGGAAGCTGAGAGAATCTTACCAGGGTATCTGCAAGTACTAATATCAGAGTAGAAGGATGAACTGAAACTAAAGTATCAGGAGACCAAGGGAAAAGTTGAGCACTCTGGCCAAGCAAGTTGGTGTCAGATCTGGAAATATTTATCAGAGGTGAGGATGGAGATATGGATTAAGGTTAGCAGTAAAGAGATGGCCGCATTCAAAAGAGGTGTGGGTAGCAAATCAGGATGATGCAGGACTGGTGCTGGGAAACCTGAATTTCATAAACACCAAAAATGATCACCATGACTGTCCTTACTGTGTACCAAATATAAAATACTGAACACTTTATAATCTCTGATTCAATGCTTATAACAACCATATGAGATAAGTAGTGCTGACCCCATTTCAAAGATGGGGAACTAAAGCTTAGAGAAAGGAAGTGACTTACCCACGGACACTCAGGTTTGGGGACTGGAAGTCAGACTGGGTTTGTCTGACTCCAAAGTGCACTAGAGTTCTGATAGTCCCCTGGCCACATATGCCTTTACGACAGAATTGACATGTTTTGCCAGATGGAGGAAAGAGTCTTACAACAATTTTGCTACTCAGTATCTTCAAATTTCTAATCTGAGTTTGTGAAATCAAAATGAAATTTAAATAACTTTTAAACATTTCAACTCATAAAATTAAAAATTTAAGGGTTTTTAACCACACTTTGTAGTATCCAATTATTGAAGAGTACTGTGTAATGTACCTTAGGCTATGTGTTTGGACAATGTTTTCTCAACTGACAGGCGGTTTAAGAATGTTAGCTATGCTTCCATTTTAATAGCACAGCCCTGGAAGTGTTGTTCTTGGCACTTCTTGGAGGAAGAAGTGAGTGAGTATGGCGTGCCCTTAGATGAATGGTCATTAACTGCCTCTACTTTGTGAAGCATGGTTTAAAATGTCATAACTATAAAGGAGTCCAGACATCATCCAATCCAACCATCCAACATCATACTTTTCAAAAAGGAATCAAAGACCCAGTGACACTGCTAAGAAAACTTACAGGGTCTGGAAGCTACAAAGGGCAAGGGTAGAAAGTAATTAAGTGAAGTTACCTGCCTCAAATTGGTTTTGGAAGCAGGTGAGGCATAAATAATACATAAAAGAAATAAAGAAGATTAATGCTTTTCTTCTTAACATCAGCAGAGACTGCCTGAAGCTGATAAACCAGGAGCAGAGTGAAAAGACTCTGGAGATAAGAGACAGATATTAGCCTCCCTTCAGTCATAAAAGAGGAGCAATGTTCACATAAGAAGGATGGTTCATAGTAAAACAGTCTTCAAAGAAAGAGTGTAACTGACAAAAAATGTACCTTATTTATAAGCAGAAATAAACATTAAAGTGTCTCAATACAGAAAGGCTTTTGTAGAAAAGCATGTGTGAGCATGAAGAAAGTCAAGTTATCATGTTACTGCAAACAGAAAGTTCCCCAAATTGCTTACATTATTTCTAAGAGGATGTGTGTTTCCACCTAAGGCTAGCATTTTAACCTTTAGATGATATTCCTGATGAAACATTCATTTATTCAGCAAATATTTATTGAGCACTTATTAAGTGTCAGCTACTGTTTGTCTAGACACTAAGAATATACTAGCAAATAAAATAAAACAAGGTTCTGATGAAGAAGGGAAACAGAGAGTAAACAAAGAATAAACAAGATAATTTTTAGGGTGTGACAAATACTACGCGGAAAATAAAACAAGGTGATGAGGAGGAGATAAAGAAATACCTCTCTTTTGAGAGGCGAGAAGATGGCGGAAGAGTAAGACGCAGAGATCACCTTCCTCCTCACAGATACAACAGAAATACATCTACATGTGGAACTTCTCCTATAGAACACCCACCGAACGCTGGCAGAAGACCTCAGACCTCACAAAAGGCAAGAAACTCCCCACGTACCTGGGTAGGGCAAAAGAAGAAATAAACAGAGACAAAAGAATAGGGACGGGACCTGCACCAGTGGGAAGGAGCTGTGAAGGAGGAAAGGTTTCCACACACTAGAAACCCCTTCATGGGCGGAGACTGCGGGTGGCGGAGGGGGAAGCTCCGGAGCCGCGGAGGAGAGCGCAGCAACAGGGTGCGGAGGGCAAAGCGGAGAGATTCCCGCACAGAGATTCCCGCACAGAGGATCGTGCCGACCGGCACTCACCTGCCCGAGAGGCTTGTCTGCTCACCCGCCAGGGTGGGCGTGGGCAGGGAGCTGAGCCTCGGGCTTCAGTCGGATCCCAGGGAAAGGTCTGGAGTTGGCAGAGTGAAAACAGCCTGAAGGGGTTAGTGCACCACGGCTAGCCAGGAGGCAGTCCCGTTGAAGTCTGGAGCTGCCGAAGAGGCAAGAGACCTTTTCCTCCCTCTTTGCTTCCTGATGCGCGGGGAAGGGGTTTGAGCGCGCCGCTTAAAGGAGCTCCAGAAACGGGCGCGGAGCTGCCGAAGAGACAGGAGACTTTTTCTTGACTCTTTGTTTCCTGGGGCGCGAGGAGAGGGGATTAAGTGCACCGCGTAAAGGAGCTCCAGAAACGGGCGCGAGCCGCAGCTGTCGGCGCGGACAGCAGAGACGGGTGTGGGACGCTAGGGTTGCTGCTGCCACCACCAAGAGACCTGTGTGCGACCACAGGTCACTCTCCATACCGCCCCTCCCGGGAGTTTGTGCAGACCGCCACTGCCGGGGTCCCGGGATCCAGGGACAGCTGCCCCGGGAGAACGCGCGGCGCGCCTCGGGCCGGTGCATCGTCACGCCGGCCTCTGCCGCCGCAGGCTCACCCGGGATCCGTGCCCCTCCCTCCCCCCGGCCTGTGCCAGAGCCCTCGAATCAGCTGCTCCTTTAACCCCGTCCTGTCTGAGAGAAGGGCAGACGCCCTCAGACGACCTACATGCAGAGGTGGGGCCAAGTCCAAAGCTGAACCCCAGGAGCTGTGCGAACAAAGAGGAGAGGGGGAGGTCTCTCCCAGCAGCCTCAGAAGCAGTGGATTAAAACTCCACAATCAACTTGAAGTGCCCTGCACCTGTGGAAAACCTGAATAGACAGCGAAATATCCCAAGTTGAGGAGGTGGACATTGGGAGCAAGATA
>NC_041227.1:110796423-110798506 GCF_002837175.3 Physeter macrocephalus
TCCTTCCTTTCTTCCTTCCTCCCTTCCTTTCTTTCTTCCTTCCTTCCTTCCTTTTCTTTACTTTCTATTTTTTCTCCCTTTTATTTTGAGCTGTGTGGATTAAAGGCTCTTGGCGCTCCAGCCAGGCGTCAGGGCTCTGTCTCTGAGGTGGGAGAACCAACCTCAGGACACTGGTCCACAAGAGACCTCCCAGTTCCACGCAATATCAAATGGCGAAAATCTCCCAGAGATCTCCATCTCAACACCAAGACCCAGCTTCACTCAAGGACGAGCAACGAACAGTGCTACACGCCCTATGTCCAACAAATCGCAAGACAGGACTACAGCCCCATCCATTAATAGAGAGGTTGCCTAAAATCATAATAAGGCTACCAACATCCCCAAACACACCACCAGACGTGGACCTGCCCACCAGAAAGACAAGATCCAGCCTCATCCACCAGAACAGAGGCACTAGTCCCCCCAACCAGGAAAGCCACTGGGGACAGCCACAAAAAACAATGGGAACTACGAACCTGCAGCCTGCAAAAAGGAGACCCCAAACACAGTAAGATAAGCAAAATGAGAAGACAGAAAAACACACAGCAGATGAAGGAGCAAGATAAAATCACACCAGACCTAACAAATGAAGAGGAAATAGGCAGTCTACCTGAAAAAGAAATCAGAATAATGATAGTAAAGATGATTCAAAATCTTGGAAATAGAATAGACAAATTGCAAGAAACAGTTAACAAGGACCTAGAAGAAATAAAGAGGAAGCAAGCAACGATGAGCAACACAATAAATGAAATGAAAAATACTCTAGATGGGCTCAGTAGCAGAATAACTGAGGCAGAAGGACAGATAAGTGACCTGGAAGATAAAATAGTGGAAATAACTACTGCAGAGCAGAAAAAAGAAAAAAGAATGAAAAGAACTGACGACAGTCTCAGAGACCTCTGGGACAACATTAAACGCACCAACATTCGAATTATAGGGGTCCCAGAAGAAGAAGAGAAAAAGAAAGGGACTGAGAAAATATTTGAAGAGATTATAGTTGAAAACTTCCCTAATATAGGAAAGGAAATAGTCAATCAAGTCCAGGAAGCACAGAGAGTCCCATACAGGATAAATCCAAGGATAAACAACCCAAGACACATAATAATCAAACTGTCAAAAAATAAATACAACAAAAACATATTAAAAGCAGCAAGGGAAAAACAACAAATAACACACAAGGGAATCCCCATAAGGTTAACATCTGATCTTTCAGCAGAAACTCTTCAAGCCAGAAGGGAGTGGCAGGACATATTTAAAGTGATGAAGGAAAAAAACCTACAACCAAGATTACTGTACCCAGCAAGGATCTCATTCAGATTTGATGGAGAAATTAAAACCTTTACAGACAAGCAAAAGCTGAGAGAGTTCAGCACCACCAAACCAGCTTTACAACAAATGCTAAAGGAACTTCTCTTGTGTTTCTTGCCTAGAGAAGTTCCTTTAGCATTTGTTGTAAAGCTGGTTTGGTGGTGCTGAACTCTCTCAGCTTTTGCTTGTCTGTAAAGGTTTTAATTTCTCCATCAAATCTGAATGAGATCCTTGCTGGGTAGAGTAATCTTGGTTGTAGGGTTTTTTTTCCTTCATCACTTTAAATATGTCCTGCCACTCCCTTCTGGCTTGGAGAGTTTCTGCTGAAAGATCAGATGTTAACCTTATGGGGATTCCTTTGTGTGTTATTTGTTGTTTTTCCCTTGCTGCTTTTAATATGTTTTCTTTGTATTTAATTTTTGACAGTTTGATTATTATGTGTCTTGGCGTGTTTATCCTTGGGTTTATCCTGTATGGGACTCTCTGTGCTTCCTGGACTTGATTGACTATTTCCTTTCCTATATTAGGGAAGTTTTCAACTATAATCTCTTCAAATATTTTCTCAGTCCCTTTCTTTTTCTCTTCTTCTTCTGGGACCCCTATAATTCGAATGTTGGTGCATTTAATGTTGTCCCAGAGGTCTCTGAGACTGTCCTCAGTTCTTTTCATTCTTTTTTCTTTATTCTGCTCTGCAGTAGTTATTTCCACTATTGTATCTTCCAGGTCACTTATCCGT
>NC_041227.1:110799666-110852585 GCF_002837175.3 Physeter macrocephalus
AAAGCTGTCACTGTTTGCAGATGACATGATACTATACATAGAGAATTCTAATGATGCTACCAGAAAACTACTGGAGCTAATCAATGAATATGGTAAAGTAGCAGGATACAAAATTAATGCACAGAAATCTCTGGCATTCTGATACACTAATGATGAAAAATCTGAGAATGAAATTAAGAAAACACTCCCATTTACCACTGCAACAAAAAGAATAAAATATCTAGGAATAAACCTACCTAAGGAGACAAAAGACCTGTATGCAGAAAATTATAAGACACTGATGAAAGAAATTAAAGATGATACAAATAGATGGAGAGATATACCATGTTCTTGGATTGGAAGAATCAACATTGTGAAAATGACAATACTACCCAAAGCAATCTACAGATTCAATGCAATCACTATTTGTACAGAAACACAAAAGACCCCGAATACCCAAAGCAATCTTGAGAAAGAAAAACGGAGCTGGAGGAATCAGGCTCCCAGACTCAGACTATACTACAAAGCTACAGTAATCAAGACAGTATGGTACTGGCACAAAAACATAGATAGATACATGGAACAGGATAGAAAGGCCAGAGATAAACCCATGCACATATGGTCACCTTATTTTTGATAAAGGAGGCAGGAATATACCGTGGAGAAAGGAGAGTTTCTTCAATAAGTCGTGCTGTGAAAACTGGACAGCTACATGTAAAAGAATGAAATTAGAACACTCCCTAACGCCATACACAAAAATAAACACAAAATGGATTAAAGAGCTAAATGCAAGGCCCGGCACCAACAAACTCTTAGAGGAAAATATACGGACAACACTCTATGACATAAATCACAGTAAGATCCTTTTTGACCCACCTCCTAGAGAAATGGAAATAAAAACAAAAATAAACAAATGGGACCTAATGAAACATAAAAGCTCTTGCACAACAAAGGAGACCATAAACAGGATGAAAAGACAGCCCTTAGAATGGGAGAAAATATTTGCAAATGAAGCAACTGACAAAGGATTAATCTCCAAAATATATAAGCAGCTCATGCAGGTCAATATCAAAAACAAAACAGAAAACAAAAAATAACCCAATCCAAATATGGGCAGAAGACCTAAATAGACATTTCTCCAAAGAAGATTAACAGATTGCCAACAAACACATGGAAGAATGCTCAACATCATTAATCATTAGAGGAATGCAAATCAAAACTACAATGAGATATAATCTCACACCACTCAGAATGGCCATCATCAAAAAATTTACAAACAATAAATGCTGGAGAGAGTGTGGAGAAAAGGGAACCCTCTTGCACTGTTGGTGGGAATGTAAATTGATACAGCCACTATGGAGACAGTATGGGGGTTCCTTAAAAAACTAAAAATAAAACTACCATACAACCCGGCAATCGCACTACTGGGGATATACCCTGAGAAAACCATAATTCAAAAAGAGTCATGTACCAAAATGTTCATTGCAGCTCTATTTACAATAGCCAGGACATGGAAGCAACCTAAGTGTCCATGAACAGATGAATGGATAAAGAAGATGTGACACATATATACAGTGGAATATTACGCAGCCATAAAAAAGAATGAAACTGAGTTATTTGTAGAGAGGTGGATGGGCCTAGAGACTGTCAAACAGAGTGAAGTAAGTCAGAAAGAGAAAGAGAAAAACAAATACCATATGCTAACACATATATATGGAATCTAAAAAAAGAAAAGAATATGGTCAGAAGAACCCAGGGGCAAGACGGGAATAAAGATGCAGACCTACTAGAGAATGGACTTTAGGATATGAGGAGGGGGAAGGGTAAGCTGTGACAAAGTGAGAGAGTGGCATGGACATACATACACTACCAAACGTAAAATAGATAGCTAATGGGAAGCAGCCGTGTAGCACAGGGAGATCAGCTCGGTGCTTTGTGACCACCTAGAGGGGTGGGATAAGGACGGTCAAAGGGATGCAGATGCAAGAGGGAAGAGATATGGGGACATATGTATATGTATAACTGATTCACTTTGTTATAAAGCAGAAACTGACACACCATTGTAAAGCAATTATACTCTAATAAAGATGTTAAAAATATCTAAAAAAAAAAAGAAATGATTTTGAAGCAACTAGGGGTAGGAAAGGAATAAAGACACAGATATAGAGACTGGACTTGAGGACATGGGGAGGGGGAAGGGTAAGCTGGTACGAAAGGAGAGAGTGGCATGGACATATATACACTACCAAATGTAAAATAGATAGCTAGGAGGAAGCAGCCACATAGTACAGGGAGATTAGCTCCCTGCTTTGTGTCCACCTAGAGGGATGAGATAAGGAGGGTGGGAGGGAGACGCAAGAGGGAGGAGATATGGGGATGTATGTATATGTGTAGCTGATTCACTTTGTTATACAGCAGAAACTAACACACCTTTGTAAAGCAATTATACTCCAATAAAGATGTTAAAAAAATACTAAAAATAGAACTACCATACAACCCAGTAATCCCACTATTGGACATATACCCTGAGAAAACCATAAATCAAATACAGTCATGAACCACAATGTTCATTGCAGCACTATTTACACTGGCCAGGTAATGGAAGCAACCTAAGTGTCCATTGACAAATGAATGGATAAAGAAGATGTGGCACACATATACAATGGAATATTACTCAGCCATAAAAAGAAACGAAATTGAGTTATTGTAGTGAGGTGGATGGACCTAGAGTCTGTCATACAGAGTGAAGTAAGTCAGAAGGAGAAAAACAATTACTGTATGCTAACACATATATATGGAATTAAAAAAAATGTTCTGAAGAACCTAGGGGCAGGACAGGAATAAAGACGCAGATGTAGAGAATGAACTTGAGGACACAGGGAGGGGGAAAGGTAAGGTGTGACGAAGTGAGAGAGTGGTATTGACATATATACATTACCAAATGTAAAATAGATAGCTAGTGGGAAGCAGCCGCATAGCACAGGGAGATCAGCTTGGTGCTTTATGATCACCTAGAGGGGTGGGATAGGGAGGGTGGCAGGGAGATGGAAGAGGGAGGGGATATGGATATATATGTATACGTATAGCTGATTCATTTTGTTATACAGCAGAAACTGTCACAACATTGTAAAGCAATTTTACTCCAATAAACACGTTAAAAAACAAAAGCAAGACTGAAGGCAGGACTAGTGATGGAAGGAAAGATGCAAAATCAGGTTCTCTAATTATCAATGAATGAGTTTAACCATAAGGACTGAAGTTGGTTGTGACAGGGAAAGGTAGTGGGTGATATGGTCTGAAAGAACTGGCTTCTTTAAGTATGAGGAAGGAACAGTGATCTGGAAGTGATAATGAGGAGCAGAAAGGACACCCCCAGCTCCACAACCAATGGTGGGAAGTGAGGAAAAGAAACAGCCACCACATAAAGGGCTGTAGGAGAGAGACTTCAATGGAGATAAGTTTTCAGATAGATCAAGATGAAGAACTGTTCCAAAGAGAGTTTGAGAATATTGGAAATTCTGCTAATGGCCAACCCACAAATTCCCAAGGGCAAAGTGAAAGTGTCTGAGCCGTCAGGAGGGGTGGTATATTGGGTCAGCCTGGGGAATGTATGGCAGTGAGTGTCCAGATCATAAAGGATCACCTGAGAGGCATAAAAGTCTTGTGGTAACTGGATCAAACACAGATAAAGTTATGATACAATGTGTTCCGTGGTCACTTAGAGCAGTGGCTCTCAATAATTTTTGCCAAACTCACAATAATAAAAACCTCCTGTAAGAAATACCAATACAAGAAACACAAGAATATAAGAAATACTACACTCATATACATATAGTAAAACAAAGACTTTAACAAATGATATGCTTCCATACACTCTATTTTCTTGTCTATTATTTTTCATTAAAAACACAATATGCTGGTCACAAGCCATTAAATTTATTTTATGACTCTGTAATTTGAAAAATCACTGGCTTACAGGGAGGTGGATAATCATATCTGGTTATATCCTTCTTCTGGGATATGGTCAATTGGATAATGTCAAGAGATGAGGCAGGGAGCTCCTTTATGGAGGTGTTGGAGGGTGAGAGTGGGTATGGTTTGAACTGTGCATGGAGAGCTCTGTGGTTCCCCATATCTTAAATCCTGTAAAGAGGATTGCTGAAACCAGAAGAGGGTAAGTCTTAGCATGATATGATGCTGTCTTCAAGGAAATATGGATCAGCAACCAAAATCAATTCTATCTCTATATATAACTCTTAGGTTAAAAAAAAAAATCCAATTTATAATCTACAGCACTACTTCCTAACATTTCTTAAAATTCACTTTCTCCTAATCATCTTGTTTTACAATTCTCTCACAAGTCACAGCTAGCCTGGAACCTTCCTCCTTGCCAGCCTCTTGCTAATAAAAACTCAACCGTAATAGTTCTTAACGGTGGTTGTTTATTTGAATCACCAAGGCAGATTTATATAAATGCCAATGCCCAGACTGTTCCACAGGCCCATGCACTGACATTTTTTGAAAGTTCCCAAGAAGGTTCTAACAATCAATTGGGGTAAGATAAGCCCTGTCCACCTCAACACACCTGCATTCTTCCCTTCCCCCCACTCCTCTCCTTCTGCCATTGCTATTTTTTCTCTCAAGTAAATGTTGGCTAGGAGCTGGATTAGGGGAAAATGGCAGTAAAAGAAGGGGAAAGAGTCAAAAAGACAACACAGAAGTTTACCAGCAGAGGCTTGGAGTCGGAAAGACTCTATAAATACTAATAGATGCATAATCCTTTGCCTATTATATATAAAAGTAAAGGAGAAAGAAACAGAAGTTAGGTGTATCAGCAAAAAATTCCCAGTTAACCACTATACTGATTTAGTATAGAGTGTGGGAAGACTAATGTGGGGCTCACTTATATTTCCTGTGACCTTATAGGTACATTATAGTCCCTGGCTAGAAAACTGCCCCTTTAACCATAGGTTTACTTGGGACCAAGTAGCCAGAAGGACTGGACCAAACAGGAGAGCCATCTGGGAGTATCCAAATGTTCACACATTTTGTAAGAGGAATTTTAGCAATGCAAAGTTCCCTCTGATTTAAGTTTAGTAACAGCAGATGATGAACTTGTGTATTTGAGGTCTGGGGAACTCTGCCAAGTTTAGAGGAGCTACACGATGTACATAAATTGATCAATAGTTGGATGGTTTCCAAAGAAACTTCAAACTGACTGCCCTGTGGAAGAAAGATTTTCACCAAAAAAAGTTACATTATTCTCATCAGAAATCAGCATTTTTCTCTAGCATTTTCTAACCTAAAAGATACAATTGAAGAAAACAGAGTGGGAAGGGCAAGAAATCTGAAATTAATCACTCACAGTGTTAAATAATGCTACTCCACAAAAGGAAGATAAATGTTCAGAAAAGTAAGGGAAGCTGTCCTAAAACATGATCTTCAACCTAAGGCTTCAATATAGGCATCTAATGATGAACACAGAGGGGAAAAAAAGGAGAGAGAAAATGTTTCTTTAAACTTCCCCAAAGCAAAAATAGCTCAAATTGAAATTACTACTGCTACTTGAAGACTGGTGCATTTCTGCCTATTTGTGGTGTGCCCCCTCCCACTTCTTTTATTAGTATTATTTTCTCAGTTAAGGTAAATTTTTACATGAATGTTAATGTGAGAAGCAAAAAGAACAGTAACAGTGCCATGACTAAATTACCTATACTCTTGAGTTTTACAGGGAAATGCCAAGGTTTACAAATCTATGCAAAATCCTAAGTCCTGCTCAGGGTTTTTCTTCAACAGCAACAGATGATTTGTGTAATCTGTCTTTCACTTTGGTAATTGGTTTAACCCCTGGGTGAAATTGGACAGACCTGGTAGCTCTCTGCTGTAACTAAGTCCAAAGGTCCCCCAGTTTCTGCCTCATGGGTCTACAGGAAAAGAAAGGGTTGAATTTGGACCTAGATCAGAATGTAATCTTGGAAGTGGCTGAGGCAGGGTCTACAATCATCATGTTGACACTTTTTTTGTTTTCCTTGCTTGGTTTCAAGAGATAATGGAGAAAGAAACTCAGCTAGACTAAGAACTATGCATGGATAATGTTATGTTTCCCTCTCGTGATTCTCTGAGCTGGCAGTTTGGTGGGGCTCAGCTGGAATGGCTTGTCTCTGCTCCATGTGGTGTCACCTAGGCTCACTCTTGTGTTTGTGGTCAGTTGGCAGGCCGGCTGGAGGCTAGCTGGTTCAGATGGCCTTGCTCACATGTCTGGAAGTCGCCTGGAGTTGTCAGCTTCTTTGCACAGCCTCTCTTTCTCCAGTAGTTAGATCAGGCCTTTTACATGATGGCAGATGCATTTCATAAGGATGACAGTGGCAGCTGCAAGGTCACTTAAGGATAGGCCTCAGAGGTCCCAAAATGTAACTTCTGAAGCATTCTTTTGGTAAAAGTGAGTCACAAGGCCAGCACAGACTCAGGAGATGGGGAAATAGCCTCTATCTCTAGATGAGAGGGGAAAAAGCTCACGTTGCAAAGGGAGGAGACAAGGAGATGTGATTCATTGGGGACCATTATTCTAATAAAGTACTATGGCCCTCCCTTTGGCCCCAGTGATTCATGTGAAATACATGAAATATACTCACCCCTTCCCAAGATTCCCAAGGTCTTATTTAATCACAGATCAGGCTTAAAGTCCATGATCTGTATCAGGTCTGACATGGTCAAGATTTTGGGTACAGTTCCTCTTGATTCAGAGAGAATTCTGCTGGTTGGAAATTTGAGCAGGGCTCAGCTGGGATGTCTCCTCTCCACTCCCTATGATATCAGCTGCGTTCACTCATGTTTTTGTGGTCAAGTGGTGAGTTGACTGGGGACCAGATGGCTGCAGATAGCAACTGACATGGCCGGTAGTTGATTGCAACTGTTGACTAAGTTGCCTACATTCTGTTTCATAGGGCTTCTCATCCTCCAGTGGCTAGATCAAACTTCTTTACATGATGACAAAAGCGTTCAAAGCTGGATTTTGTCATTTGATGAGTATCTTAAACTACTATTATTATGTACCATTATTGTGTAAAAACTAACACAGTAGCATACTTGTATAGATTTGTCTGATGCCAGATTGCCCCAGAAACAGACACTGATACAAGAATTTGAATGCAAGTAATCTGCTTGGAATGTGGTTGTAGAGAGCACTAGTTAGGAAAGTGGAAAGATGAGACAGAAAAGTGATAAAAGTCAATAAAGGCTGTGTTATCAAACAGGCTCCCAACTGTGGATACCTAAAGTTCCGTCCAGCTGGGGAAGCCTGAGGGGAGATATAGAATCTACCTCAGAGTTGTTCCCCTCAAGGAGTGAGAAAGCAGGGCTGTTTATTCTCCAATTCTCATCTTTCATTAGCCAGTAGGTACTCTCAGGGCCATTAAACTCCCAGCACTTCTGACCTGCTCCAATTGCAGGCTGAGAAAACCCTCAAGTGGAGAGTTTTAAGAGCTTGTACTGGCTGCATCAGAACACAATGGAGGCAACTTCCTTGGTGGTCCAGTGGCTAAGACTCCACGCTCCCAATGCAGGGGGCCTGGGTTCGACCCCTAGTCAGGGAACTAGATCCCACATGCCTCAACGAAAAGTTTTCATGCCACAACTAAAGATCCTACATGCCGTAATGAAGAGTTCACATGCCACAACTAAAGATCCTACATGCCGCAACTAAAGTTCTCGCATGCTGCACCTAAGAGCCTACATGCCACGACTAAAGACCCCACATGCCACAATGAAGATCCTGCGTGCCACAACTAAGACCCTGCACAGCCAAATAAATAAATATTTTTTTAAAAAAAAAGAACACACTGGAACCATGAGTGCCAAAGTGATATGAGCAAGGCATGAACAGAATTTGCTCCAAAACTTCTATACCAACAGGCCAAACTCAGAAAGTTGTTGGGTCTCAAAAGTTTATATGGATCCAGGTTACTTTTTTCATCTAATTTTAATTATTTTGTTTGTTTTTCTGACTTTCTTTAATGCCTTTTATTAAATTTTCATTCAAATCTATTCTCCCTTGGGAAAATTTTAATTTATTAACCATTTCTGATATCATCTGATCTTTTACTTCAATGTACATTATATTTTTTGAATTATTTGAAAGTAGGTTGTATGCAAGGATATTTACTTGCATAACCACAGTAGAGTTATCAAATTCAGGGAATTTAACATCAAATAACACTACTGCTTGTTCTATAGATCATATTCCAAGTACATCAGTTGCTCCAATAATATCCGTCTTAACCAAATTTTTACAATAAAGGATCCAGTTCGGGATCACATACTGAAAAAAGACAGTTTTTATGCACAGTAAGGTTTTGGTAACTTCAAATATATTTTTCCTTTAAAAATTTTAAAATTAAAAATAAATTTTTAAAACATATATATTCAATATATTCAGGAGACATTCTTAACTTTAGGTCCATCAATGGGCTCCCAGATGTTCATAAGCCCCCCTGAAGCTTTAGGTATACAACTTTGGGTGTACAACTTTCTGTGAAGAACATTCACATGTTACATAAGATGCTCAAAGGATCAGTTACCTCAAATAGGTTAAGAAGCACTGCAGCAGAGCACAGGACTAAGAGCCCTAGGCTTAATTCTCAACTTGATCATTTGTTGTATAACTTTGAGCAAATTTTGTAACTTCTTTGTGACTCTTATGTCCTTATCTTCAAAAAGAAAAAAACAATAATACCTACTTCATAGGATTATTGTGAGAATTAAGCTAATGAATATAGCACAACCTGGCACCGGGATAATACAAGTGTAGCTGAGAGTAACCTGGGCTCCACGAAACACCTGAGGCCATCAAATTCCCAGCTCTGATCAAGGAATATTGTGGAAATTCCTGTGGGTTTTTAGTTACACGTTACTTCTCCAATATCTCAAACTATCCTTTCTCCAACATCATATTGAGAAAATCACACAAATATTGCCTCCTCTCAAGAATTTGCTTTACTCAATTTTCCAACTTTTCAGATTTTTAAGTGAGGAATCTTAAAATCGGCAAGATACTTAACAGTCACAGAACTCTTAAATCTCATCACTGAGTCTGACTTTACATGTTCCTTTGATGTAGAACTTCTCTGCTCAAATTCACTGGACGATGACCAGACCATCAGTGCAGGATCAAATAGGTTGTCTATTGCACACTATTCCAGCCCAATCTTGCCAACACGTACTTTGACTTTGTAAAAATAAAATTCAGTCTAAGATTCTCCACTCCATAATTAATCCAAGCAATATCTTTCTCACTAATTTCAACCTGCTATTCATCATTTTCATCTACTGTTATTTTCTGACCTCCATTTGATTCTGAACCTTGGGCCCAAGATTACTGACCTTTTCTTAATTACCCACTTAAGACCTGCTGTACCTCCTCACTCTTTAGGGGCACAAATTTTGTTCTTTGTTACCTAATCCCATGCAGAGACCAAGTAGAGGGCCTGCTTCCTTTCCACCTCCAACTTGGGAGAGAAGAATTATATATGGCTAACTTGTCAGGGGTTAGAACCTAATGCAGTTCTCCTGGCATGGTCAGCTCATGCCCTTCTCCATCTGGAGTCCATCCACAGGGTTGGACTGAGCTGTCCATAAGGGTAATCAGCAAGCATCAAATAACCTAGGCATATGCCAAACAGGAGGCTTGTTACCCGTGATAAGTTCACATGAAAACTGTAAACCAAGGGGAAGAAATATTGAAGGACACCAGGGAACAAAGCCAGGGGTGGACACAGGCACTACACAGTGAAGGTTTTAGGTAGAGGAGAAACTTGACAACAGAAATGCAGATACCAGGAAGGTCACAATTTGGAGAAAGATGCATATAAAGCAGTTTTATATCTTATTCCATGATACTGAGCAACGACAGGCATTTTTGAGGTCCAGGTTACCCCTTGAAAGACATCAGACCTACACTGTCTTTGCTTGGACTCATCACTAACAAACCAGCTCTCTGCATTCACCTTTTCTAAAGATACTCTGCCTATCAGAGTCAGCAGGATACAAGTAATATGAACTCATAACTAGGAGAAATTTAATTTTTTCTCTGTAGTTTTAACACTGGGATGCTGGCCCAGTTTCCTCTCATTTTTCCAAGAATCTTCTAGTCAAATTCTCATCAAGAGGCCGCAAACAGAATTCTGCTCTCAGGATGGTTGGCTCCATGAAACTCAATCATCTCCTCTAGTGGAGGAAACAGATCAACGAGAGTGGGTTGTTTTATTCTTAGCTTTTGTTTTGGTTTGATTTTATTTCTCACTTCTTTACTCAAGTAAGAAACAATCTTCAGAGGGGGGTTTTGTTCCAGAAATGAAGTAGAACATAAAAATAAAAACATAAAAACTTTCTCCTTTAGTGAAAATAGATGTCTCAACACCTTCTACCTGTCCATGATTGCAAAGAAGTGCAAGTCTGAAATCATCTAAGAGGCTAATATCTGTATTTAGAATTGATTAAGAATGTATATGTATGGGAAAAAAATAGAATTCTATCATATAGAAACTAGATGACACCTTGGCTAGATAGTCATAATTAGTATCACTAATGAGGGACAGATGGATATCGGATGCCTCCAGATGTGATACCTTGAGAGGGACACAGAATCACTTAAATAGTATTCAAGCCAGGATGCATAATTTAACCATGAGGAAATAACAGACAAACCCCCAAATGAGGAACTTTCTATTAAACACGAAAACATGATTGTACCTTCAAAAATGTCATAAATGACAAAGAAAAGCTGCAAAATGTTCCAGATTAAAGAAGACTAAAGAGACATGACAACTAAATGAAATAATTGATCCTACATTTGTTCCTATACTGAAGGAAAAAAGAAATGCTATAAAGCAGCAATCCCCAACATTTTTGGCACCAAGGACCAGTTTCGTGGAGGAAAATTTTTCCACAGACGGGGTGGGGGGGATGGTTCAGGCGGTAATGCGAGTGATGGGGAGTGGTGGGGAGCAGCAGATGAAGCTTTGCTCTCTCATCCGCCACTCACCTCCTACTTTGAGGCCTGGTTCCTAACAGGCCATGGACCAGTACCTGTCCATGGACTGGGGGTTGGGAACCCCTGCTATAAAGGACATTATTGAGTCCATTGACAAAATTGGAATATGCATTGTAGATTAGATAAAAGTATTGTATTGATGTTAAATTACTGAAGTATTATATTGATGTTAAATTATATGTAAGAGAATATTCTTAGGAGATACACATTAAAGAATTTAGCTGTAAAACGATATGATATATGCAACCTAACATCAAATGGTTCAGAAAAAAAATTGTGTGTGTGTGTGTGAAAGAGAGAGAGAGAGAGAGAGAGAGAGAGAGAGAATACAGGAATTATAAAGCAAATGGGGTGAAATGTTAATAATAGGTAATCTCAAAAAGGGTATATTGGTGGTCTTTGTACTATTCTATTTCTTGCAGCTTTTCTGTAAGTTTATTTCCAAATAAAATGCAGTGTTTTCTTTTTAGTTTTAGTTTTTTGCTTTGTTTTTATTTTTTTCATGAGTGCTTACAGAGCTGTATTGTTTCATTTACCCTGAATTTTACATGCAAGAGCATTGGAGCTGTTCTTCTTTTAAGAGGAACCAAAGCAAAAGTAGCCCAGGAAATTCTGGCATTAATGAAAATTAATAAACATCATAGAAAACAGCAGGACATGCACTCTCTTCTGCTTCCTTTGTCAATTAGCCTTTATTAACCTAAACTTTCAAGCACACATATGGAACAAGATCCTGTCCTTAGAGATTTTTCTATTGGTTCATTCCACTATCCAAGCCTGGTGAGAGTCCAATGACCTTCTGAAGATATCAGAAAACCCTGAATTTCCTCATTCCAGTATCACTTAGAGGGTGACCAATCAACCCAATTTGTCTGGAACCAAGGGTTTTCTGGGATATGGACTTTCAGTGCTAAACCCAAGATGGTCTCGACAATCACCCCACTTTTTTGGGTTCTGAGTTCTGGCTCCAGAGGGAAATCTTATTTCACTCCCATAGTTTATATCATCTCTTTTTCCCTACCCCTTACTGATGTAGATTTGGAACTCAACCTCTTTTCTGGAGGTGACCACCGCCATCTGTCCCAATGTGGAAAATGCTCTCTCAAGTCATTGGAAGTGGTAATAAAGGTGTTTAAGGATTTGAGGCAGTGAGGTGTTGCATATCACCAGGTTGTCCAGCCCCCATCTCCCCAAAGACCCCCTGCTTCTTCGTATCTGGGTTCCCTTCCTTCTTTGCCTCCTTCAAACACTCAACTACTCTCTTTTATTGTGCAAAAAGTTCACCTCTGGAACCTTTACTTATTCTGCATGATCTAAGATATCTTAATGTATTTTGCTAAATAGGGGTTCAACTTCAGATTTTTCACTTTAAAGGCCAGAACACTGGACAGTGGCTTTGAATTCCTGCATTTCCTCTCTCTGCCACTGCCTTCTCTCCATGATACTGAAAAATGCTCTGTATCATGAGAGAGAATAAAATTTATTGTGTGTAGTTTAAAATTTATGTGAACTTTGTTCTAATTCTTTCAAACTAGCAATTCATGGCTGGTGTACGTGATAATATTATCACATCTTCAATACATATATTTCAATATATAATTTTCAAAACACTCCTACAGATGTCACCTCATTTGATCCCTGTATCCTCACTGACAGACAGGACTGGCCAGGTGTAAGATACCAATTTAGCAGTTTCAAAATCTGAAGCTTGGATAATTGATGTGACTCACTAGAAAGCAATAGAGCTACTACATATTTTGACACTAAGCCCAGTAGTCTTGCCACCATTCCATAGTCTTATGTTAAGTTCTTTATTAACCAAAATGCCCAATTAACAAAAAAATGATTCCTCAGTCTGCAGTATATCAGAGAGTTTACCTAAGCAGATCTGGATGGATGAGATGAAATTTCTTTTGGTCTTGTTAGGAACTGCTGGTCTAGGGGCAGATAGGTGTTACCCTACAGGAGTCTTTATCTCTGGACCATGGACTAACTAGGCCCTAGACAGCCAATGATTATTCTCTGTTACACTAGAAAAGTGTTAGAGGCTGTCTAGAGAAGGATTTCAAAGCTCCCTTGCCTCTGTTGGCTCATCTGCCACCTCTGCTCTCTTGGTCTCCTTGGCTCTCCTCCCTGCCCCATCTTCTACTTTCTGTGCAATGTTTTAGCCTGAGCAATGTAGAAGTTTAATTTAGCCTCCTATAAAATCACCCTAACTGTTTTCTTTGCATGCTGCTTTGTATCAATTACTCTTTATTGTTCAGCTTTAGCAGACATTCACCCACCTCCAATTCTTTCATGAAACAGGCTTTCTAGTTTTACCTGACACAGACTAGATCCCATTTCACCTCTACTTCTTAAACAGGACTACACTATGCTTTATCCTAATGGCTTCTGTTTTGGCCTCTTTCTCCCTGGGCTTGCTTGGAAAACAAAACAACATCACTCTGGCACAACCCATTCTTACCTAAGTCCCTTTTCCAAGATTGAGGTTAGAAGGAACAATGACCACACAGTGTAGAGTTCTGTGGTCAGGGCTACATTTAATAGGATCCCTCAGGGCAAGGAGTTATTAGGGAGAGAAGTTGAGTTTTAGCTAAGAGCTAGCAAATGATTTAAACCAAAATGGTTGCTAGGTCTAAGGCAAAGCTTCTCCATCCAGCCCTGGTGATGTATTGTGTTGGATAATTATTATTGTGGGGAAGCTCTATGTACTGGAAGGTATTCATCAGCAACTCTGTCCTCTGCTCTAGATGCCAGCCAGTAACGTCCCTCCAGGTTGTGACAACCAAAAATGTCTCAAAACATTGCTAAATGTCCATGGTGGAGAGAGGCAAAATCATTCCTATTGAGAACCTCTAGCCCAAGCTGTGAGCACAGGGTGGAAAAGAGAGAGATACTAAGTTATAAGATATTGGTCAGGTAGATTAGGAACAGAGAAGAAAGCAAGTTACAAAGTTGGGTCAAGTAAGAGTAAGAATTTTTACCACAATTAGAAGGATGCCCCACGTTCATCCTACCCAGGAGCTGGGCATGAGTTATATGGTTTAAGGGAACAGATCTAAGTGATCTCATATTTTCCTAAAATGGTTCCTCCTGTTAACCTAGGCATGCCAATTAAGATTTAAGATTCAGGGTTGGGCAGTTGCCTAACATGCTGCATTTAAGAGACTAATATTAGTGGTTTAAACCAAGAGAGATGATTGTTTTCATGTAACAAGACGTCCATAGGAGGATGGTCTAGGGCTGGAGCATGTACTGAAGAAAGTCAACAAGGACATAGGCTCCTTCCAGCATCCAGCGTCATTGCACTCGACGTGTGGCTTTCCTTCTTGTGGTTTCAATTTAGCTACACTTATTTTACATTTTCTTTAATTAAAAAAATAGCAAACAATGTAGTTATTTTTAAAAAGTAAATAGTACAGAGGAGCATAAAGAAAGAAGCTTAAAAATGACTCCAAATCCAATCACTACTGTTATTTGGTAACTATCATTTCTAACAATGACCATGCATATATACAAGTATAAGCGTGGATAGATAGGCAGATAGAAAGACAGAATATAGATAGGCAAATAGAAAAATAAGAATGAGGTTATGTTACACATGCTATTTTTAGTTAAAATAATTAAACTTTTTAAAAAAGGAATAGAGGGAGACTATATGATCTGAGTTCTTGCAAGCTTTACCATGTTTGTATGTGATCTTTTTTCTATTATATATAAAACTGAAAGAAATATTCACTGAGTGTAAAATTCTGGGCTCATCCATGCTTTCCCTCAGATCTCTGTAAACATTTCTCCACTGTCTTCTGACATTAAGTGTGATGTGAAGAAACTTAAACCACAAGGTTCCAATCAAATTATTAGAGAAGTGTCTGTCAAAATTGTGATTCTTACTTTTAAGGAAATTTGTTTAGTACTCCAGATCTGAGGGAAAAGCGTTGGATCACAGCATCCCCTCTCATACTGGTCCAGATTGCCAAGTTTAAGGCATGCATGCTTGACAGTTCATAGTTCAGCGTTGTGGCCATTGTTTTGTTACATCAAAAAAGGCATTATACAACTTTTGTTTGTTTTTTGTTGTTTTCTCAAGCATGGGGGAAAGGAATCGGGATTTTAAAAATGACTTTACTTCATCATCTCTAACACAAATTTTACCCTTATTTTTTTGTAAGTTAAAAAACAACAAATAGAAAAATGAGCACATGGAAACAAAATATTTGTTCTTTGCCCACCAAGCTTTCTTCACACTACATCCAATCCATCAGTACTTCCTTCTCATTCTCTTCCAAAATATACCATAAGTTCATACACTTTTCTCCATTTCTCCTACTTTATCCCTGTTATAAGTACTATCATGTTTGTCTAGGCAAATGAAACAATTTCTTAACTGTTCCTTCTGCTTCCCCTGCTGCTTCTCATCATTCCACCCTTGACACAATAGCCATGGTGATCTTCTTCCATGTAAATCAGGTTACGTTGCTCATTTCCCTGCTTAAAACCTTCCAGGGTTATTTGCTATTGTTATTATTTATAATAACCAAGAACTAGAAACAACCCTAATGTGCATCAACTGGTGAATAGAGAAACAAAACTTGGGCTATCAATACAAAAAACTACTACTCAGAAAAAAAAAAGTACTAATATAGGTTACAACATTAATGAACCTAAATAACTCATGAAAGAAACTAATGCAAAATACTACATGTTACATGATTCATTTTACATAGAAGATCCCATAAAGGCAAATCTATAGGAACAGAAAGTAGATAAATAGTTGCCAAGAACTGGAGGTGGAAATGTTGAGAGATCTTTTGGGGATAATGAAAATCTTCTAAAACTGGATTGTGGTGATGGCTGCATGCTTCTGCAGATTTACTAAAAAGCATTTAATTGAAAAATTAATTGACAGCAACATGCAAAAGAATTAAATTAGACCACTACATTTTACACCTTACACAAAAATTAACTCAAAATGGATAAAAACTTGAATGTAAGACCTGAAATCATAGAATTCCCAGAAGAAAACATAGGTGGTAACTTCACTGACATCAGACTTAATGATTTTTTTTGTGGATCTGACTCCAAAGACAAGGGAAACAAAAGCAAAAATAAACAAATGGGACTACATCAAACTAAATAGCTTCTGCACAGCAAAACAAACTATCATCAAAACCAAAAGGCAACCTACTGATTGGGAGAAGATACTTGCAAATCATTTATCCAATAAGGGGTTAATATCCATAATATATGTGTAATCCATACATCTCAGCAACAACAACAAAAACAATTAAAAAGTAGGCAGAGGATCTGAATAGACATTTTTCCAAAAATATACAGATGGCCAACAGGCACATTAAAAAATGTTCAACATCACTAATTATTAGGGAAATGCAAACCAAATCCACAATGAATGTCACCTCACACCTATTAGAATGGCTATTACTGAAAAGACAAGAAAAAGCAAACGTTGGATAGGATGTGGAGAAAAAGGAACCATCAGACACTGATGGTAGGGCTGCACATTGATGCAGCCACTATGGAAAACAGTACAGAGATTCCTCAAAGAATTAAAAGTAGAACTAACATATGACCCAGCTATTCCACTTCTGTGTATTTATCCAGAGAACATTAAAAGACTAATTTAAATATATATATATACATATATATATATATATACACCTATGTTCATTACAGCATTATTTACAATAGCCAAGATATGGAAAGGTGTCCATCGATGGATGAATGGATAAAGAAGATGTGATACACACACACACACACACACACACACACACACACACACACTGGAATACTGCTTAGCCATAAAAAAATAATGAAATGTTGCCACTTCTGACAACATGAAAGGACCTTGAAGGTATTATACTAAGTGAAATAAGTCAGATGGAGAAAGACAAATACCGTATGTTTTCACTTATATGTGGAATCTAAAAAAAACCAAATAAACAAAATAAAACAAAAACAAACTCACAGATACAGAGAACATATAAGCACTTACCAGATGGTAAGGGGATTGTGGGGTGGGCAAAGTGGGTGAGGGGAGTCAACTGTATGGTGATGAGTGGCCACTAGACTTGTGCTGGTGACGCTTTGTAGTGTATACAGATGTTGTTATAATGCTGTACACCTGAAACTTATGCAATAAAAAAAAAAGAAAAAAGTACACAAAGTGAGAAAGAAGGTGGAACACAAGGTAGGTACAAAAAAGCTGGATGTGGACAACCTCAGGCTATTGTCTTGGTCACCAGGTCTAGAAGAGGAAAGAGATCCACATATACATGAGTCTTTCCATATGAACCAGCACTGTGCTAGGCATCAGTGTACCAAATTAAAACAGCACAGTTTCTGACCTCAAAGAGCTCACAGCCAAGCTTATCAGAATCTTGAACCTAATTTGTGCCTACCACTGGGATTCAGACGATCCCAGGCAAATTAAGTGTACTAATGGGAAAGACCCACCTGAAGGCTTGTTAAATTGGGATCTGAAATTTTCTCCTGAGAAAGAATGTATCCTATAAAAATAAAGCCAGGAAAAAAAGCCAGGACTAAGTAACAAATCCTTAGGTTATTGAAAAAGAGAGAGAGAGAGAGAGACAATTTGAGAGTCATTGTGATCTGCTTGCAAATGCAACTCAAGTCTTAGCACCATTCCTGCTCAAATCATATATAGGTCCTATGGGGGGGATTCACTTGTTCTATGTTTTGGTTTTTTTAACAATTCACTTGGTTTCTTTTTTGGCAATGACTACGTATTTTTATAGCAAAAATTAATAATAAAGTTTTCTTAAAGAATTAGGGTTTAGGGACTTCCCTGGTGGCACAGTGGTTAAGAATATGCCTGCCAGTGGAGGGGGCATGGGTTAGATCCCTGGTCCTGGAAGATCCCATATGCCGCAGAGCAACTAAGCCCATGCGCCACAACTACTGAGCCTGTGCTCTAGAGCCCGTGAGCCACAACTACTGAGCCTGTGCACCACTACTACTGAAGCCCACATGCCAAGAGCCTGTGCTCTGCAACAAGAGAAGCCACCGCAATGAGAAGCCCGTGCACCGCAACGAACAGTAGCCCATGCTCCCCGCAACTAGAGAAAGCCCACGCTCAGCAACAAAGACCCAATGCAGCCAAAAATAAATAAATAAATAAATTTATTAAAAAAAAAAAAAAAAAAGAACTGAGGTTTATGGTAGTGGTGGTCTACATTGGTGAGGGAAGGACCCTTTGCAAAGTTTTTCCTGGGACTGTGTCCTCAAAAAAAAAAAAAAAGAACTGGGGTTTATGGTAGTGGTGGTCTACATTGGTGAGGGAAGGACCCTTTGCAAAGTTTTTCCTGGGACTGTGTCCTCTTGTTGGCTGTTACTGTCTAGTGCTCTCTTTGAAGGCACCACATTCAAGCTTGGAAACAGATGTTTTCATACCACTCTCCACGTTCTGCTCCCTGAGTGATGTCCTCCAAGCTGGTGAGAGCAGATGGTTGCTCCCATCACAATGGCAACGCTGCCGTCTGTCTGTCTTCTGCAGCAATTTGTGAGACTCAGAAGCTGGTGTTTTCAGTGCTTTTGTGCTTGTTTTATGGCAAATCACAACCCACTTGAAGCAAAACACCAAGATGGTAACATCAAAGACACAAGCCCAAAGCAGAATGGCTCACTTAATAATTGCATACAAGTCACTTCAATGTGAGCCTAGTGTAGCAGTTACAAGTGACTGAGAGGGAATGACATCCTGTTCAGGTTGGGGTTATATGTGGAAGAAGGTTGCAGGTACTGAGCCAAGACACGGTATGACAGACACTTGGGTAAGTCTAGAATCCAGGATAAGGTAGAGAGAGGAGTGAGACTGATTCAGGATAGGATCCAGGAGCTGGTGATGAGGACAGAGGAAGCGTCCAAAATAAGAATAATCTAGAGCAGGGATGGGAAGCTTTATCTGCAAGAGGCCAAATAGTAAATATTTTAGGCTTTGTGGGTTTTTGTTGCCACTACTCAACTCTGCCATTGTAGCATGAAAGCAGCCATATACCATATATAAAAGAATAAGTGGGACTACGTCCCAGTAAATCTTTATTTAAAGACACTGAAATTTTAATTTCATGTACTTTTCATAAAATATTCTTCTTTTGATTTTTTTCAATGATTTAAAAATGTAAAACCCATTCTTAGCTCACGGGCTATACAAAGTCAGGCAGAGGACCAGATTTGGCTAATGAGCAGTTTGCCAAACTCTAGTCTAGAGCAGCACCATCCAATAGAAGTATAATGTAAGCCACAAACATAAAGCATACATGTAATTTTAAATTTTCTAGTAACTCCGTTTTAAGAAGTAAAAGAAACAAGTGATTAAGAGATTATCCTGAACTCTTTGGTCTCAGCTTCCTTAACTGTAAAATAAAGCTAATGATAATAACTCATGGGATTGTTGTGAAGATTAAACTCAAACCACAGGACATGCTTAGAACAGTGCCTAGCACACAGTAAGTCATCAATAAACTTAGTTTCATTGCTACTATTTCAAAAAAAGAAACATAAAAGATTAGATTTAATAATATATTTTAACTCAATAAGTATTATCATTTCAGTATGTAATCAATATAAGAAAACTATTGAGATCTTTTACACTTTTTTTTAATACTAAATCTTTGAAATTCAGTATGTATTTTATATTTACATCACAAGTGCTCAGTAACCACCTGTAGCTAGTGGCTACATGTAAGACAGCACAGATCTAGGGCAAAGATGAATCCATGTATCAAAGGTTACAGTCAGGCAATAGAGTAGATCCAGGTAGACCAGGAAGAGGCAGAATACATCATAAGGAAAAGAGAAAGTCAAAGGTCAAGGAGGTAAGTAAGTTGTGGGCATCTGGGCAAGTACCACAGCAAACCATGATCCAGGATTCAGGAGAACATCTGGGCAGCAGAGATAAGCTTTAGTACAACTATTTATTTAGGACCTTCTGGGACAGGCACCACAGGAAGCACTTCACATTCATTCACATTCATTCTCTCATTTAATCTTCACAACAGCCTTGTGAGGCCAGTAATTTTACCCTCACATTAGGAGTGAGACTCAGAAGAGATTTGCTCAAAGTCATCCAGCTGGTGAGTAGTAGAGGTAGGATTTGAACTAGTGTCTCACTGCCCCAACTCCAGTTCATTCTCTCTTCACCTCTTACCTGAACTAGTGCAACAGCATCAACCCTGGTCTCCCTGCCCCCAGTCTCCTTGGCTCCAATTTTTCTAGCATTCAAATAGAAAAATAATTTGCTTAAACCCCAATTCTGGACATATCCCCTTCTGGCTCAAAAACCTCCATTGGCTCCTCTTGCCTACAGAATAAAACTTCAAGTTCAGGAAGAATGGGTCCTAGGCTACCTACCTTATTCTAGTTATATCTCACAGGACTTCCCTGGTGATGCAGTGGTTAAGAATCCACCTGCCAATGCAGGGGACATGGATTCAATCCCTGGTCCCAGAAGATCTCACATGTCACAGAGCAACTAAGCCCATGCACCGCAACTACTGAGTCTGCACTCTAGAGCCCATTAGCTACAACTACTGAGCCCTCATGCCACATCTATTGAAGCCTGCACACCTAGAACCCGTGCTCCGCAACAAGCCACCGCAATGAGAAGCATACGCACTGCAACGAAGAGTAGCCCCTGCTTGCAGCAACTAAAGAAAGCCCACGCACAGCAGTGAAAACCAAACGCAGCCAAAAAAAAAAAAAAAAATTAGCTCTCGCTGACTTCCAAGCATGGCATTCCAGACCCTCAATAGTCCATCCTACCACGCTGCCTTCATGGTCCTTGATCTCTCCCATTATATATATAGAGAAGATGTGGTAGCATCCAGTCAAACAGTCATGGACTCCCTAACACTGAGTTTTCCCTGAACACAAACTGTGATTTTCACATCAGTGCCCTGAGTCACACTGTTCTTGAACTTCATATGACCTCCTACTAGTCCTTTCCATCACCTCTACTTGCACAGACCCTAACTCTCTCAATCACATCCCTCCATGAATCTTTGGTTCCCTGATCCCTCTTCTGGACTCTCCCAGCACCATATGTTCATGTCACTTTTATAGTTCTTATTACTTTCTACTTTGTTTTGGTGTGTCTCTCATCTCTCCTTCTACACTGTGAGCTACAAGGAAAGGTTCTGTATCTTTCTGTCTCCCATAGAATATGCCATAAGGTTTCACACTAACAGATTAAGTACTCAGTAAGCTTGTTTAATTAAAAAATAATTTTTTAATTAAAAAATAAATCAATATTGGTTGAATTGAATTGATCCATACTGATGTTTAAAAATTTTGCCTCCAATTTATTTCTTTTAAATGTATGAGAAATTTTAACTGAAACAATGCACTATATTAACCTAAATATATAAAATTAAGTAATATTCAGGTAGATCTTAATATGCCACCATTAACCAGAAAAGAGAACCATACAGTTCATTGTGTTTTCTTTTTTGCTTTGGCTGCTAGAAAACTCAGTTGAAAAATTGATGTTCAAGGATGAAAATATACTTAACCTAGGATTCTAGAGTCCCCACAACTACTCTCCCCCTTTAGTGATTCAGTCTTTTGTTTTTGTTACAAAAAATTTTAGACTGATTTTAAGTATTGTTTATTGAAAGCTGCCTAAAATACTTTTGAAAGTGTGTGTGAAAAGGAATATACTTTTGAAAGTATGTGTAAATTATAAGTCAACACTTTGGTAGGATTTGTTTATGAACTTAATCATGAGGCATGAACATGAAGCATTCTGGGCTCATAGCCCCACAGAAATGTGGGCAAGATGAAAAGGCCTGGAACTAAAAGAAGTGACTCAGCATTAGAGCTGACCCCTGAGGGAGAAACCATCAGTGCAAAACCACAATTCAGCAGGATGTGGTGGCCTCAGGCTTGATTGAGCTGGAGCTGCAATGCAAGAGACCAACCCAGAGTGTGGGACATGGCAGTGGGAACAAGACAGCAGCAATACCCAAGAGCCTGGCAATGAATTCCTTAGGAATACCACTCATTTGATGGTGAGGAATTGTTAGGAAAAGAACCCAACTTCCATGGGAAAGGTTGGCAAGATCCAGAAGGGGATGAGAACCCCTGTTTAGAGGAATGGAACCCAGAACCAGAAAGCAGCCCCAGGGTGTAACACTAGAGGTGAACAAGGAACCAACACAGAAACAGATATGAAGAGTGAGCAATGGTGCAGAGCACAGGCGAAGGCTGTGCCTCTGAATGCCATAGGCCCCAGACCCACAGCAAATCCTGCCTAACCATCAGTGGACTCAGAGCCACCAAGCCAATGGAGTCTTAGATGGAGATCACCTAACCTAAAGATTTTAGTCTTCACTCCTCATAGGAAAATGTAACAAGAAGAGACATGGGATGATGATTTCCTGTTTTGACCAAGGTCCTGAGAGAATGCAAGATATGATATGTCAGCTTTGATGGGGGCCAGTGGGCAGGAAACCTCCAGAGAAGAGGCCAGGAGCCAGAGAAGGTACCTGAATAGGCAGAAAACCACATGGAGCACAGAACACCTATCAGCAGAAGGCAGAGGCCTTCCAAACAGCACCTCACTGTGTGAGGCAACTCTGGTAACAAGGAAAACATCCAAGATGAGAAAGGAAACACCACTTCCTCCCTTCCCATTACAACCAACGCACTTTCCCTTCACATCATTTCTCCACAATTCACAGATGAGGAAACTAAAACTCGGAGAGCTCTGTACCCAAGTCATCCCATTATCATGTGGCAGGGCCAGCATTCAAATCCAGGTCCCTTTGATACTCGAGCTGGTGCCCTTACAACACATGAAGCTTTCATTAAATAAGAGGTGATGAAAAGTAAATGAAACTATTGGTGCTCACTAAAGACTGCACTCGGCACTGGGCTAGGGGTAGTCAGCCCTCTTCTGCTCCAGGACTTCAAGAGGAAAACACATTTTCCCGGCAGAGGGTGGTGCAGGGGGACATGCATGTGATTCCCTGGAAGCTGTACTCACATCCTGAATAGAGAAATTACAGCCCCTACAGGCCCTCACCTGTTTCAG
Organism: Physeter macrocephalus; assembly: GCF_002837175.3. Classification (NCBI taxonomy): domain Eukaryota; kingdom Metazoa; phylum Chordata; class Mammalia; order Artiodactyla; family Physeteridae; genus Physeter; species Physeter macrocephalus. The sequence continues at coordinate 110,822,769 of NC_041227.1, forward strand.
TTCGTGGAGCAGATTAGGCTTGCAGATGCCTCAGGCAAAGGGATTGGCTGCAGACCCCAAAGGTCAAAAGTGCTGTTCCTCCTCACCTGATGGCCTGCCTGGCTGGCAGCCAATGACTCCAATTTGGACAATTACTATGCTAATTGCACAGGATCGCTCGAGTCTGCTCAGCTTGACATTTCCTCTTCAACTGCCAAACCTTGCTCTCTACCTCTCTTTACAGGGCTGATTCACCTTTTCAAGTTATATAGATGGCATTTTAGGGTGCTCTGGACTTCCAGGTAGGTTGAGAGTTTTCTCAAGTAGGGAATAATTGGGAAAGGCTCAGACCTAAATCAGATGCACTTCACATGTATTTATTTTTTGATGTCTTTCCTGCACAAGTAACTGTGCAGGTATTGTAGCAACACAGAATTCCCCATCCAAAGAAAAGGCAAAAACATACATCATTAATTATGATGCCAAACTTGCTTAAGAAATCTCTAGAAGCCATGGTAAATTAAAAGAAAATAAAAAAGCAATCCAGTAGGGCCTTAAACCCTCATCCTATACAATCTCTGAGATCCTTTCGTCCAACAGGTTCTGGGCAGATAGCAAGACTTCCTGGCCACTGAAATCTTCTGCCTGTGCTATAGGTCCCCCTCTCTGTTCTGCTGATGCTGATACTCACACCAGGAAATCCTCTGACTACCCAGCTTGTTGACACAACACTCTTATGTTCCCAAAGAGATGCAGGAGGGGGAGCCTTCTCTCCACCAAGATTAAGATGACTTTATTCCCAAGAAGGGGGCCTCATTGTGGCCTCATTCTTCACTAAGGAATCCAAGACAAATTTCCATCTTCAGCTGGGTTGGAAGACATTTGAATGTCACCATCCCAAAGTCTCTCTCCTTGTTAATAATCAATTTATGTCTCAAGACAGGAAGGGACTCACCTTCAAGGGGAAATTCTAACCTATGCCAAGAACTTCCCCAGGGGTGAGTAATATAGTTTTCCCCCTCTCTGGTGAGACTTCATTTTGGTTTCCCAAGATTCAACCATCAATTACACATTCCAGAGGTCCAGGAAATCCCCAGGTAAGTAGTCCTTCTGGCAACATGCTCCACTGGAGCCCAAATCCCCACTGGCGCAAATGGATCAGGCTTCTCCCTCAAAACCACACTGTACTGATGCATACACATAAATATATTTATAGTTCCTTATTAAGGATCAAGTAAAGAAAAACCTAGAAGCCTCTCAAAAAGAGTGAGAGGCAATTTCTGCATTAAGCCTAGGAATGAGATAATATTCAAGCCAGAAGTCAGGAAGACTGGCAGCAAGTTGTTATGAGATGTGTTGCCACAAGTGGCTCACAAATCTGGCTGTGAGTGCTAAGAAGGTGCTAGAAGTGCACTTTTACATGCTGCTGACTGGGTGAACTGGGGCAGGCCACACCACCTAAAGGGTCAGTGTGGAGTAAGACAGCTGTGGCCAAGGAGAGACAGGGGCACCAAGTGGCCATTGATGTGATGGTTAAGGGTTCCTAGCCCCACATTGAACTGAATTAAGAGCCACTTCCTGGGGGTATCTTCAAAATGACAGAGAAGTAAGACATGGAGATCATCTTCCTCCCCACAAATACATCAAAAATACATCTACATGTGGAACAACTCCTAAAGAACACCTACAGAACGCAGGAAGAAGACCTCACACTTCCCAAAACATGCCCTCAGGAGACCTACATGCAGAGGCGGGACCAAATCCAAAGCTGAACACCAGGAGCTGTGGAAACAAAGAAGAAAAAGAGAAATTTCTCCCAGTAGGCTAAGGAGCAGCGGATTAAATACCCATGATCAACTTGATGTACCCTGCATGTGTAGAATAACTGAATGGACAATGAATCATCCCAAAATTGAGGTGGTGGAATGTGGGAGCAACTTTAGACTTGGGGTTTGTTTTCTACATCTAATTTGTTTCTAGTTTTATGTTTATTTTAGTTTAGTATTTAGAGCTTATTATCATTGGTAGAGGTGTTTATTGATTTGCCTGCTCTCTTCCTTTTATATAGATATATATTTTTTCCCCTTTTTCTCTTTGTGAGTGTATATGTGTATACTTCTTCATGTGATTTTGTCTGTATAGCTTTGTTTTACCATTTGTCCTAGAGTTCTGTCTGTCCTTTTTAATTTTTGTTTTTTATAGGTTTTAGCTCATGTTATCATTGGTAGATTTGTTTTTCTGGTTTGGTTGCTCTCTTCTTTCTTCCTTTCCTTTATTACTATTTTTAATTTTTTAATTTTTAATAATTTACTTTTTATTTTTCAATATAATATCTTTATTTTATTTTTTTCCTTCTTTTTTTATCTCCCTATTCTTCTCAGCCTAGTGGCTGACAGGGTCTTGGTTCTCTGGCCAGGTGTCATTCCTGAGCATCTGAGGTGAGAGAGCCTAGTTCAGGACATTGGTCCACCAGAGACTTCCTGTACCAACGTAATATCAAACAGTGAATGCTGTCCCAAAGATCTCCATCTCAACACTAAGACCCAGCTCCACTCAACAACTAGCAAGCTACAGTTCTGGACACCCTATGCCAAACAGCTAGCAAGACAGGAACACAACCCCACCCATTAGCAGAGAAGCTGCCTAACATCATAAGTTCACAGACACCCCAAACCATACCACCGGGTGTGGTCCTCCCCACCAGAAAGACAAGATCCAGCTTCATCCACCAGAACACAGGCACTGGTCCCCTCCACCAGGAAGCCTACAAAACCCACTGAACCAAATTTACCTACTGGAGGGAGACACCAAAAACAATGGGAACTATGAACTTGCAGCCTGTGAAAAGGAGACCCCAAACGCAGTAAGTTAAGCAAAATGAGAAGACAGAGAAATACACAGCAGATGAAGAAGCAAGGTAAAAACCTACAAGACCAAACAAATGAAGAGGAAATAGGCAGTCTACCTGAAAAAGTATTCAGAGTAATGATAGTAAAGATGATCCAAAATCATGAAAACAGAATGGAGAAAATAGAAGAAACGTTTAACAAGGACCTAGAAGAACTAAAGAGCAAACAACCAATGATGAATGACACATGAAGAGATTAGAGTTGAAAACTTCCCTAATATAGGAAAGGAAATAGTTAATCAACTCCAGGAAACACAGAGAGTCCCATACAGGATAAATCCAAGGAGAAACATGCCAAGACACATATTAATCAAACTATCAAAAATTAATACAAAGAAAAAATATTAAAAGCAGCAAGGGAAAAGCAACAAATGACATAAAAGGGACTACCAATAAGTTAACAGCTGAACTTTCAGCAGAAACTCTCCAAGCCAGAAGAGAGTGGCAGGACATATTTAAAGTGATGAAAGGGAAAAACCTACAACCAAGATTATTTTACTCAGAAGGATCTCATTCAGATTCGATGGAGAAATTAAAATATTTACAGACAAACAAAAGCTAAGAGAATTCAGAACCAGCAAACCAGCTTTATAACAAATGCTAAAGGAACTTCTCTAGGCAGGAAACACAAGAGAAGGAAAAGATCTAAAATAACAAAACCCAAACAATTAAGAAAATGGTAATAGGAACATACATATCAATAACTACCTTAAATGTAAACAGATTAAATGCTCCAACCAAAAGACATAGACTTTCTGAATGGATACAAAAACAAGACCTGTATATATGCTGTGTACAAGAGACCCACTTCGGACTTAGGGACACATACAGACTGAAAGTGAGGCTATGGAAAAAGATATTCCATGCAAATGGAAATCAAAAGAAAGCTGGCATAGCAATTCTCATATCAGACTAAATACACTTTAAAATAAAGACTATTACAAAATACAAAGAAGGACACTACATAATGATCAAGAGACTAATCCAAGAAGAAGATATAACAATTGTAAATATTTATGCACCCAACATAGGAGCACCTCAATACATAAGGCAAATACTAACAGCCATAAAAGGAGAATCGGCAGTAACACAATCATAGTAGGGGACTTAAACAACCCACTTTCACCAAAGGACAGATCATCCAAAATGAAAATAACTAAGAAACACAAGTTTTAAATGATATAATAAATAAAATGCAGTTAATTGACATTTGTAGGACATGCCATCTAAAAACAACAGAATACAATTTCTTCTCAAGCGTTCATGGAACATTCTCCAGGATAGATCATATCTTAAGTCACAAATCAAGCGTAGGAAAATTTAAGCAAATGGAAATCATATCAAGTATCTTTTCCAACCACAATGCTATGAGACTAGATATCAATTATAGGAAAAAATCTGCAAAAAATACAAACACATGGAGGCTAAACACTACTCTACTTAATAACCAAGAGGTCACTGAAGAAATCAAAGAGGAAATCACAAAATACCTAGGAACAAGTGACAATGAAAACACGATGACCCAAAACCTATGGGATGCAGCAAAAGCAGTTCTAAGAGGGAAGTTTATAGAAATACAATCCTTCCTCAAGAAACAAGAAACATCGGGCTTCCCTGGTGGCACAGTGGTTGAGAGTCCACCTGCCGATGCAGGGGACACGGGTTTGTGCCCCGGTCCGGGAAGATCCCATATGCCACGGAGCGGCTAGGCCCGTGAGCCATGGCTGCTGAGCCTGCGCGTCCGGAGCCTGTGCTCCACAACGGGAGAGGCCACAACGGTGAGAGGCCCACCTACAGCAAAAAAAAAAAAAAAAAAAAGAAACAAGAAACATCTAAAATTTTAAAAAAAACTTAACTTTACAATTAAAGCAATTAGAGAAAGAAGAACCAAGAAAAAACAAAAGTTAGCAGAAGGAAAAAAATCATAAAGATCAAATCAGAAATAAATGAAAAAGAAATGAAGGAAATGATAGCAAAGATCAATAAACCTAAAATCTGGTTCTTTCAGTAGATACACAAAATTGATAAACCATTAGCTAGACTCATCAAAAAAAGGAGGAAGACTCAAATAAATAGAATTAAAAATGAAAAAGGAGGAGTAAAAACTGACACTACAGAAATACAAAGGATCATGAGAGATTACTACAAGCAACTATATGCCAATAAAATGGACAACCTGGAAGTAATAGACAAATTCTGAGAAAAGCACAACCTTCCAAGACTGAACCAGGAAGAAATACAAAACATAAACAGATCAATCACAAGCACTGAAATTGAGACTGTGATTAAAAAAATCTTCCAACAAACAAAAGCCAGGAGCAGATGGCTTCACAGGCGAATTCTATCCAACATTTAGAGAAGAGCTAACACCTATCCTTCTCAAACTCTTCCAAAATATAGCAGAAGGAAGAACATACCCTTTCATCAAAATTCAACATCCATTTATGATAAATACCCTTGAGAAAGTAGGCATAGAGGGAACATACCTCAACATAATAAAGGCAATATATGACAAACCTACAGCCAAAATCGTTCTCAATGGTGAAAAATGGAAACCGTTTCCTCTAAGATCAGGAACAAGACAAGGATGACCACTCTCACCATTATTATTCAACATATGCTTGGAAGTTTTAGCCACAGCAATCAGAGAAGAAAAAGGAAATGATCCAAATCAGAACAGAAAAAGTAAAGCTGTCACTGTTTGCAGATGACATACTATACATAGAGAATCCTAAAGATGCTACCAGAAAACTACTAGAGCTAAATCAATGAATTTGGTAAAGTAGCAGGATACAAAATTAATGCACAGAAATCCCTTGTAATCCTATAAACTAATGATGAAAAATCTGGAAGAGAAATTAAGGAAACACTTACATTTACCATGGCAACAAAAAGAATACAATACCTAGGAATAAACCTACCTAGGGGGACAAAAGACCTGTATGCAGAAAACTGTAAGACACTGATGAAAGAAATTAAAGATGATACCAACAGATGGAGAGATATACCATGTTCTTCGATTAGAAGAATCAACATTGTGAAAATGACTATACCACCTGAAGCAATCTACACATTCAATGCAATCCCTATCAAACTACCAATGGCATTTTTCACAGAACTAGAACAAAAAAATTTCACAATTTGTATGGAAACACAAAAGATCACAAAGAGCCAAAGCAATCTTGAGAAAGAAAAACGGAGCTGGAGGAATTAAGCTCCCAGACTTCAGACTATACTACAAAGCTACAGTAATCAAGACAGTATGGTACTGGCACAGAAACAAAAATATAGATCAATGGAACAGGATAGATAGCTCAGAGATAAACCCACGCACATATGGTCCTCTTATCTTTGATAAAGGAGGCAAGAATATACAATGGAGAAAAGACAGCCTCTTCAATAAGTGATGCTGGGAAAACTGGACAGCTTCATGTAAAAGAATGTAATTAGAACATTACATAACACCATACACAAAAATAAACTCAAAATTTATTAATGGCCTAAATATAAGGCCAGACACTATAAAACTCTTAGAGGAAAACATAGGCAGAACACTCTATGATATAAATTACAGCATGATCCTTTTTGACCCACATCCTAGAGAAATGGAAATAAAAATAAAAATAAACAAATGGGACCTAACGAAACTTAAAAGCTTTTGCACAGCAAAGGAAACCATAAACAAGATGAAAAGACAACCCTCAGAATGAAGAAAATATTTGTTAGTGAAGCAATTGCCAAAGGATTATCCAAAATATAAAAGCAGCTCATGCAGCTCAATATCAAAAAAACAAACAACCCAATCCAAAAATGGGCAGAAGACCTAAATAGACATTTCTCCAAAGAAGATGTATGGATTGCTAACAAACACATGAAAGGATGCTCAACATCAATAATTATTAGAGAAATACAAATCAAAACCACAATGAGGTATCACCTCACACCAGTCAGAATGGCCATCATTAAAAAATCTACAAACTAAAAATGCTGGAGAGGGTGTGAGAAAAGGGAACCCTCTTGCACTGTTGGTGGGAATATAAATTGATACAGCCACTATGCAGAACAGTATGAAGGTTCCTTAAAAAACTAAAAATAGAACTACCATATGACTCAGCACTCCCACTTCTAGGCATATACCCTGAGTAAACCATAATTCAAAAGAAGGCATGTACCACAATGTTCATTGCAGTGCTATTTATAATAGCCAGGCCATGGAAGCAACCTAACTGTCCATCGACAGATGAATGGATAAAGAAGATGTGACACATATATACAATGGAATATTACTCAGCCATAAAAAGAAACAATATTGAGGTATTTGCGGTCAGGTGGGTGGACCTAGAGATTGTGATACAGAGTGAAGTAAGCCAGAAAAAGAAAAACAAATACAGTATGCTAACACATATATCTGGAATCTAAGGGGAAAAAAATGGTTCTGAAGAACATAGGGGTAGGACAGGAATAAAGATGCAGATATAGAGAATGGACTTGAGGACACAAGGAGGAGGAAGGGTAAGCTGGGACGAAGTGAGAGAGTGGCATGGACATATATACACTACCAAATGTAAAATAGATAGCTAGTGGGAAACAGCCACATAGCACAGGGAGATCAGCTCATTGCTTTGTGTCCACCGAGAGAGGTGGGATAAGGAGGGTGGGAGGGAATCACAAGAGGGAGGAGAAATGGGAATATAGGTATATATATAACTGATTCACTTTGTTATACAGCAGAAACTAACACACCATTGTAAAGCAATTATACTCCAATAAAGATGTTAAAAAAAAAAGTAATTACATTATATGATGGAGAATTTCAGTAGAGGACCAGAAGACTATATTTAAAAGTCAAAAGGAAATTGTGAACCTGAAATTTTAATAACTGAAATTAAGTGCTCATCATATATGTTCAATAATATATCAGAGAAGCTGACAGGAATAATGCCTACCTGTGGTGGAGAGGGAGAGGCACTGATGTGGGGTACAAGGTGTCCAGTGATATTCTCTTCTTTTTATCTAGGTACACAAATGTGTTCATTTTATAATAACACATCAAGGTGTACATACATGACTTGTGTTCTGTTATATACGTGTGTTAATTGATGAGACTTGTTCATTAAAACACATAAACTATCCCCCTCAACGAAAAAAAGCAGAGTCGCTTCCTGTGCATGACTGTGCTTACACAGAACTTTGTTTCAGAACCACCCTGAAAGAGAGAGGGGCTGAGAGGAGGTTGGAACATGGACACTTCTTATGAATTGGCTGCCCCTGGAGTTCACCTTGATTGATGCTAACTGAATTCTAATTGAAACCATCTATCCAGGCCCCAAGTGAACCTGAAAGAAACTTCAATATCTGGAAGCCACACCCCAGAGAGTTTGCAAGCATCTCTCTCATTGCACAATTCTACCAAGTACACTATTTGTCTATTAAACCTTGATGCACCTTTGGAGACTCCGTGGATTGCATGCTAAAGACAAAAAGAGCACAACGTCTGTCCTACAAAGCTGGGTTTTGACCTGATAAGACTATTACAGTTCATTTAGCATCATTGCCATGCACCATGCTAATTAAAACTTGGGGGCTCTTAAAATCACCAGGTTATGCAGTGTTTCCTCCCAAGCCTTTCTGTGTTGTGGTCCAATTCCTTATGAAATTTGTATTCAATGAGTAAAGTGGGGACAGGAAAAGCATGGACAGTCAAGGGGAGTAGTTAGAGGTGAACAGGAATCTTGCATTGCATCATAAGGTAAACAGGCTCTTCAGATAGCCTTTGTTCATTCATTCCACAAACATTTACTGAGCCCCTGCTATGTGCAAGGTGTTAATTATTCCAGAACCTAGAATATAGCTTCTCAAAAGTACATATTTTAGTGGAGGAAGTAAACAAATAAAAATGAATAAATGAAATACTCTCAGGTGCTAAGTGCAATCAAGAAAAGAACACAGAGTAATAAGGTAAATAGTTGATTAGAAAAGGGGGTTAACCAGGGTTGATGGAAAAGTCCCCTCAAAGGAGGTGACATTTGGATTAAGAGCTGAAGGATGAGAAAAGCGTATATCAGAGGAGGCATTGCAATATGAATAAACTAAGGTGGGAGAGAACTTGGCATATTTGAGGGTCAGAGAGAAGGTCACCGTGGATAAATAAGGACAAAATAGAGACAAATAAGACTAGTGAAGTAGGCAGGGGCCAGATCCTTTAGGGTGTTGTAGGTTGTGGAACAGAATTTGGAGTGGTGTGTGTGTGTGGGTGTGTGTGTGTGGGGGGGGGGTGCTCAAGCACATGGACACATTCTAACCAAGTCTCTCACTGACTTTCAGATCGCAAATTAAAAATTCACCCTCCAGAAAATCTTCCCTGGATTTTCTTTCCAACCCAGTTTCTCAGTATACATTATCTACCTTATCTGGTAAAGGAAGGGGAGGGTGATACTATTTACCTGGCAGGTGAGCCATTGGCATTAAAAATGAAATACAAAAGTGGCTGGCACTTAGGTGCTCATTATTATTTATAATATTATTGTTGTTGTTGTTGTTATTATTATCATTACTCTAATCTTTCTCACTATTACCATTATTAGTACAGCATCAATTGCCAAAGACTTTCTCAGACATGGTTTTATTTGTCCTGTCTCTCTTCACAGTAAGATATATGGACCACAACAAAAAGAAAAACAATGCAGATAACACTCATTTATGCACAAGTAACCAAATTCTTTCCTATAGCCTGTAATCTTGTAAAGCTGATTCATAATTCAAAGGTACAACAAATTCCAGTCACATCACAGCTTTCCATTTTCCCCAGCTCATTGTTCAGAGTCACACATTATAAATTGCCTTTTATGTTATCTCTCTATTCCAGTAAACCCTTCCCCTAATCCTTTCACCCTGCCCAGAGCTCATGCTCTGGGGCTGCCTGCAGTGGCCTGCCAACAACTGGATGGGCTGCTCTTTGTAAAGCTATTGATCCCTATAAACTACTTTATTAGTTGTCATTATTACTCTGTTTCTAATTACCACTTTAATTAAAGTTTTATCATCCACATTAAAGAGGGTATATGACTTTTAATAAGCTAGATGGTTTTCCCTCAGCTATGAAGCAGTCCCATGAAATCAGCCAGCAAACTCCTGTTTTCAAGGACTTTCTGAAGCTTGTCTCCCTTCAGGATACAGGTGTATCTGTGTATGAGTGAGAACAGGGGCATGATGAATGGGAAGAGTCCCCTCCAAGGCAGCCCCCTGTCTCCCTGACTCAGGAACAACCAGGTAGGATGTGCCAAACTCAGTTGTCACAACAGTAGAACTATCTATTCATATTACTAGAGGAACCCACCTAACTTGAATGGCCTGTAAATTCAAAAGGGGATATTGATTGAGACTCCAAAATCTCCTTTAAGTCCACATTTCTTATAATACCCATTCTAGCAAAAACTTCTCTCCTCACAGGAGCTACCCACTCATTCAAGGACCAAAATAATAAACAGAAGCAATTGCTTTTCTTACCAAACCTAGATGCAAGCAGAATCATTTGCTCTTGAATCTGTCCCGCAACACCAAATGAAGTACCTAGAACACAATGGGTCCTCAAAGGGCACAAAGTGAAGTTGCTGACTCTGTCCAGGAGGCCAAGCCTACAATGAAGAATGAGCAGACGTATAGCCCTACAGGGCCTCTTTCCTTTTTATTTCTCCAAGAGTCTGAAGTAGGAGAGTTTGTTCAAAGCAACATTATTCACAATAGCCAAAAGGTGGAAGCAACCAAAATGTTCATCAGGGGATGAGTGGATAAACAAAATGTGGTGTGTACATACAATGGAATATTATTCAACCTTATAAAGGAAGGGTATTCTGACATGTGCTACAACATGGATGAACTTTGAAGACACTGCTAAGTAAAGTGAGCCAGGCACAAAAGGGCAAACACCATATAATTCCACTTATTAGGAGAAGCCTAGAGTAGTTAACTTCATAGAGACAGGAAGCAGAACAGGGACCTAATGTTTAATGAGTACAGGGTGAAACAATTAGTTGTGCAAGGTGAAAAAGTTCTGGAGATGGATGGTTGTGATAGTTGCAAAATAATGTGAATGTACTTAATGTCACTGGTACTGTACACTTAAAAACTGTTGAAGTGTGAATGTTATATTATGTATATTTTATCAGAACAAACATAAAAAGTGGGAGAGTATGTTTTGTACTCAGGGACTGGGGGTATCATGCGTTTGCAGTTAGCCAGATCTTTTCAAATTCTCCTCCTGGGGTAACAGGAGGTCTGCCATACCTCAGTCCGTATCATAAATTGCATTCAGTCCTTCACTCAGTGGACACTGAGTGCCTACTACGCTTTTAAGAATTACAATTACAAAGATAAACTGCACACTCTGTGCAAGGGCTGTGTTTCAAGGAGGCTGCCCCCCTAAAGCTGTCCCCCTCAGGGTCTACATGCTGTTGTGTCCCCTTTCAGTTTCTACCAGTCACCCTGGCCCCCTCCAGAGAGGGGGATATTCCTCTCACCCGAAGCTCTATTGCACTGTATCACTGGGCCTGAAGCTGCTCTGCTTCCCAAATCCTGTAAGATCCCATTAAAAACATGTCTTCCATCTCAAGCTCATAGCTTTTCTCATTCCAGAAGTCTCAGAATGGGTCCATGGGGCCACCCTATGGACAAACACCTTCTATCTGCCCACAGGACTGGGACTAGCCTTGGATGCAAATTTTAACGGGGTTGCCAAAAAACTCACTAATTGAGGTAAATAATATTTAATTCAATATTTTTAGAAATCTAAATTAATGCAAAAAAATACTAAAATATCAAATTTTTAAACAAAGACAGGGTCAGTAATAGTGCCATGCTAAGCTACCTTAAAGCCTGAGGTCAAAGAACAAATCAGGAATATTAATCCTGTCTGTATTTTAAAATTTTAATAGTTTGTTCATCATGCCTTTGCATTGATTTTTATGTTTTTAAATACAGCATTACAATGTTATTTTTCTCAATTACTGAGTTTTTGGCACCCCTTTAAATTTTGTGCTTGAGATGCGTGCCTCACTGCCTCACCTTAGCCTGAGTTCTGCTTCTTCACATTAACTTCTGTACCCTCAACAGCCTTACCCACAACCTCCTCTCAGACCTGCAGCAGCTCCTTCCAGATACTTAGTGGCCTGCCTGTTCATCAGAGAGACTGCAGCCCAAATCAGCCCAGCTCACCCTTTTGGGGGCAGGGAAGTGGGGCCATCTCTCCCACTAGCCTGCAAGCACTTGAGAACAGATCTGTGCTTTCCTCATTAACATCTGTATCCCTAGCACCCAACACAGCACTTAGACCAGGGTAGCGTCTTGAGAAGCGTTGTCAAGCTAAATTTAATTCCTCTAAGAGCTTCTGGGAAAATATACAAACAAGTACTTTTACTTGCACGTTCTCTCATTGGCCTCATGGTAAGTTTCATGGAAGCTTAATAGTTTTGTTTTGCTTTGCTTTTTTTCAATTCAGGCTTCTTCTGAGGTTAAGCTGCTTTTTAATCAAATACATTTCCCTTGCATCCTCATAGCTTCTCTATTGAGCATGTCACAGACTTTCGCCTGTTATTGCCCCTATTTTCAGCTTTGCCATCTAAGCCTTCAGTGTGGACTTATCTCCCATGGGTAATTTTCAGCTATTCTGTGAGTTCAAACAAATCCCCACTGCAACCCCCAACAACTTCTCATAGGCACTTCATCATTCACTATTCTATTTCTTTAATTGGATTCCAATGTGTCCCACTACATCCAGATTTACTTGAAAATTCCTCATCCCATGTTGAAATTGCAAATTGAAATGACACACACCTTACAGAAGGAAGAAGAAACAGGAAACAGGTCAAGAAAATTACAAAGGGCAGAAACAGACCAAAAAAAGAAAGGGGTCAGAGATGACCCTCTGATCAATTCTGGGAAATCTCTGCACTAGGAAAATGTTCCAGAAAGCCCACCTTGCCAAGGAGGCCTCTGGGCTTGCCCTAGCTGGCCCAGCTACAATAATCAGACAACACTCCCACTAAACACTGTCATGGCAAGAAAATATCTTCCCTTACAAAATAGCCATGATTGCCAGGAGCTACTACCTCCACACTGGGAAGTGGACATCAACCATGACCAGCTTTCTCAAAAAATAAGCACAGGGGTGTACATCCTCCTGTAACAATGTGGTCCACATGGCCTGTCACAGGTTGGGTTCTCCAGAAGCAGATGTTGGGGCAAAAGTTGTTTATTAGGGTTTAACACCTACAAAAGGAAAGGAGGAAGATGCAGTATTGGGCAGAGAAAAAAGCCAAACTGCAATGCAGGTGGGGATCAAGTTCTTTCTGTTGGGGTGTCCGTGTCAGGCCAAAATTGCTTAATATCCCTTTGTATGATCACCTCTCACAGTCACCAGATATAGCCTGCCTCAGGAAGATGGCTGTCTGCAGTGGCAGCCACTGAAGGAGCTGACAGACCGAGGCAAGTCCTTCATTGAAGGGGATCTGAGTGCTGCATCTCAGTGATACCACACGGTGTAATTACAGACACGAGTTTTAACAGTCAATAGGCTGGGTTTGATATGGAATTTAAACCCCCTAGGGCTTTAAACTCCTGGAACATTCCTTCCTTTTCTAGAGGACCATTATAAGGTCAGAGACTAGGGGGAAATTGGAGATGAACTTCAGAGAATGTAAGTAAAGAGATTAGGGGAGAGGGGACTTCCAACTTGAGAAAAATAATTCCTTGAGCAGTACTGAACACATGTCTGGACTAGACAGATCTGGCCACAACCTCATCTTCTGTACCACAGAAAATTAGGTTCTCAGGCTTTATGCTATCATGAACAGTTCATGACATTTCTGACCAGTGGCTCAGTCAAGTCCAGGTCCAAAACATGTTTGAGGATGTTCTGAAGATAAACAGTGGGACCTCAGTGCCTAAAGGTCATGTTGGAACCCATTCATTTGTTATTGTCAAGCCAAGGGCATGTTCCAAATGGCTTCATTGGGTATTAGAAGGTCAAGTCACCTTCAAGGCTATCTTTTATTCATTTCCCTCCCTAATCTAGATTAAGCTGTAGAAGCCTTAGCAGTTCTACTTCAACCTGAACATTAGGGGATCATTGAAGTAAAAACTCCCTATGATGGCAACGAAATCAAGGTATCAGGATCCTACCATGGACAGTACCTCTGTATTTCTTTTCAATTAAGAGCCAGCACCTCCAGTATTCCAGATTCTGGTATGCAGAGGTAGCTAGAGTATGGTATGGTGGGGTCTGTACCTCAATGGCAGCCTTAATCTTCAAATGCATAAAGGGTTCTCAGAAATGGAAAGGTCATGGGTTTCAAACTAGGAACTGCTCAAGACCAGGGGAAGTAAATGTGAAAAATCTGTAGAGGCGTCTCAGCTTCACTCTGATTCCCCTCCCCTTTGTAATGTCCCATTTCTCCTAGCAACCCAACCACTATCCATCAAACAGGGCTACAATGTGAGCGACTAAGCCTCCTGGATCTGTAAGCTCAGTCTATCATCATCTACATGGGAGCAGGTTTGAGCTGAGAGGATGAGAGGACTGGGATTTGGTTCACAAAACCATCTCAATTGTGAGTATAACAGGACCATTTCATGGCACTTTGCAATGTTATATTCAAAAAAACTTCCAATCTGCAATCCAAAAAAGTATATACAGTGAAAAATAACATATGTCTTTACCTTGCTCATTACTATAACACTCAGTACTATGCTCTCTTCATAAATCTTACCAGCACTCTTCAGCCTCCTTCTAATCTCCCCATCCTTTACCCTAATCAGCACAACAAAGGCCAGAAGTTAGGCAGAAGATTGCAGGATCCTCCAGGAAAGCCTTAGATCAAGACTGTGAATACTAGACACTATATTATTTTTGTCTCTGTCATGTACCTGATGCCTCTGAATCTATTTCAAGGTAATCACATACACATAGGGATACAGGATGCAGGCCAAATGCTGAGTAGGAAGCAGTGTAGGTTTCCCCTCCATCCTGGTTCTTGAGAATGTATAACTGGGTCCCAATTCATATCTCCATCCTGCACTCAACTTCAACACATATTTAGGGATAGGTTTCCTAAATTAAATTATGACCTGGTATCTCTTCCCTCCCTGACTGTGGGCTAGTGTTTCCAAACTTCCCTGATGATAAGAATCACCTGGGATACTTGTTAAAACTGTGAATCCCAGCCCTATCCCAGACCCACTTCCTGACAATCATCCATGGAAGGGCCTGGGTAGCTATATGATTAAGAAGTACCCCAGGGGATTCTTAACAATCAGGTAAACTGGAAAACATTGGTGATGCCTAGACCCTGCCCTCAGAAATTCCAAGTCAGAATTTCTCAGCTTTGGTATTATTGTCACTTTGGACTGGATAATTATTTTTGTTTTGAGGGGCTATCCTGTGCACTGGAAGAAGCTTATTAGCATCCCTGGCTTCTACCCACTAGATGCCAATAGCACCCACAACCCAGTTGTAACAATCAAAACTGTCCCCAGACATTGGCAAATGTGGGGAATGGAGGAGGCAAAATCAGCATGGTTGAAACCCACTGGTCTAGGGTGTGGCCCGAGCACTGCTGTGGAGTTTCATTAAAGCTCTCCAGATGATTTCACGTGCAGCCAAGGTGCTTAGACTAGAGCTTCTCAAACCTTCATGTGCAAGGGAATCACCTGAGGAGCTTGTGGAAATGCAGATTCTGAATCTGGGTCTAGGTGGGGTCTGAGACTCTGCATTTCTAACAAGCCCCCAGGGGTTGCTGATGAGAAGGAAGGCTGAAGATCATTCTTTAATTGGGCCTGTCATAAGGGTCCTTTTATCCAAGTCTTGTTATAGCAAATCAGTTTTCCCGGGTCAGCAAAGAAGAGATAACCATATGGCAAGAGTTGAACATGCTAACATGGTTCATGTGGGTAGGATACAGGAAGGCTACATAAAGGAAGTCTCAGTTTGTAGAAGATACATTTCCCACTATTCTGTCTCCTGGAAAATGATTTCTAGGAAAAGCCACCTGCATGGCTCCCCTGAATACAACAATTCTAGCCTGGGGGTGCACAAATCACACAATCATATGAGGTATCTCCAGCACTGGCAAGAAGCACCCAACTCCCTACAGGGGAAAGACAGAAAGGGTGAGCACAGCCATAGGTGAATCTGATGTTACATGTATAAACTGAGATAAAAGCAGTTCTGTCCCTATAGCCTGAACATCTGCCTTCCAGAACCCCTCCAGCCACACAGGTCTTGAGCCTAAGCCTTACCCCCCAGCAACAAGGCCTTTTCTGGCTTTTTTTTTTCTTTTTTCTTTTTTGCTGTTGTAGTTCTGTTTTTCTTTGTTGTTGATTCGTTTTTATTTTTATTTTTTCTATTATATTTTTTATTTTTCTAATTTTAGTTGATTTTTTATTCTCTGTTGTTGTTCTGTTCTTTTTTGTTTGTAGCCTTCCTTTTTTTTTTGCCACACCACACAGCTTGTGGGGTCATGATTCCAAGGCTGAGGGTTGGGCATGAGCTCCTGTGCTGGGAATGCTGAGTTCAAACCACTGGACTAACAGAAAAAAACCCCAGACCCCCAGGAATATTAATCAGTGTGAGCTCTCCCAGAGGTCCTCATCTTAGCACCAAGATCCAGCACCACCCAACTGCCTGAAAACTCCAGTCCTGGATGCCTAAGGCCAAACAACTAGCAAGACAGGAACACAGCTTCACCCCTCAAAAACAAATGAGATGACAAAAAATATGTTACAGATGAAGGAGCAAGGTAAAAACCTAAAAGACCAAATAAATGAAGAGGAAATAGGCAACCTACTTGAAAAAGAATTCAGAGTAATGATAGTAAATATGATCCAAAATCTCAGAAATAGAATGGAGACATGGATGGAGAAAATAAAAGTTTAACAAGGACCTAGAAGAACTAAAGAGCAAACAGTGGTGAATAACACAATAATTGAAATGAAGAAAACACTAGAAGGAATCAATAATAGAATAACAGAAGCAGAAGAAAGAATAAGTGAGCTGGAAGATAAAATGGTGGAAATAACTGCCAAGGAGCAGAATAAAATAAATAAATAAATAAAAAGAAAAGACAGTCTCAGAGACCTCTGGGATATTAAATGCACCAACATTCAAACTGTAGGGGTCCCAGAAGAAGAAGAGAAACAGAAAGGGTCTGAGAAAATATTTGAAGAGTTTATAGTCAAAAACTTCCTTAACATGGGAAAGGAAATAGCCACCTACATCCAGGAAGTACAGAGAGTCCTATACAGAATAAACCCAAGGAGAAACATGCTGAGAAACATATTAATCAAGCTAACAAAAATTAACTTCAAAGAAAAAATATTAAAAGCAGCAAGGGAAAAGCAACAAATAACATACAAGGGAATCCCCATAAGTTTATCAGCTGATTTTTTAGCAGAAACTTTGCAGGCCAAAATGGAGTGGCAGGACATATCTAAAGTGATGAAAGGGAAAAACCTACAACCAAGATTTCTCTACCCAGCAAGATCTCATTCAGATTCGACAGAGAAATCAAAAGCTTTACTACAGACAAGCAAAAGCTAAGAGAATTCAGCACCACCAAACCAGCCTTTACCACAAATGCTAAAGGAACTTCTCTAGGTGGAAAACAAAAGAGAAGAAAAAGACCCACAAAAACAAATCCAAAACAATTAAAAAATGGTAATAGGAACATATATATTGATAATTACCTTGAATATAAATGAATTAAATGCTCCAACCAAAAGACACAGACTGTCTGAATGGGTACAAAAACAAGGTCTGTATATATGCTGCCTACAAGAGACCCATTTCAGGCCTAGGGACGCATACAGACTGAAAGTGAGGGGATGGAAAAAGATATTCCATGCAAATGGAAATCAAAAGAAAGCTGGAGTAGCAATACTCATATCAGATAAAATAGACTTTAAAATAAAGATGATTACAAGAGACAAGGAAGGACAATACATAATGATTAAGGGATCAATTCAAGACGAAGATATAACAATTATAAATATTTATGCACCCAACATAGGAGCACATCAATACATAAGGGAAATGCTAACAGCCATAAAAGGGGAAATCAACAGTAACACAATAATAATGGGGGACTTTAACACCTCACTTACACCAATGGACAGATCATCCAGACAGGAAGTTAATAAGGAAACACAAGCTTTAAATGACACATTAGACCAGATAGAGTTAATTGATATTTATAGGACATTCCACCCAAAAGCAGCAGAATACACTTTCTTCTCAAGTGTACACAAAACATTCTCCAGGACAGATCATATCTTGGGTCACAAATCAAGCCTCAGTAAATTTAAGAAAATTGAAGTTTTATCAAGTATCTTTTCTGACCACAATGGTATGAGATTAGAAATGAATTACAGGAAAAAACTGTAAAAAACACAAACACATGGAGGCTAAACAATTTGCTACTAAATAACCAAGAAATCACTGAAGAAATTAAAGAGGAAACCAAAAACTACATAGAAACAAATGACAATGAAAACACAATGAGCCCAAACCTATGGGATGTAGCAAAAGCAGTTCTAAGAGGGAAGTTTATAGCAATTCAATCTCACCTAAAGAAACAAGAAAAATTTCAAATAAACAATCTAAACTTATACCTAAAGCAACTAGAGAAAGAAGAACAAAAAACCAAAAAACCAAAAACCCCCACAAAGTTAGTAGATGGAAAGAAATCGTAAAGATCAGAGCAGAACTACAGTGGGAATGTAAATTGATACAGCCACTATGGAGAACAGCATGGAGGTTCCTTTAAAAACTAAAAATAGAGCTACCATATGACCCAGCAATCCCACTACCTGGCATATACTCTGAGAAAACCATAATTCAAAGGGACACATGTACCCCAATGTTCATTGCAGCACTATTTACAATAGCCAGGACATGGAAGCAACCTAAATGTCCATTGACAGATGAATGGATAGAAGATGTGGTACATATATACAATGGAATATTGCTCAGCCATAAAAAGGAACAAAATTGGGTCATTTGTAGAGATGTTGATGGAACTAGAGCCTGTCATACAGAGTGAAGTAAGTCAGAAAGAGAAAAACAAATATTGTATATTAATGCATATATGTGGAATCTAGAAAAACGTACAGATGAACCTATTTGCAGGGCAGGAATAGAAATGCAGACATAGAGAATGTACATGTGGACACAGGGAAGGAAGGGAGGTGGGATGAATTGGGTGATTAGGATTAACATATATACACTACCATGTGTAAAATAGATAGTTAGTGGGAACCTGCTGGATAGCACAGGGAGCTCAGCTTGGTGCTCTGTGATGACCTAGATGGGTGGGATGTTGCAGGGAGGTCCAAGAGGGAGGGGATATATGTATACATATAGCTGATTCACTTCATTGTACAGCAGAAACTAACCCAATATTGTAAAGCAAGTATATTCCAATTAAAAAAACGAGAGAGAGAGAGAGAGAGAGAGTGGCAGAACAGAGACAGAAAGGAAGCTGGGAGCAGTAAGTTCAAAGCAAAATGCCTGAATCTCCCTGCCTTACCTGTTAGATGTCGGCTCTGGCCTAGCAAGGTGCTAGGATTCGGCAAGCCTGGAATTTTTCACTTAAAGTTTCAGGAAATCCAAGAGTACGCAATGCCTAAAATTTTGCAATAAAGCCAAGCTCCAAAAACCAGGAAGAGTTAAAAAGTTTTAGTAAATTAGCACAGAAAGGTGCTTCCTTAACATAATTAGCCAAGAGCAGCCTATGTCATTCTTATCGGTGCAGCAATAAAGACATCCTCATTAAAGTGAGGAATGAAATGACGAGGTCCACTACCACCACCATTATTTATCTTTATTATTTATGATTATTATTTGAATAATTCTGGTCAGTGATAGGGAAAGAAGAAAAGAAACTGTATGAATAGTAGAGAAAAGGGAAAATGTGGTTACCTACTGGAAACCCCAAAAGAATTAACTGAAAACTTTTTGATCTAAAAATGTTTAGCAAGCTGGCTAATTACAAAATGAAAACCCAGAAATTAATAGCTTTCCTTTTCATGATAAGTATGAGAAAATAGACTATAATAACTTACATTCTTTACCAACCCTCTATAACAAAATATTCATGATGGTTTTAAAGGTATTCCATAATGTTTTGATATCTCTTCTCTCAAGAGATGAGGCTTAATTCCACTCCCTTTGTCTTCCAACTTGGGATCTCTCTCTCTCTCTCTCTCTCTCTCTCTCTCTCTCTCTCTCTCCCCCTCTGCCTATGGACCTGCCCACATGGCAAGGAACTAACGCCTGCCAGCAGCCACATGACAGAACTCGGAAGCTGCTCCCCCATAAGATGAATGATGAAATGACCACAACCCCATTCAACAGCTAGACTGCAGTCTCATGAGAAAGCCTGAACCAGAAACACCCAGCTAAACTGCTCCCAGATTCCGGGCCCACGGAAAATGTAAGATAAACAATGTGTTAAGGTGCCACATTTGGGGTAATTTACCACACAACAATAGATAACTAATACAGGATTCTTTGTCACTCAAGCAACCAAGGGTCTCACCTTGGGTGGTGCTAATCAGTAATGGATAGACAAACAATTAAAATAAACCTAGAAATATTAGTTTGGGTGACATTAAAAGGACTTGGAGCTACCCTAGTAAAGGCAGAATAGAAAAGGAGAATGGAGAGTGAAGTACAGCTGGAATGATGGGTAAGATAGATCTGATGTGAGGTTCTCCTTGCACCACTTTATGAGCCTTCAGGAAAGATTTTAATCACTTTTCAATGTTTCTGAATATCGTCCTTGGGTTCTGCTCAATGTGGCATTGCTGAGACCTGTCCTGTGGTGATTCAGCTGTATTTGCATATCAACAGTACCAATAGTAACCAGCTGGAAATGTAATGGACTAATGGGGGGGAAATATTCCATTTATAATATTAACCAAAAATTTTTAAATATCCAGGAATACAGCAAACATGCAGAATTAATATGACATGAGGGATTTCCCTGGTGGTCCAATGATTAAGACTCCGTGCTCCTAATGTAGGGGGCCCAGTATGATCCCAGAACTAGATCCTGCATACCACAACTAAGACACCGCATGCCACAACTAAATGTCCCTCATGAGACAACGAAGATTCCGTGTGCCACAATTAAGACCTGGCATAGCCAAATAAATAAATAAATAAATATTAAAAATATGACACAAGAGATAAATTGTTACTATGGGACATACAAGCAGATTTGAATAAAGGACAGTCATTCATTCGTTCAGTCAACAGACCGTTGGTTGAAAAATTATCAACAGAAAATAAAGGGAAAGGAATTTCAATGGTTATATAGTTAAAATATTAATATATATTGTAAAACATGATAAGCAAACATTCTAAAAGCTATCTCCTTCTAAACCAAGCCACACATGTTGGCATTAGAACTCTTCTTCAGTAGGAAACTCTTTTCTTAAACAAAATTTTTGAAGAAACATTACTATGGCACTATGGTGTTCTGGGGCAGATTATTCTCAAAATATTTCATTATACATACAGTTCCATTTTGAATGTCTTTCCTGAATTTAAGCATAATGCCTTTTCATTTATAATCTCTCTTATTTCACGTATCATCTAAAAAATGCCTTTTTCTACAAAAAAATGAAGAAATTATCATGATACTAAAGATAAAATTTCCAAGACCTCATATCATATCTGTATATTGAGAATTAGAGTGTAAACTGATTTCCTTTCTCTGAACTATTCCATCGACCAGTTCATGTGGCCTGTAGAAAGAAGCAGATTGTCAGCATGTTGCTCACTTAAAACATTTTTTAAACTGTTAATTTTAAATTTTATGTTATACAAATATGAAATTAAGTAACTCAAAACTGAGGCAGAAAAAGATCACTGTATTTATATGTGCCATATAGCTCTTCTATGGCAGTGGGTACTATTATTATTCTCATAAACAAGGAAACTAAGGCCAAGGGCACCACTGAATACATTGCTAATAAGTGGCAGAGCTGAGATTGAAACCCAGGCGTCTGGCTCCTATTTTCTTAACCACTATGTAATCTCGGTGTTCAACAGTAGAGAATAAGATGCAACCATTGAAAATAATTCATAAGAGCTACTTGAAAACTGGCCTTCAGAAGCAGTAAGGGGGCCACTTGATCTGGCAGGACACACTTTACCCAGAGAAGCTCTGCTTCCCATGTTATATACTGGGATCCCACAAAAGATTTCATGCTCTGCTTCCCATGTTATATAGCGGGATCCCACAAAATATTTCATTTGTAAGAATGATTATATTGAGGATGGAGAGATTGAAACTTGGGTTGTAGAGTAATAGCTAATGATGTGATGAAATGTGGAGGGAAAACCAATTTTGAAAACAATATACATAGTAAGACTCCAATTTGTAAAAAAGACACACACATGACTTGAAAAAACTTTAAATGATAACTGTGGTTATATCTAGATTATGGAAATGCAAGGATTTTTTTCTCTGACTTTTCCTGCATATTTTTAATTTTCTGCAATGGATATCTTTAAAAAAATTTAAAGTGCTATAAAATGCTCAACATCATTAGTCATTAGGGAAATGCAAAACTGAAACCACTGAAAAAGACTGGCAATAATAAAAGTTGGTGAGGATGTGGGAAACCGGGAATCCTAATTCATCAATTGTGGGAACATAAAATAGCACAGCCACTTTGGAAATAGTTTGGCAATTCCTTAAAAAGTTAAACATAAATTTGCTGTATGGGGCTTCCCTTGTGGTGCAGTGGTTGGGAGTCCGCCTGCCAATGCAGGGGACATGGGGTCGTGCCCCGGTCTGAGAAGATCCCATGTGCTGCGGAGCGGCTGGGTCCGTGAGCCATGGCCGCTGGGCCTGCACATCCGGAGCCTGTGCTCCACAACAGGAGAGGCCACAACAGTGAGAGGCCTGCGTATCACAAAAAAAAAAAAAAAAAAAAAAAAAATTTGCTGTATTATCCAGCAATTCCACTCTCAGGTATCTACCCAAGAGAGATGAAAACAGAGCTGTGTATGTCTTTAGATCTGAAGTGAATCTCTTCTAGGCAACAAATATATGGGTCTTCTTTTTTTATTCATTCAGCCACTCTATATCTTTTAATTAGAGCATTTAGTCCATTTGCATTTAAAGTAATTATTGATAAGTAGGTACTTGTCATGTAGTTAATTGTTTTGGTGTTATTTTATAGTTCTTTTTTGTTCCTTTCTTCTTCTTTTGTTCTCTTCTCTTGTGATTTGATGACTATCTTTAGTGTTATGTTTTTGTTTTTTTTTGTTTGTTTTTTTTTTTTTTTGTGGTATGCGGGCCTCACACTGTTGTGGCCTCTCCCGTTGCGGAGCACAGGCTCCGGACGCGCAGGCTCAGCGGCCATGGCTCACGGGCCCAGCCGCTCCGCGGCATGTGGGATCCTCCCAGACCGGGACGCGAACCCGGTTCTCCTGCATCGGCAGGCGGACGCGCAACCACTGCGCCACCAGGGAAGCCCTAGTGTTATGTTTTGATTCCTTTCTCTTTTTGTGTGTAAATCTATTCTAGATTTTTGGTTTGTGGTTACCATGAGTTTCATATATAGAAATAGATATATATATAAATACATATAGATGATATAGATATAAATAACAATAAATATATGATTGTTTTAAGTTGTTGATTTCTTAAATTTCAAATACATTTTAACAACCCTGCATTTTTACTCCCCACCCCAATGTTTAATGTTTTTGAACGTTATATCTTTTTTTTTGTGTATCCCTTAACAATTTATTGTGTATATAGATGATTTTATTACCTTTGTCCTTTAGCCTTCCTATTAGCTTTATAAGTGGTCAATCTACTACCACTGTATTTACTATGTTTTTCTTTACCAGTGAAGTTTTATCTTTCATAATTTTTATAATTCTAGTTATGGCATTTTCTTTTCCACTTAGAGAAATCCCTTTAATAGTTATTATAAAGCCAGTTTAGTGATGATGAACTCTTTTAGCTTTTGCTTGTTTGTAAATCTCTTTATCTCTCCTTCAATATGAACGATGACCTTGCCAGGTAGAGTATTCCTCATTGTAGGATTTTTTTCCTTTCATTATTTTGAATATATCATGCCATTCCTTTCTGGCCTGCTAAGTTTCTGCTGAGAAGTCAGCTGGTTATCTCATGGGAGTTTCCTTGAATATAACAGGTTGCTTTTCTCTTACTGATTTAAAGATTCTCTCTTTCTCTTTAACATTTGCCATTTTAATTATAATATGTCTTGGCATGGACCTCTTTGAGTTCGTCTTGTTTGGGACTCTATGAGCTTCCTGGACCTGGATGCCTGTTTCATTTCCCAAGTTAGGAAAGTTTTCAGCTATTATTTCTTCAAATAAGTTCCCTGTCCTTTCTCTCTCTCTTCTTCTGGAACCCCTATGTTCCAAATATTAGTATGCTTGATGTTCTCCTAGATGTCTATTAAAATATCCTCATTTTTAAAAATTCTTTTTCTTTTTTTCTGTTCATCTCAGGTGATTTCCACTAGTCTGTCTTCCAGATCACTGATCCATTCCTCTGTATCATCTAATCTACTGTTGATTCCTCCTAATGTATTTTTTATTACATTTATTGTATCATTCATCTCTGTTTGGTTCTTCTTTATATTTTCTAACTCTTTGTTACAGTTTTCACTATGTTCATCCATTCTCTCCCAAGTTCGTTGAGCATTGTTACATTACTACATTGAATCAATCAGGTAGATTGATTATCTCCACTTCATTTAGTTCCTTTTCTGAGATTTTGTTGCATTCCTCCATTTGGAATATATTACCCTGTCTTCTCATTTTGCCCAATTCTTGTGTTTATTTCTATGTGTTAAGTAGGTTTTTTTACATTTTGCATTCTTGGAAAAGTGACCTTATGTAGAAAATATCCTGTGGGACCCAGAAGCACACTCTCCTCTCATCACCAAAGCTGTACACTCTAAGGGTGCCCCTTACACGAGCTGTGTGTGCCCTTCTGTTGTGCCATATCGATTATTGTGTGCTGGCTGGTAGTTGGGACAGCCTCCTGCCTTGTTGGCTACTAGGCCCTGGTTATGCAGTAGCTGCTGGTCCATGGCAGGACAGGGTAGGCTTCCTGTGTGGTTGGCTGCAGGAGGATGTGTGGGGCTACTGCTGGCCTGCTGGTGGGTGAGGTCATCATCCAGGTGGCTGTCTGCATGGCCGGAGGTCTCAGGGCTGGTGCCAGCCCACTGGTAGTCTGGTAAGCAACCAGTATTGTTAGGCTAGAGGGAGGATTCCTAAATGGCACTTGCCAGTGCCAGTGTTTTCACAGAACAAACCCCAAAATGGCTGCCACCAGCATCTTCATCCCCAGGGTAGTCCAAGTTGCCTCCTGCCTCTCTGGAAGGCTTTCCAAAATCAGCAACAGGGTCTGACCCTGGATCATTTCAAACTACTGCCTCTGCACTGGGACTCAACATATGAGATTTTTTACATGTCCTTTAACAGCAGAGTATCTGTTTCATATAGCCCTTCAGCTCTCCCAAATATCAGTCCTGCTGATTTTCAAAGCCAGTTGTTCTGGGGGCTCATATTCCCAGTACAGGACTTCTGGGCCTGGGAGTCTGATGTGAGACTTGGACCACTCTCTCCTAGGAGAGGACCTCTGTGATTGTGATAGCCCTCTCATTTGTAGATTGCCAACCCAGGGGGGAGTTCTAATTATACCATATGTCCACACCTCCTGCCCATCTCACTGTGATCATTCCTTATGTCTTCAGTTGTGGAAAATCTTTTCTGCTAGTCTTCAGAAAGTTCTCATAGGTAGTTGCCCTGTAAGTAGTTGTAATTTTGGTGTGTCCGTGGGAGGAGATAAATTCAGGGTCTTCCTATTCCACCATCTTGGCCACCTCTTCTTGAGACATTATCTCTTACCAAAGATATCCCAGATGTCATGTGAGATCTCTCTGCCTCTTGAGATCTGGGTGAGATTTCCTAATCCCTTGTATTAGTTTGCTAAGGCTGCCACAACAAAATGCCACAGACTGGGCTCCTAAAGCAACAGAAATTTCTCTCTCACAGTTCTTGAAGCTGGATGTCCAAGATCAATGTGCCAGTACAGTTGGTTTCTCCTGAGGCTTCTCTCCTTGACTTTGTCCTCACATGGATTTTCCTCTGTGCACACTCATTCCTGATGTCTCTCTCTTCCTCTTTTTACAAGAACAACAGTCCTAGTGGGTTAGGCCCCACCCTTATTACCTCATTTAAACTATTTCCCTCTTTAAAGGCCCTATCTCCAAATATAGTCACATTCTAAGGTACTATGGGTTAGGACTTCAACATATGAATTTGGGAGGAAGGGACACAATTCAGTCCATAACACCCCTCATTCCACATCCTATGTATTTTGCATGTTATTGGTACATAATAGCATTTGTGACTTCATGACTCAAACAAATCCTAATGATGTTGATATTAGTGAGGGTGAATATTTAACAGCATGAAACTGAAGTGATGACGTTGCTAATAAAGTCAGAGAAACTAAAATACTTGAAAAGCATCAGCTGGGGTGGAAAAGGGCACACTGTTGATGAGAGGCTTAGGAATACAAAGTAGAAACATCTGGGAGAGAAAGCTAAGTGCTATAAGCTATAGTCCTTAGCTGTGTGTTTTAGCTATAATCAGTGATAAAATTTAGTCCTGAAGCCATTGATTATAATGGAGGGGGGGAATAATCTGAAATGGAGAGAGACAGCGAGAAAGAGGGGAACTGACAAAGAAAAGATGCTACCAGGTGGCTGCATGCCCCAATTATCCATTGAGGTCCAAAGGAAATGAATTTTGACTAACTGCATCCAATGACTTATAAGTAGGAAAATAATTATAGTGAAAAACCAAAGTGCAGGTTTTTTTTTAAAGAAGACATATAGAAATCCCATGGAGTACAGAGAAACAGAGCCTCCCATTCTTAGCCTTCAGCTAATATCAGCTAACATTTATTGATCACCCCAACTATATACCAGACATTGTTCTAAACTGGAAACAATACAAATTTCCTTTAACAGGAGAATGCATAAACAAATCATACTGTAACCATAGACTGGCATATTACTCAGCCAAAAAAAAAAGAAATGAAATATTTATACACACAACAACTTGGATGAACCTCAAAGACATTATGCTGAATGAAAGAAGCCAGTCCCAATGATTGAGTATTCTTTGACTCCACTTCTCTGACATTCTCAGAAAGACAAAACTGTGGTGATGAGAGTGTATCAGTGCTTAACAGGGGTTAGGAGTCGGACATGGTGTGATGATAAAGAGGTGACTGATGAAAGTGTTCTTTATTTCCATGATAGTAGTGGTTACACAAATCTATACATGTATTAAAACTCATAGAAGTGATTACCCTCAGAAAGTCAATCTTACTATGTATTAATTTAAAAGTTTTTTAACTCATCAACATAAACAATTCAAAAATACACACATACACAAAAGGTATATATTATGTGATTCTACGTGATGTTTTCCAATCCATAGGGTTTCTCAGAGATGCCCCAAGGGCTAGAGAAGAGGTATGGTGGAGGCAAAGGCAGACAGAGCTTCCCACCCACCTTGGCTAGAATGCTACACTCTGATCATTTTTTTGTATTTAGGTGTCAAGGAACATGTCATTTGGAAGGGAAAAAACCTTGAACCATTGAAAAAACAAAACCTAATAATTGTTAACATTTATCAAGAGCTTACTGTGGGAGGAGCTTCAAGATGGCAGAAGAGTAAGACGTGGAGATCACCTTCCTCCCCACAAATACATCAGAAATACATCTACATGTGGAACAACTACTACAGAACACCAACTGAACGCTGGCAGAAGACCTCAGATTTCCCAAAAGGCAAGAAACTCCCCACGTACCTGGGTAGGACAAAAGAAAAAAGAAAAAACAGAGACAAAAGAAGAGGGACGGGACCTGCACCAGTGGGAGGGAGCTGTGAAGGAGGAAAGGTTTCCACACACTAGGAAGCCCTTCATTGGCGGAGACTGCAGGTGGCAGAGTGGGGAAGTTTCGGAGCCACAGAGAAGAGTGCAGAAACAGGGGTGTGGAGGGAAAAGCAGAGAGATTCCTGCACAGAGGTTCAATGCCGACCAGCACTCACCAGCCTGAGAGGCTTGTCTGCTCACCCGCCGGGATGGGTGGGGGCTGGGAGCTGAGGATCAGGCTTTGGAGGTCAGATCCCAGGGAGAGGATTGGGGTTGGTTGCGTGAACACAGCCTGAAGGGGGCGAGTGCACCACAGCTAGCTGGCAGGGAGTCCGGGAAAAATTATGGAGATGCCGAAGAGGCAAGAGACTTCTTCTTGCCTCTGTGTTTCCTGGTGCACAAGGAGAGGGGATTAAGAGTGCCGCTTAAAGGAGCTCCAGGGAAGGGCTCCAGCCACGACTATCAGCACGGTCCCCAGAGACGGACATGAGACGCTAAGGCTGCTACTGCAGCCACGAAGAATCCTGTGTGCAAGCACAGGTCACTATCCACACCTCTCCTCCTGGGAGCCTGTGCAGCCCGCCATCGCCAGGGTCCCGTGAACCAGGGACAACTTCACCGGGAGAACACACAGAGCTCCTCAGGCTAGTGCAACATCACGCCAGCCTCTGGCCCTGCAGGCTGGCCCTGCATTCCGTACCCCTCCCCACAACCCCCTGGCCAGAGTGAGCCAGAGCCCCCAAATCAGCTGCTCCTTTAACCCCATCCTGTCTGAGCAAAGAACAGATGCCCTCAGGCGACCTACATGCAGAGGCGGGGCAAAATCCAAAGCTGAACCCAGGAGCTGTGCGAATAACAAAGAGAAAGGGAAATCTCTCCCAGCAGCTTCAGGAGCAGAGGATTAAATCTCCACAATCAACATGATGTGCCCTGCATCTGTTGAATACCTGAACAGACAACGAATCATCCCAAATTGAGGAGGTGAACTTTGGGAGCAAAGATATATATAATTTTTTCCCTTTTTCTTTTTTTGTGAGTGTGTATGTGTATGTTTCTGTGTGTGATTTTGTCTGTATAGCTTTGCTTTTACCATTTGTCCTGTGTTCTCTCTGCCCAATTTTTTTTGTTGTTGTTGTTGTTTTGGTTTTTTTTTTAGTATAGTTTTTAGCTCTTGTTATCATTGGTGGATTTGTTTTTTGGTTTGGTTGCTCTCTTCTTTTATTCGTTCTTTCTTTTTATAATTACATAAAATATTTTTTAATAATTATTTTTTATTTTAATAACTTTATTTTATTTTACTATTTTATTTTATTCTTTCTTTCTTTTTTTTCTCCCTTTAATTCTGTGCCTTGTGGATGACAGGCTATTGGTGCTCCAGCCAGGCATCAGAGCTGTGCCTCTGTGGTGGGAGAGCCAAGTTCCGGACAATGGTCTACAAGAGACCTCCCAGCTCCACATAATATCAAATGGCGAAAATCTCTCAGAGATCTCCATCTCAATGTCAAGACCAAGCTGCACTCAACGACCAGCAAGCTACAGTGCTGGACACCTTATGCCAAACAACTAGCAAGACAGGAACACAAACCCACCCATTAGCAGAGAGGGTGCCTAAAATCATAATAAGGCCAGAGACACCACAAAACACATCATCAGACGAGGTCCTGCTCACGAGAAAGACAAAATCCAACCTCATCCACCAGAACACAGGCATTAGTTCCCTCCACCAGGAAGCCTACACAGCCCACTGGACCAACATTAGCCACTGGGAGCAGAAACCAAAAGCAACAGGAAATACGAATCTTCAGGCTGCGAAAAGGAGACCACAAACACAGTAAGTTAAGCAAAATGACAAGACAGAGAAACAAACAGCAGATGAAGGAGCAAGGTAAAAACCCACCAGAGCAAACAAATGAAGAGGAAATAAGC